>NW_026067912.1:15237197-15352329 GCF_014885135.2 Alexandromys fortis | reverse complement strand
GGGGGGGGGGGGGAGGGAAAAGGGAGGCAGAGGTGGGGAAGAGACAGAAATCTTTAATAAATTAAAAAAATAAATTAAAAAAATTCAAAAAAAAAGTTTTGCTGAGTATAGTAGTCTGGGCTGGCACCCATGGTCTCTTAACATCTGCATGACGCTTTACCACAACCTTCTGGTTTTCATTATCTCCAATGAGAAGTCAGGTGTAATTCTGCCTTCATATGTTCCTTGGCCTTTTTCCTTTGCAGCTCTTAATATTCTTTCTTTATTCTGTATCTTTAGTGTTTCTGATTGTTATGTGGTAAAGGAACTTTCTTTTTGATCCAGCATATTTGGTGTTCTATATGTTTCTTGTATCTTCATAGGCATATCTTTTTTTTTTTTAGGTTGAGAAAGTTTTCTTTTATGATTTTGTTAAATATATTTCTGTACTTATGAGTTGAACTTCTCCTTATTCTATACCTATTATTCTTAGGTTTGGTCTTTTCATGGTGTCCCATATTTCCTGGATATTTCAGGTTAAGCTTTTTGTTATATTTCATGTTTTCTTTAACTGATGAGTCTATTTCCTTTATTGTATCTTCAGCTCCTGAGATTTTCTCTTCCATCTCTTATATTCTGCTTTGATGCTTGCATTTGTGGTACCTGATTGTTTTCTTATTTCTGTCTCCATAATTCCCCCAGCTTGTGTTTTCTTTATTGTGTTCCTGGAGGTCACTCACTCAGTACTCCCAGGTTTTGCCCCACTCCTGCAGAGTTTGTTTTCTCAGGCCTGGTCCGGTCTAGCTTGCTGGCTCAGACCGGTTTCTATAAATGTCCCTGGTCTGACTCTGCTCCTGCAGAGTTCCCTGGCTTGGAGTTGGTCCTGCAAAGGTCTCTGGCTCTGATCTTCTCCCTTGGAGGTTCCAGGCTCAAGTGTGCCTGGACCCACAGAGGACCTGGCTCATGCCTACTTCCTCAGAAGTACCAGACTCATGCCCAGACTCACAGAGGTTTCTGGTTCCTGCCTACTTCCTCAGAGTTCCTAGATCAACTGCCCGGACATGTAGAGGTTCTGGCTCAGGTTTAGTTCCTCAGATGTCCCAGATTCACACCCAGACCCTCAGGGGTCCTATTTCAGGTCTACTCCCTCTAAGGTCCCAGATTAATGCCTAGACCCATTGTGGTCTCTGGCTCTGGCCCACTCATTGAGCAGTTGCTCCCCTGTACCTGCTCCTGTGGAGTTCTCTGCCTCAGGCCTGCTCTGGTCCAGGTTGCTGGGTCAGTCCTGTTCTTGTGGAGTTCACTGCTTCAGGCCGGCTCTGGCCTAGGTAACTGGCTCAGTCCTACTTTTATGGAATTCACTGACTGAAGCCTGCTCTGGTCCAGGTGGCTGGCTCAGTTCTGCTCCTGTGGATTTCTCTACCTCAGGCCTGCTCTGGCCCATATTTCTGACTCAGTTCTGCTCCTCACCATTATAGACCAAATTGACTTGATAGACATCTACATACCATTTATATATTACTGGGGCTAAATGTTGAAGAATATACACTCTTCTCAGCCCCTAGAGCTGCCTTTAAAATTAAAAACATTTCTGACACAAAGCAACTCTTAAGAAAGATGAAAGTTGAAATAATTCCTCATATTCTATCGGATCACAATAGAAGGAGAACTCATTAGCAAGAGAAACTATAGAAAATGTGTAACTCATGGAGATTGAACAAAGTACTATTCAATGATAAATGGGCAGCTGAACAAATTAGGGGTAAGCTTTACAAATTCCTAAACCTGAATGGCAATGAAAACACATTGTAGCAGATGAAAGGAAATGAAAGAAAAGCAGTACTAATGGGAAATTTTATAGCTACAATTGGCCTACAATGAACTCAGGGAAATCCCAATCAATAACTTAATTATGTCCCCCAACACCTTAAAAAAACAAGGACAGACCAAACTAAGAATCCATAAGCACAAAGAATTAATAAAGATCAAAGAAGGAACTAATGAAAGAGAACAAAATGAACAGTACAAGAAAATCAAGGAAACTATCATTTTTATTCCTACATGCTAGTTTGATTTTTTGCAACTTAAAATTCTAGAATTATATTTTATCTTGCTCCAAACATTTAAATGTCCTTCCTTCACCCCCTCTTAAATTCATGGCTTATTTTTCTTTAATCATTAATATATACATACAATTTGTGTGTTGTGTTTTTTTTTTGGTGTGAAGCTAGCTGTGCAGGAGCCAGGCAGGAAGAAAAGCAGGCCTGCTTGCCTCATTACTAGCTCACCTCATTACTACAGTATAGGGCATGCTAATCTTGTTTACATCATTTGCATAGAGGCAAGTTAAACAGGCTGAGTATCCTGTAGGATAGGTCAAATGATCTGAAATCATATTATTAACTTTGTTACAAGTTCTATTAGAAGTTCACTCTCCTTGAAGGTAAAAGATATTTTCAGAAAATGGCATTACTTCATCCTATTAGAGCCCCTCACTATTTTCCCCTCTATGCCCTTTCAACCAAGAACGCTGCGGTGATTTTGACTGAGATTGTGTTGAATCTGTAAATTACTTTGATTAGAAAGGTTACTTTCACAACATTAACTCTACCTATCTGTGAGCATAGGAGACCTTTCCATCTTCTGGGGTCAATCACTTTCTTCTAACATTTGAAGTCCTCATTGTAAAGTCTTCTACCTCCTTCATCAGGTTCATTCCTAGATACTGTGTTTCCTTGACTGGAAGTGCCTGTTAAGACTTAATCACAGAGTGGTCTTGCTCTCCTCTTGCCCTGTCTGTCACAGAGTCACATGGACACAGTATTTCCCAGCACTGCTTACATTCAGCAGAATACTGAAGGAACTGGGTGGGCTCACTGGTCAGCTACCAGGAGATTTGTTTTATTTTGCTTTGGCTTTCTCGGTCTTCACTTTTGGCTAAGGGTACAGAATGTTACTTTTGGAGATACAATATACAATATAATTTTGCCAGTCAAGTTTTTCTAAAGGTTATCTCTGATGGCCATGGGTTAGTCATCCTAGTTCTCTTTGTCACAGGAAATGTTGAGTCCTCTGAGTCATCTGATGTGACAGTAGCTGTGAAGTTGCAATTGAGATGCTTGCCATGATTCACTGGCTAATTATAAATAATTCAGGCAACAACCAAGAAGACAGTTAGTGGTTCACTCTTGTAAAAATACATGAAAACAAGTATAGCCATTGACACAAAATGAAATTGTCATAAAGTTCGTTTGGGTACTCTCTAGATGTCTGGTTTATCTTTCCTCCCTCTTAGTCATGAATTATTTTTCTCTTTGACATATAATTTACATAGATCAAATGTAGGTATGTCAGACATTCACATTTTAGGTCTAAAATGTTCCATAGCTACCCAATATAAATCAAATGATATGAAGTCAATCATGAAAAAGACTAATCAAATTGAAGCGTTTTGTTGGATTTCTAAAGTAGTTGTATTCTCATAAATAGCATTAAACCAAGGATGGAACCCATGTGAAACTTTAGATAACAAGCCTGCGGGGTGGATATGAACTTTTGTGGAAATTCTTTGTAAGGCTGGATATAGGTCTAATTTTTGTAAAATTGAGTTGTGGATTAATCATATGAGAAATCAACATAAGGAACCTATGCAAGGATGTTTTGTTGAATGTGAGCAATTTAATTAAAGAGCTGCAGAGAATATAGTTAGCGAAGGGTTCTGAATGCCATTTTTCTGGAATCCATCATCATGTTTTATATAAAAACATATTTTTTCATAGTTTTATTGATGCTAAAGCAATTTTTAGCCTGGGGTGCAGGAATTCTTCTTATTGGCAGTATTTCCCCCCCTAGACTATGTGGTGATTTCTATGGAACTTCTTTTAGACTGCACATTATTCTGGGATGCTTCCACCAAGCCTTTTACTTCTTCCTCCTTCACTCAATACCAAGATTACAATGGTATTTTAGTTTTATTTCAAGTTCTGTGATAAAACACTTGGTGAGGAACGTGTTTAACTGGGTTACAGCTTATAGTTCATCATTGAGGGAAGCCAAGGCAGAAACTAAAGGCAGCGAACTGGAAATAGGAATTAAAGTAGAGACCACGGAAGAATGGTACTTATTGGCTTGTTCTCTATGACTTGCTTAGCCTGCTTTTGTATAACAGCCAGAACCGCCTGCCTTGGGTGGTACCACCCAGAGTGGGCTGGGCACTCCTACATTAATCATTAATAAGGAAAATGTGCTACAGACTTTCCTACAGGAAATCTGATGGAGGCATTGTTCTCAATTTAGGTTCCTTTGCCCGGATAACTCTGGTTTGTATTAATTTGAAAACAAAACAGAAAGGTCAACAAGGATACATGGTGTACATCCTTTACCTAGTACCTTCTTTTCTTTAATGAGTATTTCCCTTGGTAAAATTATTTAGAGGAAAGGATCTGAAATAATACATCTGATAATAGATATGGTCTAAGAGGAACACTTGAGATTAGCTCACTTATTGCTCAGCTGATGAGACAATCATTGTGGTAGATAGAGCGTGAAGGTGCACCCCTAACTATGCTTGTGGACTTGCTTCTAAAGAGTAAGAACAATGTCTTTATGAAGGAGAACAATAAGAGTAGAGACTGATTTAGTTAAATGAAAAATAAAAGAGAAGCAATGCTTCTGAAGATAGAACAGCAAATATGGGGTTGGCTGGTTACTGATGAATTGTATTGTTTCCGTGCAGAATAAAGATGGGAAATTCAGAGCTGCTAGCACGCAGTTGAAAAATGCGTGCCATATTCTCTTTAACAGTACAGATAAAGGCTTTATATTGTCAGTGGAAAAATACACTAAAAGGAACTATAGGCAGAACACCTAGTAATCCATATCTCTGATCTCCACATGTTGAAATGCACATACAAAGGAGGCTAAGGTATGAAGATGAAAGTTCTGGTAGAAAGGGTTCTGGGATCTTGAAACATAAAATTGGAAGATTTACATGAGTACCTCTGAGGAAGTTTGGCAAAAGTAATCTTTGGACTTTCAGAGAATGTACAGTGGCCCATCCTTTGTTGATAAATAACACTTTGCCATGCTATAGTGTGATGGAGAAGCCTGTTGACTAAAGTGCAAAAAAAAAAATGATTGTATCTCCTATTTTGTCTAGTATATCAACAACAGTAGATCAAAGTATAGTGTAACAAACCTAGGGTGCACGGTATTCCTAAGAAAGGAGCAAAAAGACTATTCGGTCTTAATATTTTAAGTATTAGCTAGCATGTACTGATCAGAAAAGAGAAACAAACCTGGAACTCTATGCCAGGCAGGGTAAAATTGTTTCTCAATTTGTCATTAGTGACCTATATAGGGTTAATGGTCTTCCTAGGAAGATGTCTTAGAAGATGTCAGCCTATCTTGCCAGTGGATATCTATCATATCATATCATATCATATCATATCATATCATATCATATCCAGGTTGGTCATGAGAGCGCATATGTGTCATCAACAGAGATTATGACCTATCAGAGGCCATATACTCCTCTTGTTTCTAGTCAACAAAGGATACCTACATGTGGCCCTGATAGAGTACTATTTCTCAAAGAGGTCACTCCACCACTTGATGGCAAGCTGAATGCATGGACCACTTCCAGCTTGGATGATCCATGATACTCCCCATGATAGAGCTTTGAAGTTATAAATTTGTCTTTGCTGAGCAGAAATTCTACCATCTCGTTCCAAAACCGAAGTCTCTATGATATCTCACTCACAGTCAGAGAACTTCAAAAGACATGGACACCAGATATGTAGAATATAGAAAGCAACAAAGACAAACCCTGCACAACTGAGAGGCAAATGGTCTCTCTGAATACTGGGATGGGCACATGAAGGTCTATCTCAGGAGAATGACTCTCAATGATGACTGTGATCCTTAAGACAAAGTGTTTCTGTTACATCAGATGGACCAGGAGTGAGCTCAATTAATGGTAATGACAATTACCATAATGGACTCATAGACCATGTTCTTACTGCCCATGTCTTACTTTTACATTCTTATTAATCATGCTGCTGTTAGTAAGTAAAACAGACTGAATGCTTGTATCCATCCTCAACCCATACGCTAAATCCTTACCTGACATTCCTGAACACCAAAAGGACATAGAAAAATCAGGATCCCAGTATCTTCTCAAAGATATATCTCTCACCAATGGCCTAACTTCTGTCTACTAGGCCTCACCCTTCCCGCTCTCAAGAGCAGCACTGGACAATGACCATGTGTCCTTTCACACATGGGTCTGTGGGAAACATTAAGTTCCAAATTTATCAGGAAAGTACATGGTTTTATGAATGAACACAAATAGGAAGTTAATTAAGAAAGCAAATTCATAGCAGTGGTGTGTGAGATAAGATCTTTAGGATGAAGCCCAGCTAAGCAACAAGAGAGAGAATCAAGAAACACAAAGGCACAATCCTGATTTGGAAAGGACATGGGAGCCACAGGGAATCAAAGCCACAAGCAAAGTGGACACAAGGCCATGCAGACTGCTGCAGAACTATGTCTTTCTTTCTAATTATGGGAGCAATTTAAATCAAATGATGCTGAAGGAAGAGAAAGCCTGGTAAACAGCAATAAAAAGGAGATCTCACTTACACTTTGAAAATGTCATGCTGGCTGGTTAAGACTGGCCCATGGGAATTGCAGAAACGCAGCAAGGAGGTCATCATTATGTAGTACGGCCAAGTAAAAACTAACGGTTTATTAGAGGTAACTGAAAAGTCAGCACCAGTGAGCACCAGATAAGTTTTATCAAATGTCTGCTCAGAAGAAAAGGAACCTACTCACGCTATAAGCCCAGGCAAAGACATTCACTCCCTTTAAGCCAAATACAAACAAAGGGTTCAAGGTATTTTACCTGAAAGCATAAAGGTACTATCAAATAGTCAAACAAAAAGACAAACCATTTAAATAATATTTAATTGTATATAACTATAGATAATTAAATTTATTTACTTTGTGTGTGTATGTGTGCACATGTGCACACACACCAAGGGTACATGCAGTCAGAGAACAACTTGCAGGAATTGGTTCTCTCTTTCCTCTTTGTACCACCTGGGGATTTCAGGTCATCAGTCTTGGTGGCAATCACCTTTGCGCACTGAGCCACTTTGCTGACTCAAAAACAACTTCTTTAATTAATTAATGATGTCTTCTGAAATCTATTAATGGATCTCAAATTTACCATCTGGGAAGGACTTCAGCCTATTTGTGTTGGAGATCAGTAAGCTAACGCTCTCTTTCACAGAACAAGTTCTTCTAGATTGTACTTAGATTCACTTCTCTCCTCGTCTTTGCTGTAGGTGACAGGATGAGAAAGTTGCGTCCTTCCTGGCTTCATTTCTCTAGTTGTACCAGGGCGATAATAGTATCTGGCCTCTAAGATTGCAATGATAATGAAACTAGCATGCATTTAACTCTTAGTGGCATGCTGCTACTAAATGCTGTGTGCTGTTAAGAGTTGGTATCAATACTATATTCGTTATCTCCCTCAATCATCTTCTCAATGTTTGACAGCCTGGTCCTGGGCTCAATACAGCTTGTCAGGTTCTGGAAAATAAAGTAGCGTTTTCTGCCTAAGCCCATATTGCTACAAATAGGATTTTCTCTACTGTGTTGGACTCCTTAGAGGCAGAAGTCCAAATGTTTGCATTTTAATTACTTCTGCTAAAGGATTCACTTTAAAAACAGATGATCCCTGTATGGAATTAAGAGTCTGAGAAGGAGTGATAAAGAAGGAAGGGATGACAGAAAAGACAAAAGTGCTTCTTCAGTAGACTCTAAAATGTGACCAAAATGAGGACTGTAAGGGGACAATTTCACCTGCTTCATCAGCTCTGTGATTTATGTGTAAATACTCACACTATGGAATCAATAACCCCTGATAAATATTTCATTCTAAAGACTTCAAAATTCATCTTTAAAAAAAATTAAACCCGTGGGAGGCATGTTCGCAAATAGACAAGAAACTCTAAAGGAAGCAGAATATTTCACTGAAGTTCAGATTACTTGTTTAGATGCCTACAAGCCAAGCTGAAAGCTGAGCTAAGTAGATGAGAGGGTGACAGAAGTCCTGTTCATTGCAATTCATGCATGTTTAAAAAATAATTTCAAATGAAGTCTAATATGGGAAGACTCTATTAATTAAACATGGACAAAGTCAGAGAGAAATGTAGGCAAACCTTTGATCCACTCAGCCTTCTAAGGTCTTTGAGGCACAGCCAGACAAGTACATCATTCTGTGTGAATGGTCACCCACACAAGAGGACAGCGGAAGAGTGAGTCCTGTTTATCTCTCAGCTCTGAGTCCTGAAGTCTAGCGGAGTCCAGGGATAGGACAACTGTGTAGACCTAGGTACTCTTGCCTTTGGAATTCCCTTCCTCTTTTCATAAATATATACAATTATGACTGTTAGCATGTAGATGCATTTAACTCAGGCCAGACTCATAATACATTAATATTTATACAAAAAGAAATTGAACATGTCTTCAGCTCCTGCGAGTAAGAGGGGTCATAGGAATTCTGCTTCCGCCTCTGTTGCATGAGCCAATCATATCCAAAACAAACAGCAATGCTCAGGAAAGAAGCCACGTGACTGTGGACTAAAAGTCAGTGTGAAGATAGATGGCTTATATCTTAGGGAGGATAGAGGAAATGTTGTTTCAGAAATGGTGAAGACAACAGTAATAAGTAAGTGAAACGAGAGATGCTGGGAGAAGCCCCGTTGGATAGCACTTGCCATTCAATGGTGTAAATGCACCCTTAAAACTCATTTTATATTATCAATAGGTTAGCAACTAGTTTTACAAGCTTTTAATATCTAATATTCAGCTCTTTCCTAGTCTGTACGGACATGCTATGCAGACAGGACTGCTGTCAGTCAGTAGAACATTTTTTTTTTCTCTTCTGAACAAGCCTAGCAAAACATTCAAAAATAACATGAGCAGATGTCAGGAACACTTTGATGCAAAGCAGAATCACGTGGAGGTTTCCAGCTTTTTTCTAAGTATGCTAACTGCTGCAAATTACTCCTTAATGACAGAGAATTAAAAATTCAAATTGAGTTTTCACCTATTCAACCATTACTGTCAATTAGTTCCTGATAAAACGTTAATAAAATGACATTTTAGGAGGAAAGGTTGAGATCTAGGCCTTATTCTTAAAAGGTGTGCGGAGAAGAGAATGCCCACAAGGACCATGAAGGTATACTGCCTCAACTCAAGAACCCTGAACTGCAGCGCTCTTGGCTGTTGTCTTCCTTATAACTGAGGATTGAGCAACTCCCTGTGACCAGGTTCATTCATGCCAATAGGTGATTCCAAATAAACAAAGCTTCTCTTGCCCCAGTGAAAAGCACTTCCAGATGGTTTCTGAAGACTCCTAATGATGCAAGAGTCAGCCAAGTGCATCCTGGGAATAGCTGATGCCTGTTTGTCTTTTGTAGAAGCCACACCCTGGTGTGAAAGAACACCTAAAAGAAAACAATGAGAATTCCCCCACATTTGCTGCAACCAAAGTAAGAAGTGATTGGATTAAAAATCTTGCCATTGAATACAGGAATTTGCATGAGAGAAAGAAAGAGAGAATATGGGTGGGTTTCCTTAGCTGTTGGAACAAATTATAATTCTATAGGATAGGAGAACAAAACTTCATTTCTTGCTGTTCTAGGCGTCAAAAGGTCAAACTCCATCGCTTGGCTTGCTCTTCTCAAAGGTTCAAGGGGAGAATTCCTTTCTTACCCTGTTTTCCTTTCAGTGGCTGCCCGTATTCATTAGCTGATGCCTCTGTATCACTGCGGCCTTGCCTCCTTGCTGCCTTCTAGTGTTGACTCTGTTTCTATATTGCATCTTTCTGTTTTGTTTTGTTTTTGTCCTTGTTTTTCCAGACAGAATTTCTCTGTAGCTTTGGAGCCTGCTCTGGAATTCTGCCTCTTTTAAAGACCCTTGACATTATATACAATCCACCAGAGTAGCTCAAAATACCCCTGAACATGAGATACCTTAATCACTTCTGAAAATCTTTGGCAGGTGTAACATTCACAAATAGAGGCTGGGTGTCTTTGTGGAGTATAATCTGCTCCCCCATACACACACACACACACACACACACACACACACTCAGGAATGTACACATTGACAAACACTTTATCTTCTCTTTTACATGCTGAAAGTAAATTTTAACATTGTAACAGATAACAAAGAGCTCTCAGGTTTTCACCATTAAGAACTAAATATCGGGAGAATTAAAAGATCACTTTAGTTTCTTTAATTACAATGAAACATTTATCTGAATTCTCTATAATAATGGCCTCATGAATATTATCTTCACTTCATTCCAGCAGCATTCCTAGGGATGTTTGTGATAACGAATACATTATAAAGTACAAGCTTCAGCAACAAAGGAAGGTGACTTAGTAAAATGTTCTAAGTAACTCTGATTGGCTGATAACTGTTGATATCGAAGAAAATGCAAATGATTACCTAATTCTCAACACAATATTTGATTTAGTAATCAAATTGCAAGAGCACAGATAAGTAATTATCAGTGGTTCCCCACACCATAGTAATATAAAGCACATACAGTATTTTCATATCTGGCTTCTCACATCATTGTCCTATATGCCTAGCATCTTAAAGCTTCATTTAAATAATAAAAAAAACAATTATAAGAAGGGCACATTACACACTTATGTTTGTAGCAGTTAGTTAAGAACCAATGTAGTAGTGACTTTTTTCACTGCTGTGATCAACCGTCTGACCGGATACAACTGGATGAGATGAAAGGCTTCTCTTGGCCTGGTGGAAAGCAAGTGAGGCGGCGTTCTCAGTGCTGCCATAGTCAGAAAGGAGAGGTGAGCTCAACTCACATTGTCCTTTTCTGTCAGTCTGGGACTCCAGCCCATGGAAAAGTGCTGCCGAAGTTCAGGGTGTGCCTTCCCACCTCAGTTAGCCCAGTCTAGAAACTCCCTCACAGATATGCCCAGTGGCTGCTCCATAGCAACTCTTAACCCCATTGAGCTACCAATATTAGCTATCATTAATAGCTACCCAGGCCAGTTGTCAAACTTTTTGACACAAGTTGATATCCATTAATTCATGTTGTTTCATGGAAACTTTGAACATTTCTCAATGATTTCTGATCTAAGTCTTGGAATTTTCTCTCATTCTTCCTGCCAATGCTTACAATATCAGATCAATGTTTCCTACATCTCTTGGATCTGAAGACTTCAAAATAATATCTTTCTTTGTCCAAGAGTTCATGTTTCTAGTCTTTTATACAGACCTCTTAACTGGTCATTGAAATGATCTTTAAATTTACCCCTAGTTCTTGTCTAGCCATTTAAAATATCAATATCAAAGGAGTCTTCCTCCAAACAGTATCACTCCACTTCTTAGAAAGATCTATTGTTTGTATTGTGATTGATAGATTATTATAATTGATGGGAGTGTGCATGCTTTTGTGTGTGTTTGGGTTCATACATACAAATGATCTATTTTTGCCGGTTGGTGGATGTGTGTAGCATATATTTCCAGAGACTCATTTCCTGTGACCCTACCATTTGTTATAAAGGAATTCCAAGTAAGAAATTCCCAACCTAAAAATGGCCGTCTTTCCCTTTGTGTGTCCTCGGAGGGTTGGAGGGTCTGTGCCTATTCATTCTTAGCTGGCAGCCTTCACTGCCTAGCCTGCAGATCAAGTTTCCTTATTTCTTCCTTTCAGCTTCTCTTGCCTTAGCTTGCTGTGTCACAACTCTGTGGGTGGCCGGCTGTCATCACACTCTGCACCTGTCTCAATTAGCAGGCTTGAGACACTGCCAACACAGCAGCCTGTGTGCTGCTAACTGCCGACTGATGTGACCTCATGGCTGACCAGGCAGCATCTGGATGGTGTGTGGTGTCTAGACACGGTTTGCTGGGGCCACATGGCAGGTGAAGGCTATGGTGTTGGAGGTTTGTCACAGTTGTATTCAAGGTCTGAAAAACACTCATGAGAAAATGACATCTGGGACCCATCTCTGTTCTTAAGAAGCATCATGGGATCTAACACAAACCAATCATAGATATTTGTTGAGCTGGCAAAAGTCTGTAACAATTCTGGTTTTTCTTTGTGATCACAAAATCTAGATTAGTTTTGAGCTCAGGAACATGACTGCTCTTTGGAGAAGGATTCTGGACTCAGTTCTTTCTCTGCTGTATTTCAGCATTGTGACATTGACTTCTTTACCCCGTGCCTCAGTTTCCCACTCTGCTAAATAGGCTCATTAGTAGCCCACTTAGTGTGGTTGGCATTATTTTGAAAAGTGTTTAACTTATCTAAGGTCAATGCTTAGAAAACACTATTTTTGTCTGGTTTTGAGACAGAAACTCATGTGACCCAGAATAGTCTTGCACCCACTGTGTAGTGAAAGGCGGCCTTAAACTTGTGACTTTTCTATGACTAGCTCCCATGAGCTGGGATGACAGGCCTGTGCCCCCATACCCAGTTTACATAGTTCAGGAGCTGGAACTGGGACCTTGTGCCTGCTAGGCAAGCTCTCTGAAACTGAGCGATCTCCCCAGTGTGATACACTCTACTGTCCTCTTTTCATCTACTGCAAGCTTCTTCTCCTACCGCTGCTACCCGCTTTCACAGTTTGCAGAGTCTTGTGTTCTATAATATGCAACATTGTGTCAAACACCTATTTAACAATGTTACAGGTAAGTGAATTCATTCAAAGGTGTGAATTTACCTTCTTGAAATACAGATCTCAAAGGGCCTCAGAGCTGTTTTTGTAAAGACTACTCCCCGCAGTAGTCCTGGGGCCTTCATAAAGGAAGAGAAGTAAGAGAGAGACCTAAATCTTCACTCTGAGCATCACACTTAATTACATGACACACAGGCAGTAATGGATCACATCCCTCCTTCCTGAATTGTGTTCGTCTCATAAACTGTGTTACTGAAGTCAGGAAATAACAGTCTGGAATAGAAACTGGGATCATTTTGAACTAAACATTCTCTAGAATTTAATGTGGCTCTCTTTTATGTTAGCAGTTCATATGGCAAAGTGACAGATATGCTGTGGAAATGAGATTAGGCACATACTTACACAGGTGACCTGTCCTTAGAAGGGAAGAAGGGAAACTGATGGGGATCATGCTGGAAGAACTCCAGCAGACTCTGGTGGCTGTAGGCTCAGCAGAAAATGGGTGAAATTGGAACTACCTCATCAGTTCATTCTGCTAGCCAGTGGCTACAGAGCTTTCCTGAGCAGTTGGGAAGCCTCCCTTCTCCTAGCATTTGTCATGAGACGTTGTCATGAGGAAGGATTCTCTTAAGAGAACAGTTAAGCCGGGTGATGGTGGCGCACGCCTTTAATCCCAGCACTCCGGAGGCAGAGGCAGGCGGATCTCTGTGAGTTTGAGACCAGCCTGGTCTACAGAGCTAGTTCCAGGACAGGCTCCAAAGCCACAGAGAAACCCTGTCTCCCAAAACCAAAAAAAAAAAAAAAAAAAAAAAAAAAAAGAGTTGCCTGTATCCAAGCCTATCTCTACATACACTGCGTGGGGGGGGGGCAGGATTTTGTTTACTATTTCTGCAAGAGTTTGTTTTGAGGATATTAATTCATTCTGTCAAAATAACTCAAGAAAAGTTTATAAACAACAGGGTCAATCTTGGCCCCTGTCTTAAATAGCTACATTGTTTGTATTTAACCAAATGGCCCATGCCATTTGATAAGTACAATATATTCCAAAGTATAGCTTCCACACACTCCACAGTATGTCATCTTGGTAGATACATATCCAGATTATGGGTAATTTCACTATCACTGCACTGCTTTCGAATATGGAAGTACAAAAGAAGGCAGATTTTATACTACCATTTATGTGGTAAATGAACTTCCTTATAGAACCACTAGATGGAACTCTTAACCCACAATCAGCAGTCACTAAGCCTAGTATTTTATTTTTATTCAGACATTTTTTACTGTTTGAGGAAGGAATATAATGATGAAATATAAGAGAATATTGTGCTTTAAAATCTTAATTTTAAATAAAATCTAAGAAAATATACTTGAGTGTGGCTTTCTAAAACATGAGCTGCATTTTAAAAAGACATTAATGACCAAACAAGTGTTTCTAGACTATTGAATGCACCCAATGGAAGATTTACATAAGCCTACATTTTGAAACAGGCTGGTGTGTAAAATGTAGCTGCTGTAAATAAGGCAGGAAGCCTGGGTTTCCTATCACACTCCACTTGACTCCTAAGAAACAGAAGCCACATGTTTCCTTGGAACTCTGTTTTCACAATTCCTTTAACCCAAATTCAGCATCATAACTCCATTTGCTTAAGTAAAGGCTTTAAATTGCAGTTTACACAAATCATTTCCCAACCAAAGGTTCAGAAAAACGTCTAAGTTTGACCTGAGCTGATGTTGATTACATGAAAATAAATTACAATGTATGGTGAGTTTTCTCAAAGGGGTGGGTACCAGGTGACCTAGTCTCCCCCATTTGATGAGAGATGATTAGTAAGAAATGCCCTCTTCCACAAATGTTAACATTAACATTGATCATATGGGTCAGTACTCAGTTACAGGAAGATCTTAAAGCCTCAAACCTAGTTCAGATTCCCAGGAACACACGCAGGACACTCACTCCAGAGACCATGTTTTGTAAGGTGCAGTCAATCATATTGGTTATCTCCTGGTGCAATCTAACCAATATTACAATGAAGGACATCCTAAGAAGAGCGACTGTCATCTTCAATACGCTTGGAAAGAAGAGTCGGGGAAGGTGGCGAGTAAGACCTTGTCTTAGATGGTGAGGGGCTGGTGACATGGCACACCCACGGCAAGGTCTCCAAGGCCCCTTTCCATCTTCTGAACACGTCGTTCATATGTCTCAGCCTGCACCTTCCATTTCAGAGGGATTGTGATTCACTGGGAATCAGCATCCTTATCTACAGCTAATAAGAGCATCAGACTGCAAAATGTCCACTTCATGGTGAGGTGCAAGCAGATAAGCCGATAAGGAGGAGCACAGGTAACTCAGCTAGGAAGGGCCGTGCTCTGAAGACTGGGGCAAGCACAAGCTCTCTTTGATGCCACCCAGTGCTGACAACGGTCTCAAATCCTTGTAACACTGGTTCCCATGCTGGCCCCAGTGTTGCTAACCTTCCTCTCACCCGAGTCCTGGGCCTGATAAATATGGGTAGCTTTTCCCTGGGTAGTAGATGGAACCACGGGCACCTAAGGGAAAAGACAGAGCTTGTGTGGGGAAGAATGTATGGACACTGATTGAGTTGACTTGTGTTTTCCACAAGGACTCTGTAGAACACCCTGCTTGACCATCTTCTCTCCCTTATCATAATAAACCAGAGAGGAAGGGTAGGAAGACAGGTCTTTAATGTACTCAACTTTTGTAGCTTTAAAATCGAATAATAATGGCGTCGACTTTCTCTGAACTCCCTGGTGGACACCTGACAGGTCCTGAAGCCTCTGTCAGGCTCCAGGTTATTGGCTTCATGAGGGGAATTCTCTTCTTAACCCTAAGAGAAAAGTGGGATGAGCGATCACACAGGCAAGAGTAGTTTCCCCTTCCCATGTTTGACTTCAACTCTCTTAATTAGTTTCCTAGGATTGCAGTAAGGAAACATCTCAAATACAGTGACTCAAAACATCAAAGAACCAGAAGAAGGTATAGTGAAATGTCAAACCATCCGCAGAGTCACACTCCCTGGGTACTCCAGAGGGAATCTGTCCTTGCCTGCTCTGGTAGGGCTACCATTCCTCTATGCTCTTGTTTATCTGTAGGCTTATGGGCTACACCTGAATCTACTGATAATTTACCTACTACACTCAGCGCCGAGCCATTCAGGATGAGGCTATATTGGATTTCCTATCCCTCTGGCACTGGCCCTGCCACTGCCACCAAATGTGTTTTTTAACTAAGTCTCTCATTCTATTTATGAATAAAGACTTGGGAGTTAGATTTTGGGGTGAAAACCTGCTAGTTCAGAGAGGTTGAGAAGCAGCCAGCTGATATCTCCTTTGGGCCAGAGATCAGAAAGAGAGCATCTCTCCACCCATCCCAAACCAAAATGACTGCAAAACTCCAAGTTTCTCCCTCTTCCTTCCTGAGCATCTCTCTACCTGTCTTTCTGGCTCCTCTCTCCTCTCTGTGGCTAATTCCTGGCAACAGTTTCTGGCTCTGCCCCCTAATCAAAATTGATTTTATTAACACAGTCTTGGGTTTCACAGTGTGATCAAATATCCCTCAACACTATGTTCCCTGACATGCAGCTCCATCTTCCCTATCCTACCTGTGTGGTGGGTGTTATTCTATCAATCTGTCTGTTTCCACATGTTTTTTTTTTTCATATAAGGAGCACCAAAATTAAGTGTAAAACCGTGCCTCACTTGATTGCAGGTGTGAATATCCTGTTTCCAAAGAAGCTCCCATTCTCAGGTACAAAGGAATGGACATCAGCATATCTTTATATCTTTACAGGAGCCACACCTCACCTGCCATGCATCGTCCTAGATGTTTGGCTAAGAAGAGCCCAAGGAAAAAAATCAGATAAAGCAGGGTATTCATATCAATTTTCAAAGTCATTTATCTCTGCTTTACTAATCTCCTTCTTTAATGATGTCTTTTGGCACAGAAACCCATATAGTTATCCTCCTATCTACCCCACAGTTGCCAATAAAGAAGCCTTCAAGACATGGCACAGTCCAGCCAAGAACTCTCCACAAAGTGAAGAATAAACATGTCTTTTGTCTTTTACACTGTGTCTTAAACACAGACATGGACATACACATACACACACACACACACAAGAGAGGGGGGTCTGTATGCACATACACTATGTGTTAGAGTAACTTTATAACTATAAATCAAGTACAGCACAATAAGAATTAGAGTAACTTTATAACTATAAATCAAGTACAGACAGGTATGATATCCACTTGATTTTTCTTTTATCATTTTACCTCAGTTATTGATTTTTCCTTCTTTGATAACAAATACTGCTCCAATATTGAGAACCTAAGTTAGTCTATATGGTTCATTTTACTTAATATTTCTGGATGAGGTTACTTTAAAGAATACACGAAGCTAGTTTAAGAGTTTAATATTTGTATCAAAATAGATGATACATGCATGGCACTATCATCAAAATGGAAAAATAGATTTTTTTAAATCTTCATTCTTAGACACAAACTGTTATGAAATATCAATATTGTTTATGAAAAGGCAGCAAATTGGATTTTCTTTGGGGGTGATATGGCACGTAGATAAGATGCTGACTTGTTGAGAACCAGGGAACCAGAAATGGCAGCGTAATCAAAAAGAGAAGGAGCTGAAGTGAAAAGAAGTGAGCCCAGGTAGGAGCTGCACAAAGCAGCAGCCAAAAGCAGTCCCCAGCTGCTGCCCTGCTGTAGCCCCAGTACAACTCAGTGATTGTCAGACGTGGGACACACATGTGTACTGTGTGATACTACGAAATCAGCAGACTGGAGAGCTTCTGAATAGATTGTGGAAATGCATGAGGGGCTGGATATACTGGGTGGGGCAAGTGTGATCAGAACCGCAGAGGTTCTGGATTTAGAATCAGACCTGTGCTGTAGGAACAGAAAGATGGTATTTCACTTTAGGATGACTGATTCTAAACGGGACTCTAAGAGGACATATGTTTAACCTCAACAAACGCCACACGCCAGTCCTCATCTTAGATCATAACTGTGGCGTGTTTGTGTGGTCATCATACTGCCTGATCTTTTTTTTAAATATATTGTATTTTAAAATACATCTTTTTTTTTAATATTTATTTATTTATTATGTATACAATGTTCTGTCTGTGTGTATTCCTGAAGGCCAGAAGAGGGCACCAGACCTCATTACAGATGGTTGTGGGTCACCATGTGGTTGCTGGGAATTGAACTCAGGACCTTTGGAAGAGCAGGCAAAGCTCTTAACCACTGAGCCATCTCTCCAGCCCCCCTGCCTGATCTTTATACACTCATACTCTCATAGACTCTGTTAAGAGATGAGAAGTCAGCATTCAGCATGGCTGGTTGTGGTTACATAGAAGAGTGGAAGGAATTTGTGTGCAACCACTGTGGCTCACTGTCAAGACAGAAGTTTTAGACATTAAAGGCTCCCAACATGAAAAAAACTACAGAGATCTTTTTTTGGCACTGGTTAAGGGATTTCTAGGCTTACAATAGACGGTATATATGGAGCAAGGCAATGCCAGTTGAGGAATGAGATAGTCAGAGCTTCGGCATTGAGTGTGGCAGGACTCAGGCCATCTGGATAATCTCTCAGAGGCTCAGTTCTCTGGCACATACAATTACAGGATTGATTAGCTGATTTTTTGTGAAGATTTAGGATCATTATTTTTTTCAAAGTCAACACAATAAATATTACTTTTTATAGCACTCAGTGTGGGAGAAACACTTGGAGAGTGTCTCCTAATGGAATCCTGAATAAATCACTTTCAGCTGAGCACTCTTCACAGTACATAAACAGTTGCTTTCTGCATAAACCATGTTTTGTCAGATAATAAATTGAAAGGCAAATTGAAAGTGGACTATTTTACTTATACTTAATGGGGTATACACATTTCGTACTTATTCCAAACCAACAAATCCAGCACGGGGCATGTATTTTAATGAAACTTAATAACCATGGGAACAAAATGGGGAAAAAAAAGATTGAACATGTATTTATGGAATACACTCCAGTTCCTAAGCAACAAGTCATTGTTCAAATTGAAACAAAGGTAGATAATCACAGATCCAGGCATGTTTGGTTTTCTGTGTCTAAGGAAGGGTATCAACAAGAAATGGAACTATGTGTGGCTTCTAAAGGCACCCTTGCATGTAGTAAAAGAAGTGCAACAGCTCCCCATGACTAGAACTTCTGCAGGTTTCAGTACTCATAGATGCCAGCGGTTGATAGATCAGAGTTCATGGTTCCAGACCCAGCTTGTTGTTGCTGGAGTAATCGGTTCAGCATGTTTTGCTATGGCTTGGCATTCAGGGTAGAATGAAAAGCAAACAGAACAGATAGCAATCACCCACTTGACAACTTGGATCTCTGTCCAGTTTTCTGGAAATAGCCTCAGGATAAGTCTTGTGCTGTGGCACACCATCTGGTGAGTCAAAGGATGTCCACTGTCCTGCCTTACATAAGAATGTGGTAACTCAGCCCTGGTGGAGCTGCAGGGGCGACTTGAATCAGCCAGATGCTAGCTTCTTCAGCTCTTAATGCTAAGGTGCACAGTATGCTTTAGATACTAGCTCATTTCTTTACTTATATAAAAAGGCAGGAGCTAGGGAACAGCATTTTCTGCTGTTGTGAATCAAGCAATAAAAAGCTGGAAGTGAGCTTCCATTTGCCATTAAACTCTTCGAACATAAGAAACTAAAATAAATAAATGAAGAAGTAAAATGTTTGAGGTTGACCTATTCTATGCCATCAGGAGAGGATTCTCGTGATGGAGTCAGGGTAGGGAGAGGTTCACATATACCAAAACTAAAAGTATTAAATGAAATACAGCAACATTCTGCAAGCTCAACAAAGACTACAAACTCAGTATTCACACTTCTGAAAATTACCTCATGTTATAATATCAGTAAATTAAAATTAATTAGGAAATTTGAATGCACACATTGTTTCTACCCTAACCATCATATTCATAGTAGGAAAGCCCCAGGAAGTCTATAGGAGTACTTATTGCAGTCTGGTTTTCTTTAATACAACAAAACTGGGAACAGTCTAACAGCAAACGAAGGGAGGATGGATAAGTATGTTACAGCAATCTAAAACATTATAAAATATTCATAGTGGAAAATGAGGAAACTAGAGATGTTTCTTAACATATCCTAATCATACCAAATGAAAAAAAAATCCAAGCTATAGGAGGGCATCATCCACATGGATTTAAGGATTATAGAATATTCCTATACTGTCTTAGACTTTCTATTGGTGCAAAGAGACACAATGACCATGAAACTCTTATAAAGAAAAACATTTAATTGCATGGCTTACAGTTCAGAGGTTTAGTCCATTATCATTACAGTGGGACATGGTGGCATACATGGTGCTAAGAGGTAGCTAGGAGTTCTACATTATGTATAGGCAACAGGAAGTAGTCTGTCTCACTGAGCATGGCTTGAACGTATATGAGACCTAAAAGTCTGCCTCCACAATGACATACTCCTCCAACAAGATCACACCTCCTAATTGTGCCACTCCCTTTGTGGCCATTTTGCTTCAAATACCATATAATCCTTATTTATCAGTATCTGATGGCAAGATATGTATATAAGTTCAGAACTTCATGGAAAATTTTATAAGGAATGAATGGGATAAAATTGAGGGGTCATAAGAAGAGTTTGCCTATCTTCAAACACACACACATGAATAAATGAAAAAGAGGTTGTCAATTTGAGGGAAGAACTGTGGTGGGCATTGCCTGGGATGGCTTGGAGGGAGGAAACAGAAGGGAGAAAGATTTGTAATTCCATTTAAATTAAAATATATTAAATACAAAATTATATTACTTAAAAGTTATGAATCATTTTTTTTCAAAATATTGGGATCTAACTAAAAGCAGCTGAAAATTCACATATGCTCTGAACATTATTCGCCATGTTTTCTCAGTGCCTGAATAGGAACAACAAAGGACCACATGGGATAACAGGGCTCAGAGGACAGTAGATGCAGAAAACGCTAGGGCAGAACAGGTTGTAAGAGTGGAGAGAGTTAGCGCTGGCCTAACAGCTGTCAAGCAAACTTCTGACTTATATACATATTTTAATTGGTGTTAGGATAGGATATTTGTTTCAATAAAAATCATCAAGTAGATGAAATATGCAAGGAGAATGCAGACATAATTCAAGAGGTGACCATCATTAAGGATGTGAGATGAGGCTGGACTCAGAGCACATGAGAAAATTTGATTCCTAGCATGAAAACAGACTGAAATCAAGCACCAAGGCAAAGACTTGATAATTAATATTACATACATAGCTATCTTTGTAACTTAAATTAAGGACACAATTATTCAGAATTAGTTGTTTTGCAAGGCATGGTGCTGTTTGTAATTCCAGCACTCACGAGTCAGGAGGCAGAGGCAGTAAGAGCAATGTTAAGTTTAAGGCCTGTCTGATCTGTGTTGTAAGCTTTAGAAAGCTTGGGGTATTGTGTAAAATGGTGTTTTATGTTTCCCACACAAGAATGATTGTTAGAGCACAAACTACAAATGAGAGAATTGTATGAACATATAACTATTACTTAAAAAATTTTTACTAGAACATGAAAGGTAGGTAGTATGGTCTACGTATTGATCTCAAAGTTCACAAAATATGTCTCAGGAAGGAATTACAGCAAATTGCTTAGCTCTAGCAGAGATTTCTTCATATTCAAGGGCAACTTGCTCCAGAATACTTATGGATAACATAATCTGATGATGCTCATAGTCCCTTATTTATAATGACTTGGCATTTACATAAGAACTGTGATCATGTTCCCGAATAATTCAAATCATACTTAGTATCCTAGTTAATACCAGCTGTCAACAAACAGCCTAGAGTTATCTGAGACAATCTCAATTGGCAGATTGCCCAGATAATATTGGCATGTGACCACGTCTGTGAAGAACTGTCCCACTTATTGATTGATGTGGAAGGGCCAAGGTCACAGTGAATAGCAGTATCCCTAGGCTGTATCAGAGAGTGAGCTTAGAAACAAACCAGAGAGTAAGTCAATAAGCAGCATTCCTCCAAAGTCTCTGTTTCAGTTCCTGCGGTGATTTCCATCAAAACGGATTGTAATCTGGAAGTGCAAGGCAAATAAACTCTTTGCTCCCATAAGCTGATTTGATGGGAATGTTTCATCACAAGAAAAGAAAAGACAATACAATTAAGGCTGTACCTGAATCATGATTCTAAAGCATTGACTGGGAATAATGGTAGGAAGAAGAGTATGCGTGCTCAGTTCAGATGCAGTGTTTTCCCTACAGAATTTCTTTCTGTGGCCGACTAACTCTGTATATGCAGAGCCCTGGACACGGAAGACTGACCACACTTAGAATTTCATTATTGTGAAATATCAATGTCTAAAAAGTCATGCCAAAAATAAAACAAAACAACATGAGCCCCAAGTAACTTTCTACTTCTTTCATGCCCTGATGAGGAGGAAGCACCATGAAAACCTCTCTTCAAGGCTCAGCTGAGGTTAAGGTGAGCAGGTGAGTGGGCAAAAATACCATCTTGCCATGATTTCACTGTCACATTTCTGGAGGACGTTATTCCATACAGATAATTCAGTAATTGCAATCCCGTTCTTCCTTAGCTAGTAATATGTTCAGGCTAAGTGATCATAGCTTTATTATCCTGTGTATGAATCAGTACTCTAACATCTATTACTTTTCTCAGAAATATTATCTAACAATCCCACCATTTCACAGCTCATTAGCACCTGTACAGGAAATGAGCAAATTGAAGTCGAGTGGAGAAAGAAATTAAAATTAAAAAAATCATTTTTTCTTGGAATCAATTTTGATAACGTTAAATACATAGAGGACCAATGCTTTGGGGTGGAGTTTGAAGATCTTCAAATGTGCTATTTCTGTTCCCTACATATCTAGCCATTTAGAGATCCTCCTCTCCTTCCTCAAATACTGAAAGGAGCTTCAAAATAATAGTCAATAAAGATCAACTACCAAAAACACAGTAGGCCCAGAGATATATGATACTTATTATACTACTTATGTAGGGTATGTGAAATAACCTCCAAAGATATCCACATTGTGATGCCTGGGCTGAAGTGTGTTGGGGGGAAAAGGAGTATGGAGGCTATAATGTTAACGTGAGGATCTGATATGAAGAGAGCATTCTGTTTTACGTAGGTGAGCATGCTATACTCACAGGTGTCCTTGTGAAAAGGGAGCAGAAAGGACAAATGCAGAGGAGGTGCCATCAAGGAGTCAAAGAACAGGGAAGAATGGAGGTTGTTTCAAGGACTTCACAGAGAGCTGGCTTAGCAAACAAAAGCACCATGAAATCCTGGCAACCTGGGTTTGACTCCTTATAAAAATGCAGGGTGTCATGATTGGCATCTGTAATACAAACTACAGCACTGTTATCAGGAGCCTTGGCTTAATCTTGCACAGGTGGTATGAGACAGTGGACAGGAGGGAAAAAGAGAGGGATCTTTAAAACAAGGTAGAAGAGGAGCAATCGCCCTTGAAAAGTTGTCATCTGTTCTTCACACAAATGTACTTTTGTAGACTCACTCTCTCATAGACTAAAACAAATATTAAAAAATTTTAGCCACAGGGTGGGTAATGATGCCAAGTATGAGCTTCATCTTCTAAGGATCTTAAGGAAACAAAACTGTTATTCTGCTAAATGAATATGATATTAAATTGACTACTAATGACTTACCATTATACCAATAAATTAATATATTTCTCAATCATCATCAGAGAAACTCCTATCTGCAAGAGATAGTATATTAACATAAAGACACACACTTGTCAAGGTACAGAAAATAAGACTGTAGGGAATGATCAGCCCTAAATGGGACGTCTATGTTTCACCCCCTCCTCCCGAGGCTTGGGGATCATTGTGGAGGAGGGAGTGGAATAATGTTCAACTCAGAGGTGGCGAATGATGTAAGGAAAGAGTGTCTTCCAAACACATCAAGAAGCTGAATGTAAGCCGGGCGATGGTGGCGCACGCCTTTAATCCCAGCACTCGGGAGGCAGAGGCAGGCGGATCTCTATGAGTTCAAGACCAGCCTGGTCTACAGAGCTAGTGCCAGGACAGGCTCCAAAGCCACAGAGAAACCCTGTCTTGAACCCCCCCCCCAAAAAAAAGAAGCTGAATGTATAAACCCACAATGGGTGTGGCCACATGTGCAAGATCTGTGTAAACCCAAGTCAAAACAAATCCCTGAGTGGAGAGGGGAGGTAGACACGAAGAACCACTCTAGAGCTATTGACAATAGATAGTTGCTGGAAGAGGAAGAATCAGTTCTCTTTAAAACTAGATCAAGAAGAGGACCCACAGTTGGGTGTGAAGATCGTGAATCTGGGAGTTATTGGGGGAGGGGGTGAATACCATACTGTACAAAATTATCAAATCACTAAGGAAAAAGAAGGAAGGAATAAGAAATAGAGATGGAAAGAAGATAAAGAAGTAAAAGCAGTGCAGGGGACTCTCACTTGAGGAATCTCTTTCTGTACCTTGCTTTCTACAGTTGTTCTTTAAAGAGACCACATCCATTCTTTCAGACACATCTTGTCTTTCTTTCTGTGCACCTTTCTCATTTAGAGCTCATTTTAAGACTATATGAAAATATCTTTGTTAAATACCAATTCTGCTTCATAAAAAGAAAAACTAAACAACACAAAGGCAACGGAACAGATGTGCTTTTGTAGCTTGCAGAAGGAACACAGCCTCAAGATCCAATTGACAGGCCTTTTAAAACTTACTTATATTTGTTTGTAGACAACTTCACTAAGCTCATATCGCATACAGACCATTCTATCTCTTGCCCTCCCTGTCACTCCTATCCACTTCCCCTCTCTCAACAAATCTCTCTCTCATGTTCATGTCTACTCATTTTGTTCTGTAACCCACTGATTTTATCCAGGGCTGTTTGCATAACCACGAGTTTTGGGCTATCCACTGAAGCCTGGCAGACTCATCAGTGAGCACACAACTAAGAATAGTGATTTTCCCTTCTCTCAGAGTCTATCAATAGCTGACAGTTCAGAAGTAAAGGTAGGACCTTTGGAGCTGCTCCTCACTGGCAGTGGTTTGTGTCAACGTGACATAAGCTAGAGTCATTTGGGAAGAGGACTCTCCATTGAGAAAATGCCTCCATAATACTTGCCTTTAGGCAAGTCTATATTTTCTTAATTGGTGATTGACATGTGGGATCCTAGCTTATTGGGATAAGTATTGCCTCTGGGCAGATTGTTCTAGATGGTATGAAAGGGCAAACTGAGTAAGTCATTGAGAGCAAGCCAGTAACCAGCCACCCTCTATGGCTTCTGCTTCAGTTCCTACCTCCTTGTTATTGCCCTGATTTTCTCCAGTGATGGAACGTGACCTAAAAGTTGTAAATTGAGATCAATTGTTTCTTCCCCAGTTTGTTTTTGGTCATGGTGTTTTATCACAGCAACAGCATCCTCATGGGTCATCATCTATGACTGCCTGTTGAGAGGACCAGTCTTATGTGAGACCTGTGCAGGTAACTTGGGTTGCTGTGACATGATGGTTGTAATATATATATATATATTCATATATAGATATATATCATGTTTAAAGAGTGGCATTTTTCATCTATGCACTCCATCTTCCAGCTTTTACTTCCTGTCTCCAGAGTTTTAGACGTTAATAGAGTAAGTATCTTCTTTTTCAGGACTGTCTGTACAACCATGGCTCATTCTCTTCAACCAAGAAAGCAATGAATTTCTAAATTCATTGTAATTTGTTGTAGGGACAGGCTTCTCTGATTAACTCTAGAGACCACATTTTTCTATGTGCATAAGCATAGATATTAATAAGTCAGTATAATACTTTGTTAGTTTAGTTACATCAGTAGTAAATTCTCTACTTGGGCTTATGACAACCCTGGACCTGGGATATTAGTTGAGCTTATAGTGCCTGGCTCAGGTCCTCTCCAACAAGACATTTTGCAACACTCCTGAAATGCAATCAGTGGGCAGTCAATTCTCCCCACCACAGTCAAGCCACTATTGCACAGGTGGCTACAGTTTCCCTGGAAGGTTGTTCTTCTGTCTCATAGAGTTAATAGCTGTGCCGCGAGATAATAAATTTGTGCTAGTTTAATCCACAAAACTTCATTGGTTAGCAACCACAGGAAAGCACTGTCTCATATCTAAACACCTAAATGGAACCTGTGCCATGTTTTGAATACCTCTGCTAGATAATATTTTTCCTGTTATTCTTAGGGATTTCTTTATAGATTTTGTAATTTTGTCATGGTTCAATGGAAGGCATTGAACAGAAATTAGCATTCTCCTCTGCTGTCATCTTGTTTTGAATTAGAGAATCTGAAAGAATAATAATTTAAAAAAAAAACGTGAGCACTCCTTAGTTTCAGAAATGAAAAACATCTGCAACTGCCATAAAATTGTCCTGCATTAGGAGTGACAGTTTCCAGTGAGCAGCTAAGAAACTGGAAATGATTGTGTCCATGCTTACAGAAAGGATGGTTGTTGTTTGTACAAGACAGTTGAAGCTTCTGGAACATCGTGATTTCCAAAAGCGGAGTGAATAGCATGCATGGTCCCCATTTGTTCCTTTGCTTTGGGTTCCTGAAAAGCACTGGACGCTATAAGAAGCCTTGGTTTAAAATATAAAGAATCCTGGGCCTTATTTTGTTATTGTTTTCTGCTGAGAAATGCTCAATTAAACATGCAAAACAGCATAATTGCTTCTCTTAATTGTTTCAGCACATCACAACGCAGTATTCAAATTTTTCACAGAGTTTTCCCTGTGCTTTCAATTTAAAGCAAGTGAATGGGAAGAAGTTGAAAGTAGGCCTTGGAAAGAGAATACTGCTTTAACAATGGTCAGATAGACCATCTACTATGCATATATTAACCGATGGTGTCCATTCCTCACTGAGCTGAGCCTCCAGGACTCCTGTCCTCACCAAGTGAACCTCCTCACCTCAGAATGCCATGAGTGTCCCTCACAGAATTCTCTGCTTGCAAAGTTGAGAGACTTGAAGAATTTCTAAGAATCTTCTCTATTGATCATCATTTGCAGAGAAGTATGCCAAACAATTCGTCCAAGTTTAATTTGGTTGTGTGCAGGAATGAATACAGTGTGCTGTTAACACTGGCTATTATAAACTTTATAAGACAATGTCCTAGGAAATAAAAACTGCTATCAATCCATGACATATACTCAGCCTCACTTATTTATGAATCTTTAAGTAGGTTTGCACGCACACACACACACACCTATAGTTAGGAAAAAAAAGCCTGTTTTATATTAATATAAAACAAGGGACCAAATAAAATATTCATAATGCCAAGCTTGCAGCCTTCAATACATGCTCTTTCTAGAACACTCCAATTAGAAGTAGACTTGGGTTTTTTTTTTTTAAATAATCCATTCATATTTTACATTACCTGTGTGCCTGCATGCTATATATAGCTGCCGTTTCCTCTTGTAACCTTCAGCTGTCTGGTATGAATTTTCAAGCTCCTTTCCCAAATGCTTAAAGCCTTTTAGCATTAAATAAGCCCTCCCTGACATTTACAAGTCATACCATTTACAGGAGTGCACTGCTGCCTCCATGTTTATTTTCCATCCATTGCAATAAAATGTGATGTTTAATGCCTTATTGATTATTACTGCAGTAACAAGTGACACTTTTAATAGATGATTTTCTCTTCAGGCTTTCATTCTTGATACTTGTTAAACAATAATGTATGTTTTATGCTTTAAAATGCTAAATTTCATAGAATGATAATTCCATGCCACTTTCTTGGATGTAGGAAATGCATAATACCATAGTAAATAAAAAATAAAATATTTTTATTTTAATTTAGAATTAAATTTTAAATTTAGGTGTAAAATAGACTGTCCTTCTAAAGACAAAGGTTGTTTCTTTATATGGATGGTTAAGATTTTTATTAATTAGTATTAGTGCTGAAATCATTAAAGTATGTCATTTCTTGGTTAATCTACATGTTGTACATTGACAAATGTACTCTGTTTATATGCATGCAGGTTATAAGGGCTGTAGGCTCAATATTTGTGTCTTGTTTTAAACAATTCCATCCAGGAAGAAACAAAGGACAAGAGAAAAAAAACAATTCTATCTTTGCAGTTTAGAAATTGGACTAATGTCTTGAATTATAAGATTTTAGCTATTTTTATTACATAATTTTTTTGTAATGATTAAACAAGATAAAGGGCTTTGGGGCTTAATGTAGTCGTCCAATTAATTCCAAGAAGCCCAAGAACCAATCCCAGTTAAATCTGTATGACAAGCAATGTAACCGTGACTACCCAGTCACTCGAAAAAGAAAATAGACATATGAGCCAATCCTTTAAAAATGTTTATTCAGATCCTGGCATGGTGTACACACCTTGAATCCCAGCACTCGGGAGTCAGAGGAGAACAGATTTCTATAAATTCCTGACCAGCGTTGGCTACACAGCAAGTTCTAGGCTAACCAGGGCTGCACAGTGAGAGCACTTTCTGCTCTTTTAGAGGACAGGAGATTAGTTCCCAGCATACACAGGATGGAACACAATCATTTATAACTTCAGTTCCTCAAGATCCAAAGCCCTCTATGGGCCTCTATGGGTTCCAGGCATGCCTGTGTTGTACATGCATACACGTAGGACAGTATTCAAATATGTTCAAATCCTGGTCACTCATCTTAACTTCATATCTTTTACTATAAAATTATAAAATATCAATTAATAGTCTTAAAGATAAAAGGGTAGGTGATATTCTTATCATTAAATTATATAGCCTTTTCAGTCTTCATTCTCTTGTGTCTTAGACTGCAAATATTGCCTTTAGTCTTTCAATTTTCAAGTGATGATTTCCAGAAGAGAGTATGAACAGCACTTCAACAATCTGGCCTATCATCTCCTGACTCTTTAACTAATGATTCTTATTGTCTTCCAACGGGGCAGCTGGATGAAGACAGCTTTGTAGAGAACAGACCCATGAGAGCAGGGAGAAGCAGGTAGAACAGGAGCTCCGTGCACAGATGACACACTAGGAGGATGCCCACATGAGAACTCTGTCCAACAGCAGGCTGGCATATGAGAAAATATTCAGAAGAAAAGAGAAAGGTAACGGAAATGATTGAAGAGTATATAGAGGGCAGATAGCAGTATGAAGCATCCCCATTAGCCATTCCCACATATTGTTCTGCTACTGATGCTGTAATAGAGACCTGAGTGTCACATACTAACAACGAGGAAAATGACGCCACAGAAATGGGCCAGATCATTCAAGCCAAGCTCACACCGATTATCACTAAAGTGTTGTATTTCCTGATTTCGAAGCTCCAAGAGATCTGCAGACATATAGATGTATCATCAAGACTGCACTGGAGGGAACTGCAGCAATTTAAAATGTTAGATTCTGATTTTAGAATTCACTCAGTTGCCTTATTTAAATTCAGTAGTTCCTGCATTGCTTATAAAGTGAACAACATGAAGAATGCCTGTTTATAAATGCCATTTTTAAGGAAAATCAATAACCATTATATGCTTTCTGCCATTCTTGGCTCTCTGAGAGATATGAATAAATTCATATAACAGGTGTTGTGTGAACCTAAAACTCCAGGGAGGGGATTAAATAAAAAAAAAAATTCTAGATCCGAACCAAATAAGAGAAAATGATACTAGTTCTACAATACAAAATCTGGTTATAACAATACATCTCATCATTTCTTCAGTTTGCTGTAAGTTGGGTACTACCTATAGACAATGATCTTATATATTGTTAAGTAAACACATTGAAACCATTACAAGCAGTAGAGCCCATGCTGGGTGCTACACACAACAGCAACTCAAAAAGGCATAATTGCTGAGGTCTGGGAGGGTAGAATACAGCTGGGTCATAGAGACAAATAGGAGCCCGTTATCAACTCATCACATAGCCTCCCTGAAGCAAGCAGGAAAGCAAGAGGCTTTAAAGGGTGAAGAACAATTCTCTGAACAGTTGTGTTAGTTACATTTTCTGGAGGACCAAACTGATAGAATGAATGCACTGCAAAGGAATTCGTTGAATTAACTTGCTCAATGTGGTCTGAAGAATCCAACAAAGGCTAGCTCACACTAGGGAAGCCAAGAACCCAGTAGCTGCTCAGTTTAGGAAGCTGGATGGATGCCTTATCAGTCCCAGTCTGGTACTGATGGCCTGAAGGATTTCTGGAGAACAGTTTATTGTTGATTTATGTTGGAAGCCCAAAGAAGAATCAGCCCCAGAAGCTGCAGCAACAGAGTAGATGAGGTTACTAAGTAAAATTAAGGGCAAACAAGCCAAAGCAAAGCCTCCTTCCACTTCCTTTCAGCTAGGCTGTCACTGTAGTGTACTGTGCTGTCCACATTGAAGGTGGATATTCCCACATCAAATAATCTGGTCAAGAGAATTCTTCAGAGATAGACCCAGTAGGTTACCTTTTAAATGAATCCAGATCCAGTCTAGCCGACAACCAAGATAAATGATGACATCACATCAAACACCTTTCTTATCTTTAGCAGCAAATATTCAGATGTAAGTTAGTGTCCCAGTAATAAAATAGTCCTTTTAAACTTCTACACTTGATAATAATCAAGTATCATGAAAGAACAGAATAAAGTATCTATTCCATTCTTTAAATTAAGACTTGAGAAGCTTAGAATCAACGTTTTCCTTTAGAAGCATTTACTTATTCAAGAGACAGCTACTGAGTCTGTACCTCAATGCACTAAGATATAATGACAACTGAGGTAGAGGTGATACACACTCTAGCTCAGTGTCAAGTATGTTTTTTTTTCTATCTAACAAATTAATATTACTATTGCTTGAGGAATTCTGCTGTTTTTGAATCTCAGTTGAGCACAAAAAGTTCTTCCTAAAAGTGCTAACTACGTTAAATATTTCCTCAGCCTCTCTTGCAGCTAGTCATGATGTTCTATGAATCAGATTCTACCTGTCAGCTCTCCTTGAATAAAAAAGAAAGAGGAGGGGTTTTTTTTTAATCTTATTCACATTTGTAACAATAGCAGAGGCTATTTAGTGACAGTAGATCATTTCTTACTAGAGTGGAGTTTGAGGACATAATCCAGAAACTTGAGTCTGACTTTCCACTTCATCTACAATTCCACAAACTATCCCAAATATTTTTAATAAATATGTTTTTGAGCCAATGGACATTTTCTTCAGACAATCATAATTGACAGAACAATCACCAAGCCATGCAGCCATCAAGAGAAGGAGCAGTTAGGGCAATGAGATTGGGTCCCTCAAGACCTAAGGGATTCGGGGGGGGGGTGTCAATTTCTCAGCACACTAATTTCTCTAAAAACATTTCTCTGAAAACAAAGGTAAAGAAGTAAGTTCATTTTGACACTGAGCTCCCTCTGCTAAAATTTTTTTTAGTCTTTTCATTGGACCCTGCAAAAGGCTTCACAGACAAGGCCTAGACACTCAGTTCTCAGAGTCCCACAGTTCTAGAGACCCAGAAAGATAAGCTCTCACAATTTTTCTTCTCTTGAGGCCCCTTTCCTGACTTACAGGTGACCATCCCCTGAGTCCTCATGAAGCAGCAGGAGTGGCCTCTTTTATTTCTCAGAAAATCACTTATCCCACCATGAGTACCCCACCATCATAACATTATCTTACATAGACTACTTCCCAAAGACATCATCTCCAAAGCTATAATGATGAGGTTACAGCTTTAACATATAGTATGAAAGGATGTGTTGCCTATACCAATGTTGCATCTAGGTATGCTTTTAATCAAGGATGATGAACATCAAAGTTATCATCAAATTATGCAGTTTATTACAGACTCTTTCTCTACCAGGGACTCCAAGGATTTTACCCCAATGAAGAACTAATCAGAAATGTCCACTCTCTTTATTTGACTTTACCTTGCCTTCATAGTCTTCTTAAATTAATCCACTCCCTATATGGTCTGTGTATATAGAAATCCTGGTGTTGTCTGCTATTCACATAAATTGATCCCTTTACATATTGCTGTATTTGGATTCCACGGAGCACTTCATAATGACACTACACTTGGATGATCTTTGGGGCTGCCCTGAGAATGGGCCCTTCTGACCAACATTGTAAGACATCTGATTGACAAGATCATTGAGCCCATTTCTGACCTTGCACCTATACTCCTCGCTGGATAATCTCAGTAAGTGGCCAAGCACAAAGACACAAAGAACATCCCACTTTTTCCCCAACAGAACATTTATCTGATAGTGATTTAATTTAAGAACTTTGTATGCCTCAGTCTAAGGGGCTTCCTTCCGACTTTCCCTTTCTTTCTTTCTTTCTTTCTTTCTTTCTTTCTTTCTTTCTTTCTTTCTTTCTTTCTTTCTTTCTTTCTTCCTTTCCCCTCTCCTCCCTTGGCAATATTGGCATCATTGTCTCCTGATATCCGTGTCCCTGTTTGCTCCCCCTTTTTCACTTACCCTTAGCTATTTCTTCTTATATGTTTTTCCCACCCTTTCTAGATCTGTCCACCATCTGAAGCCCTGACTAACAGCCATTTGTGGTTGTGATCACCAACACCTACATAGTTCATTCCATCAGATGAGAAAAACAATTGTATGTGGATCATCTCACAATCCATTCTGGTGTCAAATATTGTATGGGAAGATATTGTCACCCAATCCAAGACCATAGAAAAAGTTGTCTTGTCTGGGTTCTAATACAAAGGCCTGAGATTTTGGATTAATCCTCATTTCAAATTCTTTGTACAGGAATTGTTTTATTTCACTTCTGAACTAGCTGGTAAACACATCATCAGAAAGAACTAAATATGTGAGCCAGAAGCACGTGGGATGACAACAGCTGTACAGCTGCCCATGGAGCTTTCACTAAGAAAGTCTAAATGTCCACAAATATGCAATTATGCGGAGGTTTAAAAAATCAGATTTCAAGTCAGTAGATCATTTGGTAAATCAAAACCCAACAAGTAAACAGTAAGTGTGTCTTTGTATGTGGCTAGTTTTGTTTTACAGAATTAAGCTGTAGAAGTCAGAGAACACAGTGTCTACTTCTAGATCTTTGGGAAAATAAAGTTGAATCTTGAGGGGAAAGCAAAAAAAAAATACATAGTAGTTCATAATAAACTTCATATAAACAAGACACTCAAAAATAAGCCCTTTTTTGAAATGTAGAAGTGCTCTGAAAAGACCCCATCCAAGGAGAAGAAACTTGAAACTGAATGTTGATTAGGATAAATTTGGTAACATATCCAGAGGCTTGAGGAGAGACGTTCTCTGTAGGAGCAGAATGTGACTTCTAATGACGGAGTCTACAGAAACTACAAGGAGACTTATCCATGTAGTGGCACATGATATCATCAAATGATGGTCAATGGTGCCCAGTTGAAAAGCTTTGTTACACCGGGCAGCAATGACACATGCCTTTAATCCCGGAGCACAGAGCAGAGACAGGTGGCTTTCTGTTAGTTCAAGAGAAGTCTGTCTAAAGATCAAGTTCCAGGACAACCAAGGCAGCACAGAAGAACTCTCTCTCTCTCTCTCAAAGAAGCAAACAAAAGAAGAACAACAACGAAACCATTTTGTTGCTGTCTCTATGTAAGAATCCTTGAATTTCCCAGGCTGGTGTTTGTACTCTGTTGCCTTGAAACAGAGCTCCACGGATAGCCAAAACTTTGATTAGATGACTTTCAGGAATAATGTTTTGGGACATTTCTTCCACCAATTTTTGGCCTTTCATCTTGCCCAGTCCCCAAATGGCTGTGACTGGAGATGCTTGAAATCACTGGGTCCCTGGTTATCCACCTGCAAGACTGGCCATGGAAGGGAGAATTTGCGAGTAGAAAAGTATCCCATTCTACCCTTGTCACATGTCTAGTCGTGATGCCAATCCTCACCGGAGCTACTTGATTACCAATAACTGGCAGAGAAAACATGAAAAACTCTAAGCTAGGACTGTAAGTGTTTCTTTATTTAGTGTCTAGGATATTTAATAGATACATCAAAAAGGTAAAAGCAACTTTGAATTGGACATTACCAAAAATTATTAAAATCACAAAATATCTACAAACCAGAGTCTTACTAAATGGGGATTCTACTAAAGTTGCATCACTACGTGATGCATCACTAGGCAGAGAAGTAAGCACTTAATTAGAAAAGACACCATCGTTTATGTATTCTGTGCTTTACACCTTTGCTCAGTTCCTAACTGAGGGCATGAAGTCCTCCTTCAGGTCCTGTCTTTCATGCTTACCTTACCATCTCATTTTAATTATTAAGTTATAATGCAGTATTTTATTGACACTGACAATAGAGAACCTGTTATGTCAATTAATTATTACTTATCGTTACACATCTTTTTATACACGGGTTTTTCAGGTTCTTAGCATCAGAGAGCTTCGTGTTCCACATTTGTGCATGAGTCTGAGGTGGTAGAGAACTGGTGAGGAAATCCATGAATGAAGAATTTAAGTGAATTCACATTCCTCTGTAATTCCTTATAAAAAATTACATTTTTTCAATAAACAGCCAACTAATACAGTTGAATCTGTTTATTCATACACATTGTAAGCTAGCATACAACATTGACAGAGAAACAAAACCATTCCAGTGTTTTTTTTTAAATTTGCTGTCCCATATATTCTTATTTTGAAGGCACATCGTGTGTCCTTATTATATAAACAAATAGTAAATTTATTGTTAATTTACTGTTGGAAAGTCCATAGTTAGAGCTGCTGAATGGATGCAGAAAAGACATCTGCCACCAACCCAAGTTGGTGAGTTAATGTGGGAATCCTCTGACCTCAAGGCAATTGCCATCCCATGCATATGCTTGTCCCCATAAAAATACAATGTAATATTATATAACAAAATCTTAACAAAGAAAATCCCGTAGTTCAAGGGGAAGAGGTTATGAAGTTAATCAGAACTTAATGCTTATTTTGCTGTGTGACAAGCACTGTGTCAAGCATTTCAAGAATTTCTCATTAAAGCTCCCAGCTGTGTTTTAAGTAAGATAACACTCTTCTTTTCTTTCTTCTACCAAAAATAGATTTTTTTCTCACACAATATATCCTAATTTTGATTTTCACTCCTTCCATCCTCCCAGTTCCACCCACCATTCCGGCCATTGGCGTCCAGCCCCTTTCTGTCTCTCACTAGAAAACAAACAGACTTCTAAGGAAAATTAATAAAATAAAAGATATAAAACAAAAACTCATACATTGGAATAGGACAAAGCAAACAAACAGAAAAAAAAGAGCCCCACCCCCAAAAGCATAAGAAACAGATAGAAGAACAAGAGACACACTCATTTGCACTCAGAATGCCATAAAACCACCAAGGAGTGGGGGGAGGGGGAGAAGGGTGGGAGGAGGGGGAGGGAAATGGGAGGCTGGGAGGAGGCGGAAACTTTTTTTTTCTTTTCTTAATTAAAAAAAAAATTCTTTGCATTTCCACTAAAAAAAAGAAAAAAAAAAACCAACAAGCGAGAGCTCTTACACTCTTTCTGCCTCCTCTTCCCCAGGGTTCTCTGAACCCTGATGGGAGGTATTTAGTTGAGACATCCCACTTATTGCTGACCATTCAATGTTTCTCATTCTCAGCATAATGTGTGGCTCTTGGTCTCTGGGTTTGTTACCATCTACTGCAGAAGGAAGTATCTCTGATGATAGCTAAGGCAGGCAATGACTTAAGCAGAATATCATTGAGAATCATTTTAATGTGCTTTTTCCTTCTGTTGTTGCTGCTTTATTTTTAGGAACTGTAGTTTTTGGTTTTTACCCTAGACCCCAGGTCTTTTAGTCTCAGGTTCTTGATTACTCAAGCAGTATTGGGTATGGGTTTCATCTAGAGTGAACCTTAAGTCAAATTACATAATGATTACTCTGGCACGTTTGTGCCACCATTGAGCTAGTTTATCTTGCAGGCAGGACACTGTTTTAGATAAAAGGGTTTGCACTTACATTTCACCATGGGTGGCAAGTAGAGTGCCTTTCTATACCAAAGATGCTAGCATACAGGGGCAAAGACTCCATGTAGTCACTCACTCGATTTACCCATGTTCAGTGAGCTAGAAGACAGCACTCCTGTTCTTATTTTAACAGTGAAATAAATGAAGCACAGAGAAGTAAAATCATGTGCCCAAGATTAGCTTGCAAGCAGGACACCCAGGAATTAAAGGCAGTCAGTGTCATGCCAAAAGCACTGTTCCCAAGCTGTATCCTACCTTCCCCCCATTTAGGATTGTTTTTGTTCTTGTTCCAGGGCTTGCCTCTGCAGGTCACAAGTGTCAGTGGTGGAGCTACAGCAATATATCATCTACCACAAAATTCTCATTGGTGAATTTATATCATAGCCCATTTAGTCAGACTCATTCATACATCAACTTCTTTATAGTTTTTCTCTTTTAATATTTCATCACTTTCTGTTGCTCAGGTCCATGTCTGAAAAAAGAACTGAAGTAAATGACAAAGAAAAAAAGTATCTATTTTCTCTACTAAGCAAATAAATAGAAATAGAATATAGTGTGTGTGTGTGTGTGTGTGTGTGTGTGTGTGTAGAAAGAATATTTTTCTGGCACATTAACTAAAACTGAGAATCACACATTGAAATAATTTATTTATGGCAACCAATGAATGCTTCTTCTGGCTACTTTAATGCAATATTTCATTAGAAAAAGAGAAGATGATAAATCTGAGCATTACAAGAGCATATTTTATCTTGGAGAGCATGCTAGCTATTTTAATCTGTTGTTCTAGCCCAACAAGACACTTGAGAAGACTTAGAAACCATTAAATTAAGGGTATGCTATGCATTTTGTATGTAAGGTGAGCTGCCAGAGAAGCCACTGAATGATAACATTTAGTGACATGTCTGATTGACACACAAACACAAAGCAGAATTAACAAGATTCTCACTGTTAGGTAAACAGAGTTTTCATAGAAGTGTTTGTTGCTGATTTATCCAGAAAAGGGAGAGCTTGCGAGCTAATATATACAGACCTAAAGTAATCATTTTATTTCCAGCTCCTCAAGTTAAAGACATGAGACGATGGGACAGCCACACTTCCTTCTTAAACTGAGAACATAGAGTTGATGTCATTTACATGTCACAGGCAGACACCAGATAAGAAAGAATGAACTTACCTATGTCAAATTCTCCTAGGTCTTCCATTTGCAACAGCTTTACAAGCTGACTACAAACAGGATAGGTTCCCCAGAACTTAAGTGCACATGTAAAATATTATGAATCATTACATTGTCATTAAACTACAGTAACAAAAACAGAAGCTTTTAGCAGGAACTCAAGTGACCTCCAAAGACCATAAAAGTGAGAAAACACAAAAGAACTCTGTGCACCCAGCGTTAAGGCTATTCATAAAGCTCCTCTCTGGAATAACAATTGAGCTCTCTAGTTTCTAAAAGGTAATTTGGAGCAACCCAAATTGATTTTGAGTTGCCCTCTGAATTTGGATGTCTTAGACAAGATAAGATGGTGTCTGGAAGTATTTTTAAATTGCTAATTAGTTTTGAGAAAGAAAAATTACAGAGAAATGTAGCTAAGTTTGTAATACAGTTTTCATCCAAACATATTAATTTATGTTCTGTGGTTGCTTATGATGTTTTAAGAAAGGCAGTGTAATGCTGAGTATGATATAAATAAAAAATGCCTTTTCAAGTTCTTTCATTTTTGCATCCTCATATTCTTGCCACAGTAAAAAAAAATACTTATTAGCAAATCATTTCAGCAAAGCTTTAAAAGTGTGAAGTGGGTTCACCAACTATCCAAGTTTCATGAGTCAGAATCCTCACATCCATTCTATAGAAAGCAGGCTAACTGAAATAAGCACCAGGGATAACAGAAGCCAGGGCTGCATTGCAAATTCTTTCTTCTTATGATGTTCATGGAAGTTCCCTAGGTCAGAAAGAGTCTTAACTGTAAATGTCTTTTCCACCATGGCTAAGGAGCACCCCCAAAGAGCTCAGTCTTGTTTTCAAAATCCCAGGGCAAGGGAAAGAGTAATGAAAACACATTGGAACAAATCCCAAGGAAATTCCACCTTGATCCTGCCAGATGGTCTCTATGTCAGGGTATTCCCACCTCAGCATATTCTGCAGTTACTACTGAGAACTACCAACAAAGAGAACAGTATATGATTCTGAAACCACTCAGAGCCTTGTCTTACAAAGAGCATAGTTCCATGTAAGTAGGTCGCCGACAGCTTTACTTGTAAATTGTCTTAACTGCATAATGGAATAAGTCACGGTACTTTTGAATAAATGAGGTTTATAATCTCAACACGCTGGCAAATGGAATGGAACCTAAGAAGATGCCGCTGCTGCATTATCATAAAATTGCTCTGTTCTGCCACTATCACTACGGGGAAATGGGTTTTTAATTATAAGACTATGCTATTGACAAGAAATGTAATATGGACAATTATATCACTATCTAAAACACCCTAAGGTTGTTTTTTTATTCAAAGTGAAATTTTATTGGTAAAGTATGCAAATATTTCGTAAAGACACTTTCAACGGCATTTTATGAAAGTGGTTCATTATTAGGAAGGTAGTAAGAGAGTGGTTTTTATTTAATAAAGTATTGATCTGAGAACAGATGAGTGTTCTCAGACAATCCATTCTCTCTGAAGAAAGAATTGGGTCATATTAAAAGAAAGTGCAATATGGTTGGAGAGATCTTAAAGGTGCACAAATCTGTGTGCAAAGATTAGGGGGAAGATATCCTAAGAAACTAAGTTCTCTACGTCTATTTAAAATGGATGAGCTTGGGTCTCAGGACACGGAAATCTTACAAATCTTCTCAGCCACAGAAAAGATTTAAAAAAGAAAAAAAAAACACAAACAAAACAATGCAGACGGTAGCTGTTATAGTTTTGAGACACTGCCTGGGTCCCCATCCAGCCTCCTAACATCCTCCTTTGTCACAGTAGCCCTGGCCTCTGTGCTTCTCACAGCCTTGATAGGATGGAGAAGAGGGTTTTGATGACCCAAAGACTCCATAAATATTATTGAGATCAGAGAATCTGGAGTCCTGTAATACTCTATCTTACTCTGCTTGAGACTATCTTGAAACAAAAATGTGAAAACATTTTGTTTGCATGTCTTCGCCAAGGGTTAGCATCTTCTTCATTCTTACGCTAAATCTATCTGCTCATCTTTTCAGCATCCACACAAAGCTCCTTTCATGCTGTCACAAGTTAGAGAAGCGTATATTCTTTGTCATTCTCCGTGTTGTAGAACACTGTCAATTTAATTTAGGATGCAGACATTTTCTGTTCTAATTTTGAACCCAAATAATGTTTTAAAGACTTCCTATGTATAGTGCAATGAAATAACATAGATAGGAAAATTACAGCTATGACAGTCAAAATCAAGTTACGGGGAATATAAGAATAAATAGTATGCTAGATAAAAGAAGTTTCATATAGATTCCCTATTAGAAATGACATAGAGACCAATAATAGATCTTGAAGATAATTCATCCCATTTCCCACAATATGAATCTTCTCAGTACCTCGCCATTTACTCCCACCCAGGCTTCCCCTTCACAACTCTCAGCAGCTCACACATTGGTCACAGTTCCCAGACTCTGTTGCATCTAAGAGTAACCATGTGATGAATAGGATGTGAGAGGAAATGATCTATGAGCCAACGGATTATTTCTTTAGAAAGGGAAATCACTCCATATCCGATGAAACATTGAGAAGTGAAGCTGGTACCTAACTAGAACCTTTGCTGCTGTTCATAGTACTGGAAGATACTCTGCAGCTACCAGAGAAGAAAGATAAACACTGATCTAGCTACAAATCCTAAAATCTACAATGGTGACCTGTCTGCATGATACACTAATGCAATAGTTGCCCAAAAGTTGTGAAAGAAACAAATCCCTCCCTGATTGGACTTAAGGACACTCCATGAGATGGAACCCATTCCTAACATTGCTCGAGTTGCCAAGAACCCGAGACTAGATAGGCCGTAGACCTAGGAGAAAACCAAACAATATTGTTCTAATAAAGAAATGTAGTAATAGAATTATGCCTAATGACATTCTACGAAACTCATAGTTCAGTATCTTCTTCAGCTAGCATCAGAAAAGTTTCCTCCTTCTGGAGACGAGAACTAATACAGAGACCCTCAAGTGGACAATGTGCAGAGTGGGAGACCTTGGAACACTCAGTCCTAAAGGGCTGTCTATATCTATCAAATCCTTCCCCTCAGGGTTAGGAGAACTCTGCAGAAGAAGAGTTAGAGTTAGAGAGGATGCAAGAACCCAAGATACAACAGGATAGATGCAATATGCAACTACAGCATGCACAGGCCTGCACAGGCCTGCACAGGTCCACGTCAGGTGGAATCCCAGCACTGAGAAGAGTGGTGGACGGGGATCCCCATCCTTAACCCAGAAGCTATCTCCAGTTAACAGTCACTCACAAAGGAAAAACTAGTCTTCTCCAGCAGTCTCACTGAGAATACAAACCACACACAAGGGAGGCTGCATGCCCTGCAGTAGAGAACCAACACAAGACAAACTCAATGGTGTTTTGTCTCATAATGCTTTGTTTGAACATTTTTCACCTTATTTGTCTTTTGCTCATCTATTATGGTTCCTGATTTTGTGTGTGTAACGGTGTGTGTGGGTGTGTGTGTGTGTGCATGCACACACTCATTCATGAGCATGTGTCTGTGCACATATGTATGTGCTTCCATATATGTGCTTGTGTGTATGTGAGTGTGCATGCATATGTGCGTGTGTGTGTGTGTGTGTGTGTTTCTCTTGCTTTTCCTGTTTTTTTTTTTTCTTTTCTTGTTTTGTTTTATTCCTGTTTGTTTGGTTTTGGTTGTTGTTTTGTTCTCAATTTTTTTTTGTTTTTGTTTTTGCTGCTGTTGTTGATGCTGTTTTGCCTTTTTGTTTTCGAAAGAAAGAGAAAGAAAACCTGCGGTTGCATGCATAGGGCAGTGGGGAGGATCTCTTAAGTAAAGGAGGGGAAACTGTAATCAGCATATACCATATGAAAAAATTATTCTCAATAAAAAAGCAAGCAACAAAAAAATGAAATTATAAAAATACATACCCTCACTGTTTTCCCATGTTCTAAAATAAAGAAGTAATGTGGAGCTAACCTAGACCCAATATTAGTTCCATAGTCCCTAGAAATAAACTCTAGGTCATCTACAAGGAAGTGTATCAAACATACAAGAGAGACAGGTACACATATGAGTTAAACAAAAGCATGTTTGCAGTCTATCATATAACTTAAATAATGTATTGAACAATAAGAAATCTGCTTCCATATGAACAACCTGGAACAAACAAGATTTGTAATAGAACTATAAGTTCCAGGGGCAAATGAGTGTCTCAAGCAGAGTGCTGTAAGAACAGGGGAGAATAAATCACAACTTAGAATTTGTAGATCTTCAACAAAGGCTAACATTTACAGAAATTTTATCTCTTCTTCCACCATATTTTTAAATAGACATTTTGTATCACTTTATTTTTCCTTTCTAAATTGTTTTGAATTAGTGAAATATATTTACTATAATAATGATAATTGTATTATAAACAATATGCAATCATACTTCAATAGTATGTGTTGGTTACAAAGCACACAAAGATAATGAATATTCAGGAAACTTTCATATAAACTAATAACTAGAATCTTACCAATAGCTCACATATGCTTATTTTTAATGATATGAATGGATTTGGAATAAATATAAATGTATACAATAGTTCCATCACAACCTCAGAGGTCATTATGTTCTTAATCCCAAGAAATTGAATCAAAAGTATATAGGTATCACTCATAAGTGGTACAGAAGTTAGTAACACGTTGGGGTTATTTCTTAACCTTTCAACGTTCTGAGTTTTATTTTCCTCTTGTAGAAAACACTACTTTAAGTATTCATCACAGAGCCCCTGAAATTTTTATAAGACACTGTGAAGGTGAAAGGTCACTGCTCACAGTGAGCATCTAGTGATCATAACCTAGAAAAGGACTGGAGTTGGGGTAGGGTAGGTATGAGCACTGGGATGTCTTTACAGTACACCCAAAGCAGATGGAGAGTTCATTCAAAAAATGGAAACTCTGGAATTCCTGTTTGGGTCTTGTTAGGATTCAGGCATTATGGTGACCCCTGTCACCTGGCAGGATGCTCCCTGGCAGTACCCTGGCCAGTCCAGGGTCCTATGGTTGCTACATCACTACATATGTATGCAGGTGCAAAGGTCCCCTTAAGAGACAAGCTCCTCCCACTCCCACTCCCTTTTTTTCCCGCTGCTCTTCAGAAAAGGCTCATCCTTGCCTCTTCTTTCTCTTCCTCTTTGCGTTTCCCTTTCCCTCTTCCCTCCCCTTCACTCTTCTCTCAATAAGCTTCTCAATTAAACTCTGCCTGCAATGCCTATTTGTCTCCTGCTCTCTTGTGCGAGTGGGCGGAGGAAGGCTACAGGCTCTGAGCCGCTTGGAGAACATCCTCGCGGTCATCTACACTGTCTGCCTGGGAAAAGATGGTCAACGTTTTGACAGAAGTGCTCATAGAATGCGATCCCGCCATGAAGCAGTTCTTGCTGTACTTGGATGAGTCCAATGCCTTGGGAAAGAAGTTCATCATTCAAGACATTGATGACACACATGTCTTTGTCATTGCAGAGCCGGTTAATGTCCTCCAGGAACGAGTAGGGGAGCTGATGAACCAGAATGCCTTTTCTCTTACCCAGAAGTGAAAATGCTAGGGGTTGAGTGCTCAGAAATTACCACAGACACGGAAGAGAGGCCTATTCAGTGTCTCATACAACACTTAGACTTTTTATAGCATTTTGTGGGAAAGGCTGCAGGATCCTTTATTCAGACAAAGGTCCCTAAATGAATTTGTTGAACCCTTAAAAAATCTGTAGAGAAGAACTAACAATTGGCAGCAATTTTGGTTTTTATTATTCTTTATTAAACTAATCATAATCATGTTGGTGCTATGGCTTGGTTGGTAAAGGCCCTTGCCACCAAGCCTGAAAGCCTGAATTTGATCCCAGGGAAGGGAAGACCTCTAAGGTTGTCACCTGACCTCCGCATCTGCGTCCTTCCCACACAGACAAGCAAACATAATCAGATACAATCATAAGTGACTCCCCTACCTTTTTTTTAAAACACCAATTAAACACACCAATAAAATAGTGGGGTTTGGTTTTTAAAAAAAAAAGAAATAGGTTTTAAGTTAAAACCATTTACACTTAAGTTTGAAGACTCTAGGCAAAACATTCCTTCACAACCTCTCAGCTTGGATCCAGCTCTGCAGGCAGTAACTCACATTTACACAATAGATAGCCCTCAAATGCTCAGAGGTCTGGGGAATATGCTATTTAAGTATTTAATTAAAAAGATATTTTGTAACAGAGAGACAGGTTGGCTCCTGGCAGTAGCTCCTAATTCCTCCTAAGAAGATGGATGGGAACAGATGAACTTCCACCTGCAACTTGCTTCCCAAGTGAAACACTGTAAACAGAGACTGCCTTCATTTTCTGGCTGCCCAGACACAGATAATCACACAGAAACTATATTAATTACAACACTGATTTGCCAACAGCTTAGATGTATACCTAGCTAGTTTTTATATCTTAAATTTACCCATTTCTATTAATCTGTGTATTGTCCCAAGTCTGTATCTTACCGGGTAAGGTTCTGGCATCTTTCTCCTTTGACAGCTGTATGGTGTCTTCTTGTATCCACCTTCTTTCCTCTTCTGTCTCTGATTGGATTTCCTGACTTGCTATATTCTGCCCTGCCATAGGCCAAAGCAGCTTCTTTATTAACCAATGGTAATAAAACATATTCACAGCATACAGAGGGGAATCCCATATCAAAGCACTAGCCACTGACCAAATCTGTCTTTCACCTCAACTGCTGAAAATTCTCTTCAGATGGTGGACAATAGACACCAAGGAATCGACTCTCTCAAGTTGCCTTGGGCAAGTTAAGCTGGTCTCCCTACAAACCCCTAATCCACAGAATCTTCTGGGGTTTTGCAGGCCTACCTTGGCCACAAAAATGAAGATGTTTCCCTAAGACCTACCCTCAACAACCATGGAAGACCTTGGGGTTGCTGTCTAGGCAACAATAAAGTAAATCTCTGTCATTTTTTTAAGCATTAACTCAGGCAAAATTTATCCTTCTCAAAATTTCTGATACTGTTTGATGTATGATAGATTTGCCAGCTTAAGAGCAGGAACCAAGGCTAAGTCTATACACAGTTCACCTTGCTAGCAGACTCAAGAAAAGAAGAACTTACAAAACAAACTTTCTGCTGAGTGTTAAGGTGATGCCATAATGATGGGGGAAGGAACAGACACTTTCAGGGCCACTTGTGTGAAGATAGAAAAGGTTTAAATATGAGGATCTAAGAATGTTTCAGGGTATAAGAAAATGTTTTAAGGTGTAGAGATGCAAGGTATTAGATTTCTCTCTCATTATGCTACTGTTATATTAGGACTCCAAGAGTCCATAGTCTTCCATTAATCAATAGAGTTCTAATAAGCTATTAATCCAACTCTGACAGAGTGCTAGACACCATACTATACCACTATCATTATAGTCACAAGCTCAAGAATTTGAATTCCTGTCGGTGGTTTCCTAACTATAACCCTCAAAGATACTTTTCATTGTACAAAAACATCTGTCAGAGCAATTTCTGGCATGCATATAATGCCATTTCTACAATGTAAGTTTCAACACAGACTATAAACAGTGGGAATGTCGATGTGTCTAAAATTTATGCTTTCACAAACTCAAAGAATTCTTGTAAGTTCCAGGGAGTCTACACGGAGGATTCACCTCAAACAGGACAGATACACCCATCCCTCAATTACCAAACCCTAAGACCCTATGCCTCCCCACCTTTCCCTGGTCCTGACACCCTCCCCCCTCCATCACCAAGACCTAAAGAAAGAAAAATTTTCCCTAAACTTAAATTTGTTCTCTGCTCTGTCATCATCTTACAAGGTCTAAGAGACACCGGATAGTTCCACAGAGCCTAGGCAGTGAAGTGAAACAACCAGCTACCCCAGGATGTGGCAGCACCCCAGCTTTCTCAGCTCCCGCAAAAGGTGGTCAATGCCCCCCAGGTCAGCAGGAAGCAGTCTTGAGAACTTTATGTCTTCATTCCTTCAACCTGTCATGTGTAACTCATGACCTTCTCAATAAAAAAGAAGGGAGGAATGTTAGTATTTAGACACACCTTGGCCCTGCCCCTCAGGAAACTGTCACAGTGTGTCACCCCTCTGCACATAGCAAGCAGGACCCTGACTGTACGCAGGTGCAAAGATCCAGCTCTCTTTGTGCTGTTCCTCTGAAGTGGCAACCAGGTCTTTGGCTCTCTTTCTCTCTGCCTCCAGCCCCCATCTCTCTCCCTCTCTCTGTCTCTCTGTCTCTCTTTTTCCTTCCCTCTACCCTCTCTCAATAAATCTGCACTCAAGTTCTGTCTGCTTGGCATATGTGTCTCCCGCTCATGGCCCTCGCCCACCAGGGTCCCTCTCACACTGTATTCATAACAGGTGTGAGTCAGCAGGTTTGGGAAATAAGGACTCTGATGAAGATAGATTTAATGACCTTGCCTTCTTTAACGTATGCTAATGTGTTCTGATTAAATATCTTGATGTACATAAAATGATGGAAAGATGCCTGGCTCGTATGCAATATTATTGACGTTTACTAAAATTAGCTAAACTTGGACAAGAATGTGAACAAGCTCCTGTGTCATATACAAGTCAATTCTGTTTATAAGGACCATTCAATATGAAGGCGTGTTTTTATGGTTATTGAATAATTAAAATATAAGCAACCAGCATGTATATTCATTCTAGTGACTCAGTTGTCACTAGAAAAAAAAACAAAATTTCCTGAAAAATGTCCCTATTACAAAAGGATCCAAGACACTATTACCTCTAGAATGATAAATATGGTGGTAGGAAAAGAGACAATAAATCGTTAAATAAATTATTGAGTCATAATCCATTGAAATAATTTTGCTGCTTATCGTTTGATCTGTATTTTAAAATTAAATTTATTTGTTTATTTTACATCCCAATCCCAGTTTCTCTGTCCTTCCTCTCCTCCATTCCTTCCCTCCTTAGGATCATCCCTCCCCCCCATATAAACCTCCTCTGTCTCTGTTCAGAAAGGAGCAGACCTCCTATGGTTATCAACAAAGCATGACATATCAAGCTGCAATATAACTAGGCACCTCCCTTGTATTAAGGCTGGGCAAAACAACCCAGTAAAAGGAATAGGTTTCCAAAAGCCAGACAAAGTGTTAGGGACTCCCTTGCTCCCACTGCTAGGAGTCCCACAAGTAAACCAAGCTAATAACTACAAAGCTCAGCTACTAAAGAGAATTGTGTGGAAGGAATTTATAAATATAGATACCTGGGCTCCAACTGAGACTCCCACAGCAGATTTGTACTTTTGTTTTTTCAAGTAGTAGAGGTCAATAGGCTAAGCAAAGTAAACAAAGGTGAGTATTTGCTAATATACAAATGTCATATGAACAGTTTTTCCATGAATAACTAATACTATATTAAACTGATTGCATCACATTTTAAAGAACACTTAGGTTGCTTATATTCCTTCTGTCACAATAGATTTATTTGAGAGTTTGAAAGTTTATTTGTAGACAAAAAGTAAATTGAAATTATTTTTTTAAATGTTGAGAATTTTTGCCATTTTTTCCTCTGAATTTGATCTTTTGACAATTTTGTTGATCAATAGCTGTTTCCCTATTTGTAAATTATACCAGAAAATGTGCCAAGATCTGGGCCAGACACATTCCCAGCATAACATGAAGTATAGAATATTTGGTAGATTAAGTTACTTAAAACTCTTTGGGGACCATGGCAAGTACAGTCATCATCTGATCTACGGAACATGTGTTGCATAACCCCAAAGGATGCTTGAAACTAACCAACCTGGGGACTCATGTCTCTCACTTTTACTCTCAGACTACTGAAACAACAGAACCCTGAGATCCCTCCAAGAACCTCAGGTTTGGAAAAGGAAAAACCTAAACCTCTATCATCCATAGAGGAAGACCCCTATACCGGCAAAGGTTTACAGCTTGTGAGATGGTATGGCAGTGAGTGGGCAGGACCACGCCTTTACTGGGGACTGTAGATATTAATAATGCTAGCTAGCATTCTATTTAAACCTTAACTTCACTTTAGGACCCAGATAGTAAGACTTTGAGAAATCACTGGATCATTTTCCCTTTTTCCCAATGTGTACATGTTGAATAAATCTTTTTAACTTCCCCCCATTAATTTGACTCATTTAATTAGCTTATCAAGGATGTGTGGCTGAACCTGGTTTCTTGAGAAACAAGTTGCAACTCTAAGTCTGATAATAAAATCATAGAAGCAGAACATCTTGTTTATATGCTATGCTTTTTCTTACTCATAAGTGTACATGGTAAAGTTGAATTTATACCTTGGGCACAATAAGAGACAATAGAAACTAGTAAAATAGAATAAAGTTAATCATGTAGTAAATGGCATGCTGTTACAAAACCTCTCATCATGGACACATAGTCTACTCAACATAGACATACTAGTGAGAAATCTTGAGTAGAACAGAGAAGATTCCATCACACTGCTCACAAGGGCATTCAGTTTTGAACTTACAACTTATTCTCTCCTGCAGTTTTCCATTGAAGATGTCTGGGATGCTGAAGAGTGCAGTTACCAAAACCACAGAGAGCAGAGTTGAGGATGAGTGTGGGAAATGACAGATCTCAGACCACACTTTCTAGAGAGGCCATGGTGAGAACAAATATTTTCACTAGAATGACTTAAAGCCTGTGACTTCATCTGACTCTTTGACTTCTGTTAATTCTCCTGCAATAAAGCAAGAAGTCCTGTCTTGGTTTTGTTTTCCAAATGTCTTAAGTGATTAGCCAAGTCTAGGACTGCCACTTCTGATCAGAAACTGTTAAGCCCTATGATAGTTTACTTAGTCTCTAACCTTCAGAATTATACTCTAGGTAATCCAGCTAGCTGCTAGTGTAAAGGTTAAGAAAAGAAAAAAGGTAAAACATGACTCTTGTTCAAATATGAAAGAGGTTTCAATGCAAAATAATTGATAACTGAGAGAATCATTAAGCTGGTAAAATAATACAAGAAGAAAACAGATTGCACAGTGTATTATATGAATGCATACATATATGTTTATTGTGTGTATAGAACAAAAATACTGAGCTGATACCTCAAATTGACACAAAACTGGCTAATATCCTATAAGACAATATATTATCATGCTTAAGCCTGTCTTTTCTACTGGGAAGGACTAAATTTTTTCTCAAACAAAATTTATTTTCATAGCCATCAATTTCTACAACTAATTTCTCCCTCAACTTAGCTGTAATATAGCTCCGTCAATAGAAAAGCAATCAAACCCGCCTGTTCCTATGCAACCAGATAAATCCATCACTTTACTGCAAAGACATCCTGTAGTCATTTCTGCATTGAGTACCTTTTAATTATTCTTCATTGCTGCTTCAGCTTTCATTATACAGTTTATGCCTCAACTGCCCACCTACTTCCAAATTAATCATTCTAGAAAATACCTTCCATCCCATGCATATAAATTGCTGTGACTTCCTACACACTTAATTTTTTTCTTCCTGTTCTATCTTCCTACTTAAAATCTTCCAGCCAACCTGTGTGGTAGATGTGACCAGCTATGTGTTTTAGCATCAAGTCTAGAATGATCTCTTTTTTTTTTTTTCATGAATGTAGTCTTTATCAGTTGATAGAGAATTCACTCTTCTCCTGTAAAGTACTTTTTCTCTGGTGCAAGGTTACACTAACTCACTTGACATAACCACCATGAATGCTGTGTGTTTTGTGGGCTTTGGATTTCAGGTTTAGGACAGTAGTCCTATTCTAGTCTGTTCTTTTGAGTGACCCCTACACAACTATTCTCTTCTTCATTAATACTGAGGAGAGCATTTTTCTATTCAGAGACTCGTAGAAGACTCAGTGACACTTCTAATCTCTGTGGTGAGGAGTTCCTGGAACAGTCTTGCTATCTAACTTCCTGAATGCACCTAATGTTTTATTTTTGTGATTTTATTTTATTATTGTGTTTATTTTAATTCATAATTCAAAAGGCTTTGATTTCAGAGTGATGGCTGTCATACAAATATAGATTAACATGAACATAAATATGCAGGTGTTGATGTATAAAAATATCTGTTCTGGGAAGCAAAACCAGTTATAGGACACCAAAACTTCCAAAAGGAGAGGAAAAAAAAACACACAACTGTCTTAGAGTTTGGAAGAGAATCCATTGTTCCTTTAATGTGTTAAGAGCTGCCTGTACAATGGTCATCTCATCAATCTTGCTAAATATGAGTATGTAAAAATATTCATCTTTATGAGACTGTACATTTCAAGGGAATAAGAGAAAGTATACTTTGTGCAGGTTAAAATATTAGCATAATGCACTTTCCAGTCTTTGGTTATATTATTATCACTTTTGACTATTACACTCAAGACAAGTAGCTCATATACTGAACCTGGATGGTTCAGATACTTTAAGTGGAAAAAGAAGATATGATCTGAGTGGAAAACCAAGTGGCTATCCAGTACTGCAGTTTTATGTTGCTACTTGGATCATCTTAATAGCTCCAGAAAATGAGCATAAAGAAGTTCCACTAGAGACACTTATTTTAAAAGTAAAATCTTCTCTTGTAAAAGTTTCATATCAGGCTTATGCCGCTTCCCATTACTTTCCAGGAGCAGCAAAACGTTAAGTTTAGGGAAAGTCAGATGCTTGCCTCCTTCGTGGAAGACAGATGATTAGAGATGTTGAGTTTGCCCTTCGGACCGAATGGACTAAACAGTCATCTAGTTACTACATTGAAATAAAGATGACCTTCATTCTTATCTGTCAATCAAGTTGACTACACACATTGCAAAGACAAATACACAGGCTTACAGACAAAGTGAAAATGCAATTTAAATGCATTTTTTTTTATTCCTAAGCTCTTTTCCTTTTTGTCTTTGTTTAGGTTGAGAGAAAAGCCACAGAGCAATATCTGTCCCCATCTATACACCAGTGCCTTAAAGTAATACTGACTAAAACTATTTCATTTCCTACTCATAAGCAAAACTGCAGAAAGCTTCATTGGTAGCACTTTAATGCTAATATTAAGATGAAGGACCAATAAAATGAGAGTGAATTTTTGAGTGTAAAATAAAATTTTAGCAGCTAGAAACCACTCCTAAAACCAAAGATTTTAAGAGCAGCTGAACAGAGAATGAAAGTTAACAGTAAGTTTTACACTCAAAATTTCAAATAAATAAATAAGGACTCTATATTTTCTATAGAATACACCAATAAAAGTCTGTAATGGAAAAAAAAACATGATGGGCTTAGAAAAACATATCATACTAGAAAATAATCAACAAAATTTAAGTAGATTAATACATAAAATGAATTGAGAAACTAATCACAAGCTATCATGTTTACTCAATGGGCAAAACTTCTCTTTGTAAATTTGATATTAAATCACTTGTTTCTATATTAAATACTGTTTTCATTGGAAAAATCATTTACTTCACTACATATATACTACAAATGTGGCAAACCACCCAAAACAAAGGTATGTTTCCACATTCCACAATTGACTGGAATTCACACATAATTTGGTCTGAATTCATATATAAATATGTTGACAGAAGTTTCTGTCCTGCCAGGTTCCATAGCCATTCAGTCATAAATAAACACACAAAGGCTTATGTTAATTATAAACTGTTTGGCCTATTGCTCAGGCTTATTACTAACTAGCTCCTACAATTTAAATTAATCCATATTTCTTATCTATGTTTAGCCATGTAACTTGGTACCTTTTCTCAGTAAGGCATTCTCATCTTGCTCTCACTGCATCTGGCTTATGACTGTGTTTTTGCCTTTACTCTTCCCATAATTTTCCTAGTCTTCTTGCCCCACCTATACTTCCTGCCTGGCTACTGGTCAATCAGCATTTTATTAAACCAATATATAGAGATAAAGATATAGATGATATAGATATAAGTAGATAAATAGATATTACAAATATATGTTAAAAATTAATAAGTTAACTCTGATACCTAGTGATATTCATATTTTTAATGCATACTTATTTCATTTTATCGCGTTTCATGTTTCACCAGAAGTATCTTAGAAATATTTCAACACTCTTCTTGCCATGTTGTAGAGTTCCAGAACTGATGACAAAGAAGCATATCTCAAGAGCACCCAGAAGTGATGTTATTGTCCTGAAGTCACAATGTAATGAAGGCTACTTTAAAAAGGTGTTAACTCTTTGAATGCAATAGTAACATTCATTAATTCTTCTTTCTGTTTAACTGAGGGAATAGCAGATAACTTATATAATTGAGAAGAAATAAAGTTAATATATAATATATATTATATATATAAGTTGTACAATTAGCAAAGTGATACATCCTTCACTGTGCTAATTTGTACAATTCACAATAATCTTGAAGTGAAATAATGCTCATAGCCACTTTTTAGGGTAGCCTGTGAGAAAAGATATCCCAAAATTTTGTGCAATGAGAGGATATCTGAGACAGTTCTCCATCACAAGCTTTCAAAATATTTCCCATTGTTAATATTGGATGATGCTACATTGAGCAGAATATCCACAAGGTAAAAATATTCAAAATGACTCTGAAGAAACAAACAAATGACCTAAAAATTATTAAGATCTCAGCAATATGATACTCAATCCAACCTGCAACACAAGAATATAGTCAAATATTACAAAAAATATAGGTGTGAAATGACTGAGTAGACTTAAACACATGATAATGCCTCAGATACTGGCTAATAATATACCCACATTTCTGTAAAACAAAACAAAACAAAAACGTGTTTTTAAGTAAAACCACAAAGCAAGATGCTTTTGCTTAGCATGTAAACCATCACCCCTTAAAATTCCAAACCTGTTTTTCTGCTGTTTTATTTTTTCCTAAGCCTCAAAGAGAAACTATTAATGGACCATTAAAAAACAAGAATTTTTCAAAAGCATCACTTGAAGTCATCAGGTCAGTTCATTCAATGTGTATCATTGGTACTGGTTTTCAATTTCAGCTCTCTTCTCTCCTCTTTGGGCACATTCCAATTTCATTAGCATTCAGGGAGGTGCATTTATGAATTAAAGAAAAAACTTTCTTTCGTAGTAGTACGGACAGAAGGTTATGGACATTGTTATTCACCCTTCTGGTTCTGCACTTACATTCTATACCATTCCTCTGTCTCATATATGATTTTATACACATGGATACACAGGGACATTCTTTGTTATTTCCTAACTACTTACATTGTAATTTTGCACAAAGGTAGACATACTGGAACGAATTGTTTCAGAATGAGAGAAATGATTCAAATGATTTTCTTTAACATCTGCTCACTTCCATAGTAGAAATCTATTAAATACTGTTTATAAATATGCTAGGTGGTATTGAGGCACCAACAAAAAAATCCTGACTTATTTGTACATATAAACTAAAGAAACAGAGCACAAAATAAAGCAAACACAGCAATTTGCATTTGTGTAGTTTCATGGTTTATGATTTGTTTGCATGTTTTTCTGTCAATTTTAAAAACTGTCTTAAAAGTTATTAACAGGTTGCATATAGGCAGCCCATGTTATGGATGTTTTAAGTTTATATTTTATAGACACATTTGGAGTTAATATGACATTTGTGCAAGTTTTATTCTGAAAATATACATTATCTGTATGTGGAGATGTGAGTGTTCCTTATATGTGAGTGTATGCTTATGTTTTTGTGTTTGTAGTTCACATTTTTGTGTAAATGTGTGTGTGTGTGTATGTACTTGCACTTGAATGTGGAGGCCAGAAGACAACACCACACACCCACATGAATGTATTTCTTGATTGTTTACTATTTCTAAGCAGAGACTGTGAATTAAAACAAAAAGAAAAACATTAGGTTGAAAGCAATTAGTTACCAAACTCTTCCTTTTTTTTTTTTTGACTTTCAGAATTGAATTTTTATGTTTTTTTGAGCTTGAGGTTGCTGTTTTATTTTTTTAATTAATTAATTTATTTATTTATTAAAGATTTCTGCCTCCTCCCCGCCACCACCTCCCCCTCCCCATATCAAGTCCCCCTCCTTCATCAGCCCTAAGACCAATCAGGGTTCCCTGACCTGTGGGAAGTCCAAGGACCACCCACCTTTATTCAGGTCTAGTAAGGTGGGCATCCAAACTGCCTAGGCTCCCACAAAGCCAGTATGTGCAGTAGGATCAAAATCCCATTGCCATTTTTCTTGAGTTCTCAGTAGTCCTCATTGTCCGCTATGTTCAGCGAGTCCGGTTTTATCCCATGATTTTTCAGACCCGGGCCAGCTGGCCTTGGTGAGTTCCCAATAGAACATCCCCATTCTCTCAGTGTGTGTGCACACCTTGTGGTCCTGAGTTCCTTGCTCATGCTCTCTCTCCTTCTGCTCCTCATTTGGACCTTGAGATTTCTGTCTGGTGCTCTAATGTGGGTCTCTGTCTCAGTCTCCTTTCATCGCCTGCTGAAGGTTAATATTCAGGAGGATGCCTATATGATTTTCTTTGGGTTCACCTTCCTATTTAGCTTCTGTAGGATGGCAAATTATAGGCTCAATGTCCTTTATTTATGGCTAGAAACTAAATATGAGTGAGTACATCCCATGTTCCTCTTTTTGGGTCTGGCTTACCTCACTCAGGTTTGTGTTTTCTATTTCCATCCATTTGTTTGCAAATTTCAAGAAGTCTTTGTTTTTTACTGCTGAGTAGTACTCTAATATGTATATATTCCATACTTTCTTCATCCATTCTTCTATTGAAGGGCATCTAGGTTGTTTCCAGGTTCTGGCTATTACAAACAATGCTGCTATTAACATAGTTGAGCATATACTTTTGTTGTATGATATGGCCTCTCTTGGGTATATTCCCAAGAGTGGTATTGCTGGGTCCATGGGTAGGTTGATCCCGAATTTCCTGAGAAACTTCCACACTGCTTTCCAGAGTGGTTGCACAAGTTTGCATTCCCACCAGCAATGGATGAGTGTACCCCTTTCTCCACAGCCTCTCCAGCAAAGGTGTTTTTGATTTTAGCCATTTTGACAGGTGTAAGATGGTATCTTAAAGTTGTCTTGATTTGCATTTCCCTGATCGCTAGGAAGTTGAGCATGACCTTAAGTGTCTTTTGGCATTTGAACTTCTATTGAGAATGCTCTGTTCAGCTCAGTGCCCCATTTTATAATTGGGTTTATTAGCCTTTTACGGTCTAGTTTCAGGAACACGAAAAGGATGTCCACTCTCTCCATACCTCTTCAATATAGTGCTTGAAGTTCTAGCAATAGCAATTAGACAACATAAGGGGATCAAGGGGATTTGTATTGGAAAGGAAGAAGTTAAGCTTTCGTTATTTGCAGATGATATGTTAGTATACATAAGCGACCCCAAAAACTCTACCAAAGAACTCCTACAGCTGATAAACACCTTTAGTAATGTGGCAGGATACAAGATCAACTCCAAAAAATCAGTCGCCCTCTTAAACACAAAGGATATGGAAGCAGAGAGGGAAATCAGAGAAGCTTCACCTTTCACAATAGCCACAAACAGCATAAAATATCTTGGGGTAACTCTAACCAAGGAAGTGAAAGATCTATTTGACAAGAACTTTAAAGCATTGAAGAAAGAAATTGAAGAGGACACCAGAAAATGGAAGGATCTCCCTTGCTCTTGGATTGGGAGGATCAACATAGTAAAAATGGCAATTCTACCAAAGGCAATTTATAGATTCAATGCAATTCCCATCAAGGTCCCATCAAAATTCTTCACAGATCTTGAGAGGACAATAATCAATTTTATATGGAAAAACAAAAAACCCAGGATAGCCAAAACAATCTTATACAATAAAGGATCGTCTGGAGGCATGACCATTCCTGACTTCAAACTCTATTACAGAGCTACAGTATTGAAAACAGCTTGGTATTGGCATAAAAACAGAGAAGTCGACCAATGGAATCTAATAGAAGACCCTGACTTTAACCAACAAACCTATGAACATCTGATTTTCCATAAAGGAGCTAAAAGTATACAATGGAAAAAAGAGAGCATCTTCAACAAATTGTGCTGGCAAAACTGGATGTCAATCTGTAGAAGAATGAAAATAGATCCATATCTATCACCATGCACAAAACTCAAGTCCAAATGGATTAAAGACCTCAATATCCGTCTGAACACACTGAATCTGATAGAAGAGAAAGTGGGAAGTACTCTACAACACATGGGAACAGGCGACCACTTCCTACATATAACCCCAGCAGCACGGACATTAAGGGCCTCATTGAATAAATGGGACCTCCTGAGACTGAGAAGCTTCTGTAAAGCAAAGGACACTGTCACTAAGACAAAAAGGCAACCCACTGACTGGGAGAAGATCTTCATCAACCCTGCAACTGACAAAGGTCTGATCTCCAAAATATATAAAGAACTCAAGATACCAAACTCTTCTTATTCCTGAAGTAAATCCAATATGATGAGACAAAAACTGAGAAACACTAGTTGGCTATTGAGACAATAAAATGGTAATTCTGGGACTAAAATGAGAAATTGGAGAGGTGAGCTTGTGAGGAGAAAGTGATTCCATGAAGGATCAAGTTTCCTGCCTTTTAAAGCTTGAGCACTATGCCCAACCATATCACAAATCCTATAAGGCAGTAGACAAGGGGAATCACGTAAGAAATGTGTTGTTTCCTATCTTGTGAGTCAGGAGACTAAGGATGGAGTCCATGGAAGATCAAAGGACAGAGGAAGTACTTGAGGCCCACAACAAATCATCTGGAGATAATATTTTGTGCTGTGTCTCCTGATGGCTTCCTGCCTTTTATTACCAAGCTGTCTTATTCCAATGGATGCTCTTTGTCTGATATTTGGATGACACACGAAAGCATCTTCAGGTGATTACAACAGAAGCAGTGTCTCCATCCTGATGTAAATGGTAACTCAGTTTTAAAAATTAGATATGAGGTTTAAAACGTTTCACTCTTCCACTAAAGCTTATAACACCGGAAGAGAAATACTGAAGTGGGGCCACATTCTCTTAATTATGTTGGTCTTTGGGTCAGGAGAATCCAATCAAGCACACATACTAATAGAACTTCTAAGACCAGCTATGCTCAGGTGGCCAGCCTTTAGGATTAGTCAAGCAGAACACTGTGCCATTTTCCCTTTCTTTTTATTTAACTTAATTGAATGCAAAAAAAATTATATAATGAGAAAGAATGGGGTTTAAAAACAGCTTATTTTTGGCTTGATTTGTGAAAACTTTTCTATTTCACATTTTGGGTTATTATGACAATTTTATCTAATTAGTTCAGATTGTTCTTAAGCAAGGAATATGAGAGAATTTTCCATGCATAAAATATACTAATTATTATCATCTGAGTTACATAAATAATAGTTTTCTTTTGTGTCAAACCAAACTCCTGTGGTCCAAATATTCCTCATTAGCATGCTCAAGAGAAGAACTTTAGATACCCAGCAAAAGGAATAAAGCAAATGGGTGAAAAACAAATGAGAATCTATTTTCTCAAGATTTAGACAATGTTCATATAATACATACTGACAACTTTTAAGACTTCACAAGCTAGAGATCTCAGTACGTACAAATTAGATTCTGTATATGTTACAGTCTTGACTTTTAGGGTCAGAAGCAAGCATGCGCGTTTTTCTTTTTTTAAGTAAGTATTGACAAAGTCTCTTAGTATTATTGGAATCATATAAATGTATAGAGAAGGATGTCTGCCATTGCTTATAGCTGTGCTCTGAGCTTCATTACAATATGTTCCTGTGCAGTGCTGTAAAACATCTATTTTCAGCTTAATAACGCTCTGTTTCATGTGCAATGCAAAGTGAAGTCTATCACAGATTAATTCATTTAAAACATCAAATAAGTTTATGATTACTAAGTAAAGAAACTTAATTTTCAACCTGACTTCAACTTTACTGGGCATTCTTTTTTTTATTTTTTCCCTTTTTTCTTTTTTATTTATTTTTTCTGTGTCATTCCAGAGGTGTGCCAGGCACACATACATATTTTTCCTTAGAGAGAAAAACAACGCAGAATGCATTCTGTGCCGTCCTTGTGTTTTCCTTTGCATATTTGAAGGTAAGGTTATACTAGATAACACTGTATGTTGGTGAATGAAAGACGACCTTGCTTTTAATGCCCTCAGTGGATTCTCTTGTGGAGTTGTATCATCATTTACTTAACCATTGCTGGATTGAGTACAGATACTGTAACTGGGATACTGAGGTTGCTTTCAATATTCTGGCAGTNACTATCCTGAGTGAGGTAAGCCAGACCCAAAAAGAGGAACATGGGATGTACTCACTCATATTTGGTTTCTAGCCATAAATAAAGGACATTGAGCCTATAATTCGGGTTCTTAGAGAAGCTACATAAGAAGGTGAACCCAAGGAAAAACATATAGGCTTCCTCCTGAATATTAACCTTCATCAGGCGATGAAAGGAGACAGAGACAGAGACCCACAATGGAGCACCGGACTGAAATCTCAAGGTCCAAATGAGGAGCAGAAGGAGAGAGAGCACAAGCAAGGAACTCAGGACCGCGAGGGGTGCACCCACACACTGAGACAATGGGGATATTCTATTGGGCATTCCTTTTGTAAGTGACAGTATGGTCAGCTTTACCATAAATGCTTTACAACTTTAAAGTTATGTGTTTAGGGATGAATGGTTTTCCCACGTATTCGTGTTTTCATTATGGTAGCTTCTAAGTTGCTTGAATTTATTTTACCTTCTCTGATTCTTAGGAGAAATAGTAGCTACTAGGACATTCTGCTAAGTTAAGAGGGGCAAACAATAATCCTTAGAGATAAAAGCAAGGCCAGGCTTGAGTATTTGGAAAGCTGCCCGCTCTGCTGGGCAGCACTCTAGAGAAAGTTTCCTAGGGCTTGTTTCTCTGAACAGTTCTTAGTCATCCATTGTCTTCAGGGAACATATTCAATCATCCTCAGATGGCCTAACTATGCACATGTTCCTGTAGTGATCATGGCAAACAGAGGTCCTAGCAAAGCAGATGTATGAAATCAGCAATGGTGTGAGAGAGCCAATAAGGACATTTGGATCTGATGAAAGAAGTCCAGAGATCAGCAAGTACTAGAGGTTGATTTTTAGTGGAGGGCACTGAATGTTTAAACATTGCTACTTTGAGAAATGTCAGTCTGAATACGCTCACTATGACATATGCCTGAGAAAATCAACTTGTAAAGAAGAGATTGATGATAATGATGAAGATAGATAGATGACAGATAGATAGATGATAGATAGATAGATAGATAGATAGATAGATAGATAGATAGATAGATACATACATACATACATACATACATACATAGATGGATAGATAGATGACAGATAAAGAGATGATGATAGAAAATAGACGATTCCATAGATAGGTGGTAGACCATATATAGATAAATAGAAAGATACATATATTTATATATATGGATATAGATAGATAGATATAAATAGATATAGAAAGATAGATTATAGATTAGATAAAATAAGTCTCACAGTTACAGAGATTCTAGTCCTTGGCCAGTTGTCTCCATTGATTTGAATCTTGTGGTAGAATGACACGTCATGGCAGAAGAGTCGGTCAGAAGTGTCATCAGTGGAAAGCAAGAGAACAAGAAGGGTTAGGAATCTTCTGTCTCCAAGAGCATCCCTCAATGAGCTAAAATCCTTCCACTATCCTTCACCTCTTAGAATTCTACCACTTCCCTCGATGACACTGTTCTCGGGCTGTAGAATGTGAACTGCCAGATGATTTTAGCCAAGCTCCTAATGAGAATCAAGAGCCCAAACATAGAGCAAAAAGATTTGAAAAGCTCATTTTTCCAAGGAAAGAAGATGTGTGAACACACTTAACTTGACAGACAAGGCAAATACAGACAAGATAGCTGAAACTGTCAAAGAGAGTAGCACTATTAAGGAGATGTCAGCATCTATGTGATGCTCCTTTGGCAGGTATGCAGAACATAAGTGTTATGGGGCTTAGGAGGAAATAATGTGTATTAATGATAGAATCTTTCAGTGAGCTCTGCACAGATTTTTTAAGGGAAGCCTAAGTTGCGTTAAAAGTACCAGAAACATGAGTCATCTCCTGAGGAAAACTGCAGGCACTAAATAAAGCTTTTACAAGAGAGGCCTTATATGTGACAAAAGATTGGGGCATAGGAAAATGACTTCCAAAGTGGTCTGATAATAAGAATCTACATCACAATACTATGTGCCCCACATGCTGGACGTGGTGCTACTATGTTTGCCTTGATGGCTTAACATTGCATTTTAGTCCTTTTTCTTTCTTTCCATTCTTTCTTTCTGGATTGGAAATGTTTATTCTGTTATAGAATATTGGGAGCAATATCTTGATATGTACAGGAGACTTGAAATCCTGTTTTCTTTATCAGTGAAGCAAAAGCTTCACATACTACAATGGATTTGGCAAATAAGCCTTTATAATATTCTTTTAAAATGCTTTAAATAGAGACATAAAAAGAATAAATAATTATTGGGTACTATATGATACACACACCTACATATATATGGCAACTTTTAAATCGGTGTAAGCACACTTATTTTCTCAAACATTTATCATTTTTCTCTGGCAGAAAATATCCAAAATCCTTTCTTCCAGCCTTTTTGAACTCTACAATGCATCGTCACTTCTTACAAACAACCTACTGTGTAATAGTACAATATATATTACTTACAGATTACAACTATGTCTAGCTACCCATCCACCAACTAATTAAATCCTTCCAGTTATATTTTTCACCTTGTTAAAAATCTGTTAAATAAAATAAAATTCTTAATTGACAAGAGGTTTTAGGAGAGGTAAAATGGCAAATATAAAGAACCTAGGTTTTGCTTTGTTGGTTGAAGAAGCATTGGTTTTTTTATTCAATAATTAGATTAAAATTGTTCTTGTCAATTTAATTCTGGAATGTCATCAGAAATGACATAGTTAATATTTGTGCTTTTATCTGAGTCAGGAAAATACTTATGGTTTTATTAGCTATGATACTTTCTCAAGGAAATTAAAATTTGAGTTTTGTGATTGAGATGAGTACATTTTAATACACTTTCATGTAAGCCATTCACTCGTAATTTAAACTCCCTAACTCAAAAGTCTAAGTGAGAAAGGAAAGAAGAGGAGGGGGAAACAAGAAGAGGGAAGGGAATAGAGAGGAAGGTCATGTTGAAAGTTAATTCATGTTGTAAAAGTATTGGTGGTGGAACTTTAAGAGGTGAATATGCCATGATACCTCTTCACAAATGGATAATTACTGCTATGTTGGGAGGGGTGATGGTGTGGGACAATTCAGTATTCTGTCTATTATCTTTTAAATAACTGCTGATTGGCCAGTTTTAAATAACCGCTGATTGGCCAGTAGCCAGGCAGGAAGTATAGGTGGGACAACCAGACAGGAAGTAGAGGCAGGGCAATAAGAACAGGAGTATTCTGGGAAGAAGGAAGCTCTCTTCGCAGTCCTGTCCAGACACTGAAGAAGCAGGATGTGACGTGCCCCGCTGAAAAAGGTACAGAGCCATGGGGCTAACATAGATAAGAATAATGGGTTAATATAAGTTATAAGAGCTAATACAAAGCCTGAGCTAATGGGCCAATCAGTTTATGATTAATGTAGAATTCGGTGTAGTTTCTTTGGGACTTACTGGCTGTGGGAACTAGGCAGGACAGAAACTCCAATAAGGAGGCCCTCATGTTACAGGGTGTTACAAGACTGGGTTTGCTAGAAAAGCTACAGCAGTCCCATTTTTGTCCTTCCACACCATGTATGTTTTCTTGGCCTCCTTCCTCATGATGACACAACACAGAAGTCCCCCTAGATGCCAGAGTCAGGCTTTTGCACTTTCCAGCTTCAGAGCCAGGATTCAAATAAGCATATATCATTTACAAATTGCCTATCCTATGGCATTCTCTTACTCTATGGCAGAAAAGCAAGCCAAGGCAATCTTACCTTCCTTTCTCACTTTCTCTTCTCTTCCCATTTCCCCCTCTTTCTTGTTTCCCTATTCTCCTTTTTCTCCTCCCCAATCCCCTTCCTGTCCAGTCAAGTATTTTGTATTAATTCTCTTGATTAACACTCATACCCATAAAAATTTTATAAAAATTCTAATTAATGTTTCTATTTTTAGATGGAGTCTTAAGAATAAGAAGTTTAATTGAATTTCCTAGGTAGTAAATAAATGTCTAGGAAATAGTAATAAAGTCATTATATTTGTTGAAGAATGTTTAATGTCAATCTTGTATCCATCACTACTTATCACATAAGTTAGTGGTATGTATTTGCATTTATAAATGGGATTTTAGAATCTCAATGACCTCAAAATGTTATCCTCATTATTGTTTAAAAAAACAAAAGTTCTCAATGATATAAGATTTCATTACATTCCATAAGTAATAATATGACTCAGAAGAAACCGACCAAAAATTAACTTATAAAATTGACAAACCATCTGAAAACCCTAGCAGTACTATTGTAAATAGGTATTTATGCTACTTTTTCAAAATGTCACTCTAAAAATTTAGCACCAAGTTGATGGAGGAGGGTCATCTTTCTATCTGTTGTTTCATTGGTTAAGTAATAAAGAAACTGCTTGGCCTCTGATAGGGTAGAATTTAGATAGGTGGAGTAAACAGAACAGAATTCTGGGAGAAAGAAACTGAGTCAGGGCAATTGCCATGATTCTCCCTCTCCAGACAGGTAAGCCACCTCATGGGCTACACAGATTATTAGAAATGGGTTAGATCAATATGTAAGAGCTGGCCAATAAGAGGCTGGAACTAATGGGCCAGGCAGTATTTAAAAGAATACAGTTTCCATGTAATTATATTGGGTAAAGCTAGCCAGGTGGCGGGAAGCAGCCCGCTGCTCTGATTACAACACCAAGTGAAATATTTTTTCTTTATTCTTAACATTTTCACTGACTTCTAGTTCTGTTGTGTCTGCATCAAAGAAGCTTACTTAACCAACACAATCAGAGACTGAATACTCTTTGATTGTCAACCAAGTAACATATTTTACTGCTTTAGATTTTAAACAAAGGAGAGGAGTGAATGGATAGTTCATTAATTATGGATTTTATTTGCATTCTGGCTTTGGAGGATAGGGAAATGAAGGAGAGGAGAGGGGAAGGCAGGAGGTGAGTGGATGGCCACATGCCACTTTGCTGTACTTTAATATTCATTCTAAAATTTAATCACCAGTCTAACAATACTGACGGATAGAATCCTTAAAAAGTGATGAGTTCATGATAGTAGGCATTAATGGTGTTATCACTGGGAAATCTACAAAAGGCAACTGTTCAAACCCAGTACAGTAAACCTTCACAGAATTTTTAAATATTCTATTATATGCACATACTTATAAAGGTTGGAGGAATGTTAAACAATTAACAGAAGACTGGCAAACAAAAAAATTCTGTACCCTTAAGACTTGTAGCTACTCAACAGCCTGGGGGTGGGGTGGGAGTCAAAGCCCAGCTTAGCTACTTAATAGATATGTGCTCTTAGATGCATTCTGTAACTTTCCCTATTAGTAAACCTCATGTTTGAAGACTGAGTGAGCTAACATTTGTAAGGTTTCTTTCTGGTTTGTAATAAGGGCTATATGCTCTGTGTCAGGTCCTTCACTAAATAGTAAATACTTAGTGATTTATTAAGCAAAATTGAGTCTGGATAAGAAAGACACATTTGAAGATATCAAATAGAGAAGATTTAACATAGAAAGTGTAGAATTCTTTAAAAATAGTGAAGTATCTACAGCGGTATTTAAAGACTGGAGGAACCAAAGAACATGGACATTATCAAAGAGCACAAAATGGAAGGAGAGAACTGACATGAAATCAGAAATTCATCTAAGTCCATTGGCCTAAGTGTTACTGAGCTCCTAGACTCTTCCAATGCCCTGGTTGCTGGAGTCCTCAGCTTTCCTGTACCTTCTAGAAAGTAGTTGGAGTAAGAAGCTAGTTTTCTCATTTCTCTTCCTTTTTAATTGATGTCAGTAGTCCCCATGAGCTGAATTTTACAAGATATAGCTCTAAGTGTAACATGGGGGATAGAGTTTACCCAGAGTCATTCCCAGAGATGTAGAAGTTCAGGTGAACTCTAACTTCATCCTGAGACTATGAAGAGCCTTCTCTTATCACCAACACTGCAGACATCTCTTTCTAAGTTAAGGAGACTCACCCATCGCTGTCAGTTGCTGCCTCTGGAGAAAAGATCTGACCCCTTAGGCACTCTTTAGTTTGGAGTCCTGTCCATTCACAGTGATTCTCAGAAGGGTGTAGCCTTGGGTTATTTAGAAGTCATTACCATATTTCTACTATGATACTCTCTGCAAGCTTTTGTGAAAGGTATTTTTCATCTTCATTTATTCCTAAAGACAGAATGGATCTCAAATGTTGTCAAATCATTCTTTATATTAGCACATCATTAAGGCTTAGAAAAAAAACTGTAATGGCTCTCTCTAAAATTTCAAACAAATTTAAGAGATGAACAGGAACTTCAGATAAGAAATATACAGCCTGTTCAGCTGATCATCGACTACATTATGATTCTTTGGTGTTGTGCTGTTTAATACAGATTAAATTATGTATCCATAACATCATCTATCTGTCTATCCATCTATCATGTTGTATTTAGTTTTCTTGTATTCAGCTTATTTCAGAAAATATTTAAGCTTATAGAATATACATAATATAATATTATTAACATTTAGTATATGAACATAAAGGGAGAGAGAGGGGGAGAGAGAAGATTTAATTGAAGTCATAATTAGCATCAGTGGGCAGATGCATGCCCTGTCTTTTCCTCTGGCTAAAGACCTCCTATGCATCAAATGTGAGTGGAAGTTGAGGTTGGCACTAAGTTGAGCAGGAGGCAGTCACATCAGTATGCATCAGATAACTGCATCACAATAACCATAAAATAAAAGTAAGACAATTGCTCAGGAGACTCTAGTCAATACACTACCATAAAGTTGATGAACTTGTTTCTTCAATAAAATGGCATCTTTCCAAAATAAATAAATAACTTACAAATAAAAGCATCTCAATGCCACTGCATGTTTCTACATATATATCTATTAGAACCTCTGAAGAGACTAAGTAGAATGTGTTTACTTTGCAGTTTTGCAAAATTATAAATTGATTTTTGTAATAGTAAAGTTTAAAAGAGTACAAATGTAATTAAACTTGTACCTTATTGTAATTTCGCCAGTTTGGGGGGGGGGACACATACAAGTAAACTCACAAGAGATCATAAAACCTCTGTCCACAGTATGATTTTCGAGCAAGATCAGAAAATCTATAAATTCAAGGTGAGAAAGTCTGAGGTTAATAGATAATAGCATAAAATAATGTATTTTTATGTGCATTGGTGTTTTGCCTGCATGTTTATCTGTGTGAGCGTGTTGGATCTTCTATAACTAAGTTATAGACAGTTGTGAATTGCCATGTGGGTCCTGGGAATTGGACCTGGTTACTCTGGAAGAGCAGCCAGCGCTATTAACTACTGAGCCATTTCTCCAGCCTGAGGAACACAGTATTGTGAAGATAACAAGGATGTGGAGAGCCTGGAAATTGGATGATTAAACCCATGGTCTGTGAAGACTGGAGAAACAAGCTCAAATTGGTCAATAACTACTATCTAGTTTCTCTAGGCATGTGTTGAATAGAGCCCACTATTACTCTGGAACCTATTTCAGAAAGTGGGAGTCTCGCTCCAGTCTAATCCTTGCCCTCTGTCATAGGCCATGCTCACTACTGTGGCATGGGTGAGAGAAGGCTGCCTAGTTAGTCAGGCTGAGAGAGTGTCTGGTTAAGGAAAGCAATAACACCATCGGGTGCTTCCTCCCACCCCACCCCAACCTTTTCTCCCCACTCAGTGTATTGTGTAAGCTAAATGTAGGTGTCCTTAGTGTCTTTCTCATTGGCTCTCCACATTATATTTTAGACAGGATCTCTTGGTAACTCAGAGCTTACTATTTCTATTTCATATAGGGTAACTGTCCACCAAGCCACGGAATCCACTTGGGTCCACTTCTCCCGCTCTAAGATCATGGGTGTACACTGAAGCATCTGGATTTTTACATAGGTGTAGGGGATCAAACTCAGGTTGTCATGCTCCTGTGCCAAGCAATCTACTGACTGACAACATCAGAGACATTGGCGATTATCATTCAGAAGGTCTATATGATCAAAACAAGGAGACAAGGTGAATCTGGAATACTGTTGCTTTGTAATGTCTCAGTTGTTGCCTCATGTCTTGACATTTTTACTTATTTCTGATACTATATATTTTCCCTCAGATTTCATGTACAACATCCTGTAGGTCACATAAGTAAATTTTCTCTCAGCTGTATCCTTTCCAGGACTCACATAATATACCACCCCAGCTAAAAAAAATGCTCTCTGGAATTATTACTTATTAAACAGAAAAATTCAACTCCAATTTTTAATGCCAGCCTTGTATAAAATTTTATCTTTTTCATGAAAGATAAATGAAACATTCCTTATGGCTTCCATCTTTAACCGTGTGCCTAAGATTTAAATTTTTTTGTAGATTCCCAGTGTTCAGTGGGAGCAGTATATAAGTAGACATGAACATGCCAATGAGCTTCTTGAGTCTTTATTTATACAAAGAGAAGGTGGCTCATTTTCCCCAACATTCTTAGAAGATCACTAGTGTCCATGGGCCAACTCTTTTTAAGGTAAACTTAATTTCATAATCATCACTTCCTTAAGTAGAATAGTTTTCCTCTTTATGTTTTTTAAATAATGTTCATGACAGTGGTTTACTTTTTTAGAAAAAAAAATCAACTCCTTTTACACATTTTCACATTCTTCTCAGATTGTAGTTTTTCCGTGTAGCAAGTCACTGTTTTTATTAATGAGTTGGAAAGAAGGGATCTCTAATACCTTATTACTTTGACTCAAACAGATGGTCCAATTTATTCTTATAGCTGTGGGGAATAGAAAATATTTGGGGCAAGATGTCAGACACAAACAGCATATATACATACATGTTCCTAGAATAGTAATTTGTATTTCTACACCAGTAAGAGAAGAGGAAAGCAGGCAGGTAAGCTCCTCACAGAGTATAAACACACACACACACACATACACACACACCCCATCTCCCATCCTTTAAATCCAGAAAATTATTACAAATTTAAATGACAAGTCATTTGTTTTAATAATTACTTTACTACGAAGACATCCAGAAGTTTACAACCAAGAAGTTGCTTGTCAATATGATCTCTAGAAAATGAATCTTGACTACTTAGAAAAATTTGAGGTCACTTATGTATACTATCATATCATCTCCAAATAATGATACTTTGACTTCTTCCTTTCCAATCTGTATCCCTTTGATTTCCTTTAGCTGTATTATTGATCTAGCTAGAACTTCAAGTACTATATTAAATAGATATGAAGAGAATGGATAAACTGGTCTTGTTCTTGATTTTAGTGGAATTGCTTTGAGTGTCTCTCCATTTAATTTGATGCTGGCAATTGGCTTGCTGTATATTGCTTTTGTTATGTATGTCCCTTGTATCCCTGAGCTATTTTAATATGAAGGGATGTTGGATTTTTGTCAAAGGCTTTTTCAGCATCTAATGGGATGATCATATGTTTTTTTTCAGGTTGTTGATATGGTAGATTACATTGACAGATGTTCATATGTTGAATATCCCTATATCTATGGGATGAAGCCCACTTGATCATGGTTGATGATCTCAGAGAGACTTCATCCAGCAACTGGTGGAAACAGACGCAGAGACCCACAGTCACATTAGGCTGAGCTCTAGGAATCCTGATGAAAAGAGAGAAGAAGGACTGTAGGAACCAGATGGATTGAGGATATCACAAGAATATCCACAGAAATAATTAACCTGGGCTCATAAGAGCTCACAGAGGCTGAACCGATAACCAGGAAACCTGCATGTGACTGACCTAGGCACTATGTATATATGTGACTGTTATGTAGCTTGGCCTTCTTGTGGGACTGGAAACAGAGGCTACCTCTGACTCTTTTGCTGGTCTTTGGGTACCTATTCCTCATAGTTGGTGGCCTTGCCCAGCCTTAATACATTGTAAGGTGTAGCCTTACTACAACTTGATATGTCATGTTTTGTCAATACCCATGGGGGGCCTGCCCTTTTCTGAGTAGAAACCAAAGAAGGAATGGATGGGGTGGGGCAGACGGAAAGAAGAAGGAAAGGAACTGGGAGGAGAGGAGGCAGGAGAAACTACAATTGGCATGTAAAATAAATAATTAGGTATTAAAAATACTTTAAAAGATTAAAAGATTAAATTTTCATTTTATTTTAATACATAGATGTGTAATGAAATAGACCAGAATGTTTTTTAAAAGAAAAGAAAAAGAAAAATCTGAGCAATTTCTGGTTAGCTCCTTTCTTCAATAATTGAGAAACAAGGAACCACATTTCAAGTCTCTCTGAATATCAGTCATATTTCTGCATACCTTTTCTCATTAAAGCATTATGTTTGTACTAACACAATGTAACTCCACTCACCTGAAAGTGTGGCCTCCATTGACAAAACTTAAAGAAGAGGTTTAGTTGCTGTATCAGCCAGACAGCAAGAAGGGTTGACATACTCAACAAAGTGAGCAATTTGAGGGGTGCAGATGGATGTAATGAAGCATGACTTACAAAGGTACAGTCAGATCTTGAGGAAGCAGCTACAGGTAATGTTGATACCACGGCTAGCAAGTTCAAATAGCCATAGCCACTAATGCACATGAAGAGAAACAGCACCAGAAGAAACTGTGAAGGATCCCTCTATGAAGAGGGTCTCCTGAGAACTCTCTCTCTCTCTCTCTCTCTCTCTCTCTCTCTCTCTCTCTCTCTCCCCAAAATTCAGAGATCCCTGATACAGCACCATCCGGGGGCATAGAACAGATTGGAATGGAGAATCCTGAATTGCAAAGGAACAAATGGAAAATAACACAATCAGTAGATGCAAAGACAGAACTCACATGAGGCAGTGTGGCAAGCACTGCAGGACACATAGTTCAGTCCTATTTGTATGACGGAGGGTAGGAAGCTACTAACAGTCTCCTTGGGGTTCAATGTGTATCAGTTGGCATCACACCCTTTCATCAGATTCTGAATTTTTTTCTTGTACCATCCATATGGTCTTCTATAGTCATGTCGGTCTATCCCTCAGCTTCAATAGTTACGAGCTAACCTGCATATATCCTTCCAAACCCTTAGCTTCAATAGTTTCAAGCTAACCTGCTTATATCTTTCCAACCCACCATTGGCATTAGTCTTTCCCTAATGTGTCCCCAATTTCCAAAACAGCCACAAAATCTTAAATAATAATTTGCTGAATTTGGACAAATTTCTTAGAATGATGACATTGTACCTTAACAGCTTTGATCAAGGTAATATGGATTGTACAAATCATCTCTGCCAAAAGAACTCATGTAGAAAAGTTCCATAGTATAGCCTGGAGCTTTGCTGTGACACCAACTCACAGGGCTAAATGATATGGATGGAAATCAGAATGTCTGAGAATCTGCTGCCTCTCAATTTCACTATGGGGGGAAGAAAGCCTGCGGCTTAGAAGAAAAAAGTAGTAGTGTCAGCTACTTTCCAGGAGACATTCACTCAGGAGCATCCTTTACTGCCTAAGGAAGATGAATAGCTTGTAACAATTGCCATCTGAAAATTGTGCCCTAGAATGTAACCTTCACCACGGAATTTTTAAGCTCAGGTAAGCCCTGTTCCGATAAAGATTTCTAGGTCTCCCTCGTCTTCAGAATATAGCACATTCAAGAAGGGCTTGTTTTTCTCCTTAAAATTTCATTATCTCCATTAAATATAGGCACAGGCCTGTGCTGGGTAGCATGACAAAGGCCACCCCAAAGAAGGCTGCTGAATTATTTTTGCAGGCACAGAAGCAAGCTCTTCTTGTTCTAGAAGCTAATTAAGATGAGGATTCACTTGGCACGCAATTCTGCTTCCCTAACATCTTTTATATTGAAGTCGCTCAACATAAGAGCATTCTGCACGGTCCTCACTGACCTGTAAAGCACAAAGGATAACTGGCAAAAGGATCACAATGAGTGATCACTATGAATAATATGCTGGAAAAATTTTCATATTGAAGGGCATTTTAATAATAATTCACCACCCCACTCTATTAGTCTCAAGGACTAAAGAAGCACAAAGGAAAGAACTGGAATTGTGCAGCTCTGCTGGCTATAATTTAAAGATATTTTGAACTAAATTTAGACATTTTCAGAATGTGGTAGCTTGCTGGGTTAGAGCCCAGCTTAATGCAAGTAGTGAAGATGCTAGTAGTGAAACCTAATCAATGATAAACTATGTTTTTATACTTTATCTTCCGTTCCCACTGAGTCTCATTTATATCTCAGCACAATGTTTCATAAGTCCTCTTCAATTAAAGAGCCATGCCATGCCACGCAAGTGTGGCTGAAACTGTTTATATGACCCCTTACTTTTAAAACCGGGCCTCTTTTCTTCAACAAAGATCTTGTAGTCAGTAATGCTGTTGGTATACACATCTAAGACAGAACACTCCACGTCTACATTTCAAATTGTAGTTTGTTTGTTTCATCTTGCTTTACTTTATTTCACCTGAGGATTTACAAAGTCAAACTAGTCAAAACTGACAAGGAAACGGTGTACCAACGAATCAAAGTTGTACAAACATTCCTTCATAAATAGGTATGGATTTCTCCATACTAGAGGACCTGCAAAGTCGCTGGACTTTGGGTATAAATACAGCCAATCCCCACCCTCTTCAAGCCCAGGTTTCTATGCTTCCCACCAGTTCTTTATGTTTGCAGAGAAATGCCCACAGCGGTTGCTCATCTTGAAAGCTTGCTCTCTTAACGATTCCCAATCCTGTTGTACACTTTCTTTGTTTGATTTTCTATCTCCAAGCATGCCTTTCTCATTTTCCAAAGCACTTCAGCACATTGCACATGGGTAGACAAGCTTTTTCACCGCTCTTGTCCGTTCATCTCGCCATCTTCGTCATTAATGCGCCTTTCACGATTGCCACTTATTTCTCCGGTTAAGGGATTATAAGTAATGGGTTAATGGGTTCATGGGTTCTTTGCTCTGCAGGCTTTGCTGTTTAGTACTTTTGGAGACAGTTTATTTATGGTTTTGAGTGTTCAGTTTTTCAGTCTTCTGTTAAAAATATTAAACATTGTCATTAATTTAATCACAGTGGCTTGATTTCCTGAATTTTTTTTTACTGATTTTTAATTTAAAACAATCGAAATGTAAAGACCACATATATGTATGAGGTGTAATGTGATATTTCAATATACGAATACAAAACGGAACAATCTCATTTGAGTAACTGACTATGAACTCTAACATTTTTATCACTTGTGATGTGAATATTCATAATCCGCTCTGGCAGCACTTTGGAAATAAACAATAATTTATTGTTAATTATAATCACCCCATGATGCAATAAAAACTGGAGCTCAATTTTCCTGTCTGTCTTTATCCCCACTGATGAGTCCAGAGCTCGTCTTCAAGCCTTGTTAAGGAGAATGTAGAGAGTAACATGGGATTCAGTCACATTACTGAGTCACAATCCTCTTGGATGTGTGAATAAGGACTTTTTTTCTGATTAGTTAGGAAATAAAAGATATTTTTTGCCTTGTGTGAGTTGTTGGGATTGCCTAACTGACACCATACTGGCCATGCCTTTCCAAGGCTCACAACTTGCCACTCTGCACAAATGTAACAAAACCAGGTGGTCATCCACAGAAGCATCACTATCCCTTGTGTAGAACTCTGCCCCTCTCGCCTATGAAGCTTTTCCCTCCAGGGACTCTTCTTTTCAAATTGCAGTGCTCACCCTTCAAACATTAGATAGGAGTCCAGGAGATCAGGAAAACCATTGTGTTAGTGACTGTGGCAAAATGCCAGAGAGGAACAGCTTAGAAAGAGGAAGATGGCCAGAGAGATGGCTCAGTGGATAAAGCTAACAAACTGAGTTTGATCCCAGAACCCACATAAAGGGGGAAAGAGAAAACCAGTTCTACCAAAATTGTCCTCTGACCACAACACTCCCAAAGTTAAGTGATTCCTCCTCTCCAGCACCCATCCACTGCCAGGAGGGATACATCTGGGCCTCTTCTCTCCATGCTGGAAGTTTTAATGGCTCGGATTCTGCAGAAAACACAGCTATCATAGGTTCATTAATACAGAACCATGCCATGTCCAGGGGACAATATTTTAAAGGTCTCCTCCCTAACCTCAAGCTCTTACTTTTCTTCTACCTACACTTGCATAGTGCACCCTGAACTTTGCTGTGGGGAGGGGTGGGAATATTCATATAGTAACTTATTCTCAGCACTTCGAACAGGTTTTGAGTCCTTGCAATAAGAAGTTACTCCAAAGTTGAGAGCAGAACACAAATTGATTGGAATAAGTAAAAATATTTAGAGGGTAGTTGACAACATGATCATTTAGCAAAACATCAATAGGTCTTTATTAGACCTTAGAAGCTCCCTAGTCTTTGGGATTGACACGGAGTTTTGTAAACTGGTTTTAATCATGAGTAAATGCTGAATTTAAACAAATATTATCTCTGTATCACTGTAACTTTATGACATTTATTCTTTATTTGACTAATTTCATAAATTGTGTCAGTCATTTTTTTAAAAAAAATAAACTTATCTTACTGGAATAAGCTCACCTTGGTCTTTCAGATAAAACTTTCTAAAACATCTTAGGGAAGCTAATTTTGAACATGTCAGAGATTTTCTTGGAAAAAAAATTTCACAAAAGCTATTTAGGAATATGACAGTTTAGATAGCGTTCCTTGGAGGGACATCTTGATAGGAAATGCTGTGTGATAGTGACTGCATTGTAGAAGGCTGAGCTGTTGGTGAGATTGCAGCACACGGGTCTTGCTGAGGCTGCGCACTGTTAGGACGTTAAGTTGTTCACTGGGGGTTTCAGTGCTAGTGTCCTCTACCAGAAAAGTCCAAGAGAATTTCATTAGGACCAGTACTGACTTCTAATGGGACCTAATCACATATTAGGTAATAAAGTTCTTGTAGGCATAGGATTGTTTTGGGGTTTCTTTGATGTACTTGCAATTGAACCCAGAGCCTTACATACGCCAGACAAACAACTCCACCAACTGAGCTATATATCTCTAGTGCCATGAAAAGAAAAGTTTAATTTGAGGTAAACTGTGTGCTTTATATCTAAAGGGTTCAAGAAAAAGCTATGACACATGACTATAATTTTTATTCAGTTGTAACAAAATCAGTAATTAATACTTAGCAATCAGATAATTTTAGGAACAGTGTTATAAGGAATAAAGAATTTTTTTTCTAATATGCTATTGAATCCATCTAGTTTCTATAGTATGGCATGCACCCACTGATCCACTGTCTATGTTTCTAGCTATGTAATATTGAGGAATAATCATGCATGGTGATGTATGAAAGTAACTTGAAATTTTCATTGTAATATTGTTTGTGCTAAAAAAATACATAAGAAACTTAAAGGAATGAGAGAAAGAAAGTGGAGACGGGTTAAATGGTTGTGAGCAGTAGTATGATGATATAAATGGGATCCATCACTAAATTAAATAATTCATAGCAACTATTTAAATAACCTTTCTATGCATTTTTAGTAACATATATGCTGTTATGATGAACAAAAGAGCCCAAAACCATTAACTTTACATATACAATAATATGCATAAAGTTGTATATGTAAAATGGCATACAGAGCAATGTGAGAGATTGTTAGATTATTTCTGAGATAGTAGATGGCTTATATTTTTATCTTTTATCTTTCTTGAGTATGCTTTGTCTTTGGTGAATTGCTTTGCCTTTATATAACAGACCTTGTAACAACATTTTGTTTAGTTATACGCTAATGCAATGTTCCCATATTGCCTTATAAAAGCTCCTAAAAGCCTATTAAGAAGAAGCGCTCCTTTCTGTGAAGCAATTCTTCATCTCACTTTGCTGAATGTTTATTAAAAGGCCAAGAGAAGTACTCCAATTTAACTTCTGTCTTATTTCCCACTCTGCCATACTGAGACTGCTACATTAGTATGTTTTTATTCTGAGCACGCCTGCCACAAGTAAAACACATTACTTTCCCATAGCCCATAGCATCTTTTGTGCAAATCGGCTGTCAAGTAGCCCACCAAATGCAATTTATCCAGTCCTCTTAAGGCTTGCTGGAAGTTCTAGAATTATTGAAGAACTGGCCAGCTCCTGCATTTTCTCCACAGGAGTCCCCTGGCGCTCCATCAAGCACTGGGGCTTGCCTGTACAAAGGAGCAGGCATAAGAACACAGTAGACTTAATTGCCATCTAGTCGATTACAACAACATCCCTGAAAATAGAGCAGCAGCACAGGTTTCCATGACACTTTTGAAAAAAACAGTTGTCTGTTGCCTTCCTTCAAGTTAGGTTCCACAAAAGATGGCTATTAGGACCAAGTACTGGGGGATGTCATATTTTTTCATTTCTTAAGACTACGATTTTTTTTTTTTTTTTGAGACAGGGTTTTTCTGTGGCTTTGGAGCCTGTCCTGGAACTCGCTCTGTAGACCAGGCTGGTCTCGAACTCACAGAGATCCGCCTGCCTCCCGAGTGCTGGGATTAAAGGCATGCACCACCATCGCACCCGGCTAAGACTACGATTTTTAAAATTATTTCCAAAATGCTTTCCAACAGGCTTCGAGCCTGTTGACACTGCATTTACTATCTCAGAAGTAGTTGAAAACTGAGAAAAAATATCTTTCTCATACCTAGGGCAAAAATAAGTTCCCAACTGTTTATATATCTTTTCACCATAAATAATTAAATTTGACAGCAATGTATCTGCTGACTTAGCAATCACTGCCACCAGTAAAGTATTTTTGTTGTTTTTAGACATTTAACATATACAGAAATGGTTATCACTCAGTGGCATGGTGTTATGCATTATTTTGGAAAGCCTAACTATCCAATGTTCAGAATATCACCCTTCAAGAGAAAATGTTCTTGAATAATGGCTTGTAAATATTGCTTTGCATATTTCCCACATATTAGCTGGTCATGTGCAATATGCTATAATTTGAAAAAGAGAACTTTGGCTCTTATGATCTTTCACATATGTAGAAATTAATATCTAGAAGTTGTAGCATTATTAAAGAATTAGGAACGAAGCATGTTGACTTTTAGACATCTATCTTCATGTGAAATATCATGACTTATTATTTCCTTTTATTATTAGAATATTTTGAAAGTGTTTAGAATTTCATCTGATTTGTCTCCATCAAAGTTCTCAACACATACATCGTTAGGGGATGGTGTTCATGGCTGTCTCCCCTGTTGTGCTGGTAGACTTGCAGTACTCACAGCATTATTTTCAGTGCATTCATCACCAGAAACATTTTGATTGCCTGTTTCTTATTGTTTTATGCCATTTTGTTTTCCATTTTTACTTCATTGGGGCAGGCTGGTATGAATGGAACTTAGGTCTTGGTGTCTGTGTAATGTGATGGTTAATCTCAATTTTTAGCTTGGGAAACAAAGTAAGAGATGAAGCTGTGGAGATGCCTATGTGGAATTACCCGGATTAGATTAGTTAAAATGGGAATACATGCTCTGTGAGGTTCCATTCCGCGGACTGGGATCCTGGATTATATACAACGTTCTCCAGAAGTAAGCTTGGGACAAGCATTTATCTCTCCTTTCTAATTCTAGTGACATCACCAGGCACTTCAGGCTCCTACTGTTCCCTACTGTGATGAGTGAGCCATAATAAACCTTTTTTTTCCTTTTAGCTGCTGCGGCCAGTGCAAGTGCAGCCTGGACAGCCAAGACTGGTGGGGGGATGCCAGGATTGAGACACGGAGGCTTCTTTTCAGGTGGAAGAACAGCAACCTTTAGTTTGCCCAGCAACCTTTTATACCTCTACTCCTTCTGTGGAGACCCACCGATCAGAAAGAACACAAACATCCTTGTCAATTACAGACCACAAGGAAGTTCCGCTCTCATTAAGGGGGAGTGAGGGCAGCTGGATCACAACATTTAGCTACTTGTGTCGAGTATTTTGTTTCAACAAGAAAACTCAGTAAAAGATTTCATAAAATACATGTTATATTACCACACCTTTTCAAATCCAATTTGTTATATTTAGCTATTAAGTAAACAAATATGCATCACTGACTGTTCCTAAAACTGACAGTGGAAGATCAAAAACAAAAGAATGGCATTTAAAATTGAACAAAAATTATTTCAAAACAAAATAATATAACTAAAAATAATACTCTTCAAAAGTGAGGAAAAGGATGCCGGGCGGTGGTGGCGCACGCCTTTAATCGCAGCACTCGAGAGGCAGAGGCAGGCTGATCTCTGTGAGTTCGAGGCCAGCCTGGTCTATAAGAGCTGGTGCCAGGACAGGCACCAAAAACTACAGAGAAACCCTGTCTCGAAAATAAAAAAAAAAGTGAGGAAAAGGGGCTTCAAATAATGCTCACAGAAAGCATTGCATATAGACTTCATTGTAATCTACAGATAAACTGAATTAGTTAAAGAACTTATTACAACACTATATGCAGGACCACTATAGAAAGGGTATTCATGTTATACTGACCGAAAATAATTTGAAAGACGCTCAAAATGTATTATCAGTGATGCAACTGAAAACCAACAATGGGGGAAACATTCAAAAGTGTATTAAAACCCCTAGCAAAAATTATGAAAAATTATCCATATTACTAAATTGATCCATATTACTAAAATTGATCTAAACAGGTAGGGACAAACTCTATAAACAAACATCCTTCAGAGCTCTGTGTGTAATGGTGGTTGAGTTATAAGGCACTTGGATTTTTATGTGTCGGGGCCCTTTGTGAAGTCCTTATGCCATTGACAGCATTTCTTCTAAAAGGATTATGAGTGCTCAGCCCTTCTTCCTTTTTTAATCTTGAACTCATTGGTTAGGTGGTTTACTCAAGCAATCCCAACACTGACATAAAGGACCCCACCACAGGCCCAAAGCAGTTAGTTCACTTGATCTTTGACTGGAACCTCCAGAACCATAAGCCAAATGGGCTGCTAATGCAGGAACAAGGGAAAAATACTAAGGAATTTTAAATGCAACTATCTCCACATTACTTACGTGTTGCCTGAGATTTCTGTTCAACCCAGTCCCACAGCCATTTAGTCCCAAAGAAACACACAGAGGTCTACATTAATCATAAACTGGTTAGCCTATTGGTTCAGGTTTCTTATTAACTGTTATATCCTACATTAACCCATAATTCTTGTCTTGTCAATCATGTGGCTTGGTACCTTTTATCAGTGAGGTATTCTCATCTTGCTTTCTCTGTGTCTGGGTGACGATTGCAAACTGAACCTTTTTTCTTCCCAGAATTCTCCTGTTCTCATTGTTCTGCCTATAGTTCCTGCCTGGCTACTGGCCAATCAGCATTTTATTAAAGTACAAGTAACAAATCTTTATAGTGAACAAGACCATTGTCCCACAGCACTTACCTGTTAGTATAAATTCAATAAAATAATATCATGTAATACTTGAAAAGTGGCACACTGATTTGAAAATATATTGAAACTGAAAACAACTAAAATTAATATTTTGGGGATGAAAGGGACGCTGGGGGGGAGACTTTTTCTTCCATTATCAAGTTTTTAAAATCTATAGTTATTAAGATGTGGAATATGGTATAAATGAGAGATATAAACAAAATCTAGGAAGAAATCTAAGAAAATATGGGTGCATGAATACATATTTGAATATGACAAAGAAAATAACTATAGAATATGGAAGAAAATGTCTTTTAAACAAATTGTGTTAGAGCAATTAAATATCTACATGGAAAAAACAAGCATTTTCCCCTTACTAGAGTACATACCATACAAACAGTAAGTGAACTGCATTTCTACTTATAAACAATAAAACCAAATTTTTCTGATTGAAATATAAGGAAATATGCTCTTGATCTTAAGGCTGGCAATGATGCAATGATTTCTTCTGAATTTATTATTATGTATTATAGTTTCATAAAAACAAACTGCAGTAAGGTAAAGAACAAATATTATATGAGAAACATCATAAGAAGAATGAATATACAAGTGATGATTGCAAAAAGACATTGCTCTATTGTAAATAACTTTTCAAATGACCAACAAAATAAAAGGAGTTTCTTGGCTTCACAACCAAGAAAATACTTCAGCACGCACTGTTCTCACTCAAACTAAAGAGTAGCAATGCAAAATCCTGGCAAAGATACATGGCAATGAAGTTATATCCTAAAAATGGACGCACAAAGGGAAATGACCTCTTCGGAAAACCTTAGCAGTAGATGCTAAGGTCCAGCCTTGTGCTCTAGCAATTACACTGTTAAGTATGAATGAATGGTGTTATGTACCTGCATACATCTAAAGGTTTGTACATGGATGCTTGCCATTGCCACATTGAGCTCTTCATTCCTCAGTGGTCACTGTAGCTCTATCTTTAATGGTCCAAAATTAAAGAGGGAATATACCTATAAGCCCAAATGTATGGATGTTGTAATAGTCAAAGACTAGAAGGCCAACCATTTAGTTTTGAAAACAAATGAACCACAGCAACAAACCTCAACAAAATACAGTCTCACCAACAGAATACTGAAGAAAAGAAACCAGACAATATATCAGAGTATAATCCTATTCAGACACTGTCAACATGAAACTGTATCTATAGTGTGAAAGGAACACAATTGTTAGCATCTAGTGTAAAGAAGGTTCTGGAAGGAGGTTTAAAAGGATCACAAGGATAGATTTTGTTTTCTATTTGCACAGAAAAAAATTAGGATTTACATACTTACTATACACGTATCTTAAGTGAATAAAAGTTCACCTAAAACATTGTTAAATTGCAAAATTTAATGGTACTAAAGTACAATTATAAATATCTCACAGAACCTGGGCAGTTCTTAGAAGCAGATCTGAAGTGCAGTCATCTTGGAATGTTTTAATGGGATTTGAATCATATTTATATCAGCATTTTCTCTACAACTTGTGTTATGTTCTGACATGTGTTTCAATAAAAATATTTAATTGCTAACTGAATTTTAATAGCCACATGCTTTCAAACTTTTGTGTTTATTTCACATTTTAAGTATATAAAAACAATACCATCTTGACCCAAGTGTTTTCTCACTTAGAGTCAAGAATATGCTAGTTTTATGATCTGTATCTGCTTCTTATGCTGCTGTGATGGCTCTGCAAGTTAAAGTCTCCTCTTGAGCCCTAATAACCTGAGTTTGATTCCCAAATCCCATAAAGTATCCTCTGACTTCTACAAGTGCACTCGGACAGGAGTGCAGATACACACGTACACACACATGTGCACGTGTGCACACAGACACACAGACACAAAATGGAGAGAAAGATTAATAATATTAATAAAATTATGTTATAAACAACTACTTGCTAGATTATCTAGAAGCATCATTTCAGTAAAATGAAGTTTTCTGTGATAAAATGTATCTGTCTTTTTGCAAATCATGTCAAGCTAGCACAAATTTGTAGTTCGTACTTTTCTTGTTGCTGTTACAAAATACTAAACAAAATCAACTTAAGCAAAGAGGCATTTTGTTTCCTTTTTCATACAGTTCGAAGGGGGTGGCAGGAGTCTGAGGCAGCTGGTTATATTCCATCTAATCAGGAAGCTGGGGCTCCATTCCCTTTCCGCTTTCTCCTTGTGTTTAGTCTGGGACCCCAGCTCATGCAGGTGCTGTCACATTCAGCCGCACGTCGCTCTTAAACTTTGGTGGAAATTGCATCATAAATACCACCATGAATATGCTTCCATAGTGAATCTCAATATGGTGCAGTTGACGGTGAAGGCTGGTCCTTACACATCTCACCTGGAAGGTTAGTAGAAGGCTGGGCACAAGAAACCAAGCTATTTCAATTTTAATGGCTTGAAAATCAGTTTTGAGCTTTAAAACTCTCATAGAGGGAACAGAAATTTAATTTTCAAAACAATATACTTGTAATAGCAATTAATGAAAATAAAAGAGGCCGTGAATTTGAAAGATAACACAGATGAGGTTTTCAGAGGGTTTGGAGAGAAGAAAAGGGAGGGAGAAATGTTATAATCTCAAACACAAAAAAATCACTGTGCATGTATAAGAATAGGGTAATTAACAACTTGAGTGTAATCTGTGGCTACTACTAGAATGCAAATGTGTTTTAATCAGTCTGAATTATTAGTGAGTGAAGCTATCAAAGAGTCTAGGGAACTTTGGAAATAATCTAGTAATGGATTTATGTTTGCCACAGAATGCCATGGAGCACTCTGGTTCCAATTTTCTTTGAATCTGTGTTCTCTGCTTTTTGAATTACTAAACAAGCCCTAATTGCAAGGGAAAACTGAATTAAAACATAGATACACACTGTAGCAGACACACAAACACACTGTAGCAGAGACACATACACACTGTTGCAGACACATGTACACACTGTAGCAGACACACATACACACTGTAGCAGACACACATACACACTGTGGCAGACACACGTACACACTGTAGCAGAGGTGCTAAGTCAGCCTCTTTCTGGAGCAGCATGATTCTATGCAGAACTTTCTGCTTTGAAACAAGTGCCCGCATCTGCCAATGTTGACAAAGACAGGACAGAGTAACAGCATTCTCATCAATGATGGCTATTACTATGGCACTGTGCGCCAACATCTCTTTTGACTGTGACAGCAGCAATAGCTCCAGCTCCTTTAGAATAGAAGTTATTAGAAGTAACTAAAAAAATGGTAGATGATGAATTTTGACAGACAAAAAGAGCACTATTTTTAGAAAAAAAATGGGTGAACTTGAACACATTAGCCTACCTGAGTCAATTTGAAAAGGGAAATCATGGGGGGGTGTTTATGCATGCAAATGGAGAGTATCCTCTTCCGGATAAGAGAAGCTAAAGAAACCCAGAAGATTCTAGAAGTTCCTTGATTGTAGAAGGAGGTAATAATTAGTAATATTAACCTAACCTTACCAGAATACAAGGATAATATTAGAGAACACAGGTATGCTGCTATTGTCATGAGCGATTTGATTTTATAGGTTATTATTTGTTATTCAAATTTAATTTCCTACAGAAGTACTATGACACTTTATTCTCTTACACATAATACCCAATAAAGTGGAATTCTGATGGTAAGCTTTTTCTACCCCTCCCTGTATTAAATGATGACCTTTCAAAGCCTAAGAGGATATTACAATACCAAGTGTTATATGGAGAGCCAATCACAAGCCAAGAGAGGGGCATTGGGAAACTCCTTCTCAGATACATTGCCTAGGTTTGCCACGTTAACTTTTATAAGTTGGCACTGATGAGAAAAACTATTCCTTCTCAATCCGAACTCAATGGCAATCTAAATAATGGTGTCCTAGCTGGTTTTAATAGTCAACTTGACATAGACCAAGAGTTATTTATGAGGATGGAATCTCAATTGAGAGATTTCCCATATCAGACTGTGGCTATGTCTGCAGGGACTCCCTTTTGATTATTGATTGCTGTGGAATGGTCCAACCCACCGAGGGCAGTGACAACCTTAGGCAGGTGGTCCTGGGTAACATCAAAAGGCTGACTGAGCATGACAACAAACCAGCAAGCCAGCAGCTCTTCCTCCACGGTTTTTAAAGCTTCACTCCCTGCCTCAGTTCTTGCTTTGAATTCCCTCGATGATAGACTATGACCTGGAAGTATGAACTGAAACAAACTTTCTCCTCCCTCAAGTTTCTCTTAGTCAGGTTGTTTGGTTTATTACAGCAACAGAAAGCAACATAGGACATATGAGTTATCTCCTTTGCTTCATTCTTGCTTACTTACAAATATCAGTGCCTAGATTCTAAATTTCCAAAGAGATGTTTGCAGGAATGCTGACAAAAATACTAACAATAAATGTTTTCCTACTAGAGCCTAACTAAAATGCTTTAAAATTGGAAAATTTAAAAACCCATTTCAGTCTCTGAAATTGGAGAAGTATATCAATAACATGCAAAAAAAAATTGGGACACCTTCTAACTACAACAACTGAATCATGGTTCCAATAAAAGATTTGCCCACGAGCCAACTCATAATGTTTATCCCCCAAAAACCAAAGGATGAATAATACATTAAGGAAAATCCCAATAGAATTATAGCAACTTCCTAGAATGTGGAATAGAATGGTCTGCACCTGAGCATGGCTGACAGATTTGTGGAAGAGAATGCTTGTGAGGTTTATCTGGCTCTGCGGATAGCCACAGGAAGTGGGTACCATGGGAGAGAGTGTAGCCAAAAATGTTGAACAGCTTAGAAATTCTTACTGGAAATAAATGAAAAGCGTATTAGATGACAAATATGTTAGCTACTCCATGCATTGCCATTTCTCACTGTCTACACAATCAGCACATCATGTTCTTCCTCCTCAGCGTATATAATAACACTTGTCAAATGTATTTTAACAAAGCAAGAAGAAAAATGACTAAGATGAAATTATCTGAGTGTCGTCATTCATTTCTATGTCTTTTTTTGGTTAGTGATTTCACAGCGCGCCTCGAGTGCAGGACATGTGATATATAGAATAATTTTTGTGTTATTACTTGAAATTTTCTTTAAGTATTCTGCATCCTCATGTTTTATTGTACTGACTTCTAGTATTTTTTATTATAGTTTTGTGTGCCTGTGTGTGCATGCCTGTGTGTGTGTGTGTACGCAGCATGTGTGTACATGCCTGTGTGTATGTCTGTGTATGTGTGTACACAGCATGTGTGTGTATGCATGTGCATGTGTGCATGTGCATGGGGCTATGTAAGGCATCGGTCTGTATCCATTGGATGAGACTCTCTTTTCACTTTCATTTTTTTTTCAAAAGGAAATATTTTATCCTTTAATCGTGGTCCAAGCCTACTCTGAGTAATTACCAAATATGAACAGAACTCCCTTATCTGTTGACAACATCCATCCAAAATAAAGCTGCTTCCTTGGGGGCAGACTGAAAACACCAGATAAGAATGGTTCATTTCACTGGTCTGCTGACTTTCTATAGACTAGATATTTAATAAAGTTAAATGAAAAAAAATATCAACTTTATCTTATTCTTGTTGTTCAAAGAGGTTGCTTCCATGGTGCTTTGTGAACAAAAGGAGTGAAAGATAATTCTTTCAACCCTGTCTGTATCAGATGAAAGGAAACATCCTGATCCCTTGTTTCCAGCGTGTAATATTAAAAGTTTGGTGCACCATGTTATTGCTTTGGTGACAGGTTCGGGTAGATTCACATCTACAGATCTTCTGAAAGTGTGTAACAAGAGAAAAGAACATTTGAAAGCAGAAATTTGAGTCATGCTTCTTGAGTTTTTATGATTAAAGAAGCACAAACAGCATATAAAGCCAAAAAAAAAAAATCCACGAAAGTCATACTTTAGTTTCTCCTCTCTCTCTCTCTCTCTCTCTCTCTCTCTTTATGTATACTCATTTTTGCAAGAATCTTCTGTTGAAGAGAATATCATTTTCTATTGAGCATTAGAAAAGCAAGACCATGTAGACAAAAACCGGCAAAACATCAGGTAACCAATAACAACAAAAGAATTATAGTACTATGATTTTTTAAAACATTTTGAGATTTATAAATTGGAAGTATTCAGCCAAATAATGAAATTATAATATTTTCTTGTTCACAGTATATATTAATATAAACAACAGTGAAGAATGAGCTAAAGCTATATATGTCAACAGAGCCGTTATAATGCAACTCTTCTCTTTAAAGTTAATAATGATTATATTAAATAAAGCCATGCTAGTGCTTTCTAAGAAAATTGTTTTGAGTCTTCTTCCCCTGTAAAATAGCACGACCGATAGGAATTCACTAGCCAAATGGCCGGGACTAGCAACCTAAGACTGAGACAGAGGAGACACATAGACATACACGCCATCTACTTTGCAATTTTATTTTGAGATCCTAAAACCAAGAAGGCTACAAGAAGAGCACATTATCAAAATCTGGCATTCATTTAAGTGCTCACTGCTAATATTTTAGCAGTGACCTGAATCACATCCATGATATTAGCATTCTGTTAGCTTCTGCAATGATTGCTGCATGATTTTGTGTGCAGAAGCACAATTGTGCAGAATATAAATACAAAACTGTAAGAAAATGCACTCTAGATGAAAGTCTGTTGTTTTCAGTAGATAAGGTCACAATTGCTTTGCAAAATATTCTTTAAAGATAGAGCCTATCATAGAAACTGATTCTCCATTCCCAGTTACAGTGGGCAACCTCATACCTGTCACATATGGGCAACATTAACTGAATTTAGTAGTTATTAAAAAAAAGAGGTTATGAAGTTGGGAGGGTCAGCATGTTATGGAGGTACTGGAGGGACGAGACGGGCAAACGAATGATTAATATAATAATATTTATTATGTATATGTATGTAATTCTCAAAGAGTAAATAAATAGATAATAGATAAATATAATAGTTTCACGTACATAGCATACAGAATAATGGTTTTGCTTTTATGCTGTCATCAGGAATATGGGAACAAAAAAAATGAGAAGACTTTCTCAATACACAAAGAGAAGTGGAATTGACACACGTCATCTTTTTTGCCAAGGTTTCCAGGCTCCTAACTGACAGATATTTTCAGCCTTGGATCTTGATAAGCATAAAAAGCCATTAATCTGCAGTTATTACAGCAAATTTCCATGAGAGGATAAGTAATCACATGGAAGTCATTCAAATAATCATGGAAGCACATGCTGAATTGCTCTGGTGCTCCACATGATCCCTATGGACCACTTATTCTTCATGTTATGGCCATTATTGCAAAAGCTCACCTTCAGAGAAGAACACTGCATTTCCACTTTCAAATTTCATGTGGTGCACAAGTAATTCCTGCAGCACTGTCACACACATGGGTGTGAACACACGTACCCCTTTCATGGAAATCCCTAATTCCATTTAAAGCTTGGACATGAGGTTATCTTGCCACATTTACGGCAATATTTATGAGAATTTATCTCTATGAACAGCTCCACTTTCAGTGAGTGATGTTCTCCACTGTCTTCATCTTTGCAATAATTTTTGAGAGATTATCTGTTCTGGGTTTATAGTGCAGGTAAGAGTTTAACACTTTATGTTTAGCATCTAGTAGAGTGGCAATCACTATTATATGATGAAGGTGATATGAAAATATGTTCATTTCTATACCAGCATTGGCAGAAATTTCTAGTTTGCAATGATACATGTGAGTGCAAGAAGTTTTCTTTGTCTTTTCTCAGCTCTGTTTAATACCAGGTGCTTGACTATGACTACACATTAGGCTTTTGGGGAAGAGGACAAAGAAATAATATTGTATTTTAAGAAATTCAATATCTGGTATGAAACAAACTAATAGACGTAATTTTTACATTATCTTATAATTAATGATAAACTATGGGATTCCCAAGAGAAAGGCTATGTATCCCAAGAAAGGAATGACAAGAGACGTCAGAGGTGAAGCAATGCTTTAGTGGACTGTTTAACAAGAGAATAAGACCAATTCAAAAAAGTTTAAACTCAAGAAAAGGCCAACAATGCTTGATAACATAAATTCTATAGGTGGGTAAGCAGTGAAAAAAAGGAAAATGTCAGGTCCAGATTAAGAAAGGAAAACTCTTGGGATGGGCAAGGGTTGGTCACAGGAGGTTTTTTTTTCTAAAGGTCAATTTTATATTGGATAGATTATTTTCAGGCTGTTGAATGGTTTTCAAAAAGGTCAAGTTTGAGAAATGGAAGACCAGTTAGGGTGTGGGGTGAGAGACAATTAGAGAATCTCAAGCAGGAGAGTTAGTGAGTAAGGCCAAGAAATATTGCAGAAATATTTAGGGTCATAAATCGAGGATAGGAGGTGTGCCAGATAATGGAGAAGGATAAGACTAAGGTGGCCTTCTTGGCTCATGCTTGAGTGAAGAGAGATAGAGAGACAGAGACAGAGAGAGACAGAGACACAGAGAGAGATTGAGTCTGTAACAAAAATGTAAAAGACTTTAGGAGTAGCAGAAGATTCAGAATGGCAGATTCTGAGGTTCTCCAGTTATATTTTAGAAACCCAATGGGTACAGCATTTTGATTTGTTTATCTTCTGTCTTAAGGTGCTTCCCTGCAGGGTAGACCATTTGGATCACAAAGGAAATGGATATACAGCACTTATTGCAGTAAAACTTAAGTGATAGATTTTCTTATTATCTGCTCAGTGCCTAATATAGTCTCATCTGGAACACAGATCCATCTAAAGAATAAGAAACAAAAACAAAAACAAAAAAACAAAAAACAAAAAACAAACTGAGTGTTTTAAGACATATATTCAACTAAACACCAAAACAAACATTTCTATATTTTTTCCAAATTCTGAGGTGAATTTGCTAGATATTCATAAGGATTTGGCTTGTATTTCCTCAACAAACACTCTAAGCCTTCCATTTTATACACTATATTATGTATTTGCTGAAGTCAGACAGACAGAAAGCACAGATCCAGCATTCCAGGCTCCCATGGTCTGGGAAGAGCATGGATAAAAAAAAGTCAAGCAAACTAGTCTTTTCTAATAGAATGTACAAGGTACACACAGATGGGGGTGAGGAGATTATGGAGAGTGAGCTCCATGTTCATCAAACCATCACCTTTAAAGGGTCAGCATGTTAGACAGCAGCCCTTTGCAAATTAAATCCTGACATTATTGAGCAACAAGAAAAGATACTTTACTATTTCTGAGCATGGCCATAGGGGACTTTATACCAAGATATTTATATTTATACCAAGATATGTGACCATTTTGGTTTGGTTTCAGTAAGTTTGACTTTTTTCTCTATCTTCTTAAATAATGGAACCAGAATTGCATTACCATTCAGAAAGATAAGCCATATATCCCTACTATGAACCAAAGCAGAAAACATATGTTATGGTTGTAAATTGTTTATGATGCTACTGAAAAATCTTAATCGGAATGTGCTATATTTCTTATAAGCCAGTGGAGATCAAATTAGTGAATAAATATTATTTGTGCAAAATTTTTATTTATAAATTTACAACCTGAAGTACAAAAAATAATTCAGAATCAACCCTGATGACACAGTTCAGTTAGAAGGATCCAAAGCTTAAGGTCGACCTGGACAACTTAACAAGTGTCTGTTACCAAACTATAAAGTAGCAAGAAAGGGTCAATGAGAGAGTTTTACATGTAAAGGCACTAGCCACCAAGTCTGATGACTGTACACACATACACAGACACACACACACACAATATATGTGCATATATACATATATAGTTTTCACATATTTACAATAAATACAAATATATATTTATTATTTTGTGTGTATATACAAAAAATAATAACAAACTAGTAGAGAGCTTGCATAGCCTGCACATGGCCCTAGATTTGATCCTCATTACAGCATCATTATCCTGAATTTATGCCTTCCTTTTTTTCCTATATGCAGAACTACAAAAAAGATATTTTGTGGATATGTTGATGCAATGAGAACACATATCATCTTCTTTCAAAGTTTGGTGTCTTATCTCCTGTTCCCTACTTCGCTATGGGAAAAGATGGCCTCCTACAGATATCTACATGCTTCGCTCTGCTGCCCTGGAGATACATATTCAACAAGCAACAGAAATCTTTGGAGACTGAGCAACCTTACCTCACTGGCGGCTTAAATCAGACGACTGTTGCTAATGTCAGTTTCACTGGAATTCATAAAGGCAGTCACCATAGCAACAACATTTCTCCGGGACACAGAAATGCTACATTTTATATTTTTTAATAGAGAATCTGAAGGTTAGATTATCACCACCTCCCCGTATCCCATTTATCCTCCACCTCCTCCACACAGGTCCATTTTCATACACAAAGAAGAGCTTGTTGGAAGTAAAGGATCACTCTGGATGGAAGGGGAACAATACATGGAACAGAACTGAAAAATAATATTAGAGGATTTAGATCTGAAGGAAACTATTCCTGAACTTAGAAACATATTTGACATTAACTCTAAGTATTTGTGAACTAGTTATTTAAGTTTGGTTGTATAAATTCAACAAAAAGAGTTCTGTTTAAGAGTCAAAAATAATCCAGTTTTATAATTCAGCCACACAGGCAAACACTTGACTTCCCCATGACCCTCATTTTCTCTGAGGACCAAGTTTGAAGGAGATCAATTATAATTTTTAATATATTTTATTTAATTAAGAGTAAGTACTTGTGGTTATTTGTTGATTCAGTAAGGCAAGTGCCTAAAGAACCAGGAGAGGACCTCAGATTCTCTGGAGCTGGAATTACAGGAGGCTGTGAGCTGCCTGTTGGGGTGAGGAGAAGGAAGGCAGGTCCTAGCAAGAGATGTTCCTTACTATGGAGCAACTCCCAGCCATACAGTTATCTTGAACGATAATGGTAGAATAAGCATTGGAAGGGAGAATTGGTATCATTATTTTACTAGGAAAAAAAATTTACTTATTTTTAAGTTGTCTCTTCTCTTCCTCCTTTGCTTTGAATGCTTAAAATGCATCATGTGCTATAATAATTTTATTACAGCTATATAGATGTTTTTAAATGATTTCTGGGGAAAAATTCTAAAATAAGCTTTCGCCCATGAGACTGGCATAACTCCATCATGAATAAATACCTGCTTAGTGAATAATCTAGAATGAGCCTCTTTGGAGGGTCCATGCCCCATTGACTATGTGCCTAATTAGGTAAGAGAATTCCTGAAGTGGTTTTCAAGCCAATTAAGGCATGCATCAGGAAAACCCAGAGATACTAATGAAAATATGCAATGCTATCAGTTAAAGAAGCAATTCTTCTGTAATGCGCCTATTCTATTTGAAAGGTTTTTGAAATTAATTTGTATCAATCATGATGACAAACACAGAAGAGGGCATGAAGAATCAAGCAGACCTATAGTGTGAGCCTTAACAGATCTGTCAGTGCAGTGTGTTCTCATTTCTCCAATTGGCTTCATAATTATGGATCAAATCAGCTAGAGGAAAAGTAAAAAAAAAAAACTATAAGAATTAATTTAATATGCCTTATTAGGATGTGCAGTGTCAAGTGTGTAGTTTCTGGATGTGAAATACAGCTTCCAAGATAAAGCACACACTTTCCTATACAGAGCTAAATTAACTTGTCTACAAAGAACATTTGACTGATGGGGAAAGCTTAGGGTCAAGAAATAGCCTGTTCTAAAGAAGTACATCCAATTTGACAAATGACTAACATTTCCAAGAAGATACAAAGCCATTTGAGAAAATAGAGCAAAAATTTGTGACAAACAAGTTATTACAATGATGAAAGGTTGTTCAAATATATTATTTTCTTTTTATGTTCTTTTTATTTGAATATAAAATATTTATGTATGACAACATTTTAATAAAAGGATTAAGAAAATCGAATGTTATATGTTTTCACTTTTTATTTTAACTAAAATATAGTTATGTAACTTCTTCCCTTCCCTTTCCTCTCTCCAGCTGTTCCCCTGTGCCCTTTCTCCAATTCCTCCTGTGTTCCTTCCCTCCAGTCCTTCCCATGTGCCCCCTCCCTATTTTTCTTTGATTATTATGATTCTATAAATCACATAATAAATAAATATAACCTGATGGATCCATTTAACGTTGCGTGTATGTGTGTGTGTGTGTGTGTGTGTGTGTGTGTGTGTGTGGTTTCAAGACACCCTCCTGGTATTGGATAGCTAGTTAGGGACCTCATTCCTGGGGAAGACGAATCTTCTATTTCTCGGTTTTCACCAGTTACCTACATTGTTTTTTGTCTATGGATGGCCCTCTAAGATTTCTCTCTCCTGATTTAGCTTGTCTACTGACATTGTCATTATTCAGGTCTTGTTTAGGCATCCATATTGTCGAGGTATGGGTAAAGCTCCCCTGTCATTTCAAGAAGACATAATCTCACAGCTGACTTCTGGGTCCCCTGACTATTACAGTCTTTCTGGCATCTGATGTTCCCTGAGTCTTAGGTACAAGTGTTATGTTGTATACGTATCTTTTGTTTTGATGAACCTATTAAATAGATATAGCCTTTCATGTACATTGTCAGTATATGGCTCCACAATGTATTTCTATGGTAATAATTGTGTCTTTTGACATTTTAGGAAAGGTTGCTTCTGAAAATCTTCTAAGTTCCTTTATATCATTGAATCAAACAGACTTTTACTATGACACAAGAAACTTAATGCCTTAGTTTACCCCTGCTGATGTTTCTCACCCTTCCTAGTATTTCATTTTCTCACCTTGGTCTTTCTCTAAGAGCCATGTGCTATAAGCCTGCATGCTTCTTCCAGCTGCCACTCAATCTCTCTCTCTTCTTTAAATAACTAAATCTCCTATCTGCCAATTCATTCTGTCACAGAGGTTTTCTTCAACAATATAACAACAAGAAAGCCTTTTTAAAATTGACTAATTCTGATTTTTCCCTGAAGAACAAGCAAGAATCCATCCTTAACATGCTGTGTGAAGTGTCTGGCATCCTGTGTTCAGGCAACCTTCCCTGGCTTTGAGAGAAAAAAGGAAAGGCAAAGCAAAGAAGTCATATCATTTTCTGGGGTGATGTAACCTAGAATGGAAAAGGGGAGGTGCTATTAATCTGTTTATATTTATAATTTAATGTTAAGTCTATTCAAAACCAATAGTTCTGACACATTCTATAGACATTATTATTTTGCCTGAAAAGTTTAATGGACCTATTTTCAGCCAAATTTCAAGGTAGGTATTAAAGTGAGGAATGATCAATGATACTTGTCCCTTGAGGTTCCCCATGATCATACTGACATCAGGTCTTAGTGTTGCATGAAGTTATGAATTGGAGCTTAACAAGCTGCCTATTCCCCCCTACCAAGCCACAAATCGGTTCCTGGTACATTTGCAATGCCTCCTTGTAGTTTGGGGCTGCTTGCTCATTCCTAGCTGCCCAGACTCCCCAAGTAATCACACAGAAATCTGTATTAATTGCAGTATTGTTTGGCCAATAGCTTAAGCTTATTGCTAACTAGCTCTTATATCTTAAAGTAGCCCATTTCTATTAATCTGTGTATCGCCACATGGCTACGGCTTACCAGCAAGGTTCTGGTATGTCTGTCTCCAACAGCAGCTACATGGCTTCTTCCTGACTCTGCCTACTCTTTCTCTATATATGTATCTCTTCCAGCCTGGCTATATTCTATTAAGCCATTGGCCAAAAACATCTTCTTTATTAACCAATGGCAATAAAACATTTATAGCATACAGAGGGAAATCCCACATCACCACCTCACTGGACTTCCATATCCAGGTTCCTCCCTCCTAATCTTACTCTGAGTTCTAAGAAGCTATTGTATCTCTTGATGGAGGCAATTATCACTTCCTTAACTTGCTAATAACCAAAAACACCTCAAATTTCAGGGATGGAAATGACATTTTATAAAGATGGGAACTGCTAAATCCACTTCCTCCTCCTGCTCTCAAAGCATATTCATTCAAGCAATGAGAGAATCTGTTCATCTATAAGTGACTGCCTCATACTGTGTCCTGCAAAATGATTTAACAACTGGGCTGTAACTAGGTCATAAAATGTTCTTTCCCCTTTATTCTTGGGGAGTGAAGTTTCCAACTAAGGAAATACAAGATAAAACTAACGAATAGCAAGAGGCTCTATCTACATTCCTTATTTACCCTGAAATGGATTAAGTGGTTCAGATTCAACATTGCACATGGCAAATGAGGAAACTTTTAAATACATATCCAATAAGCTGAACAATACAAGTTTTTGTTGCATGATAAGAAGTAGAAAATCCAGATTTATGTAAGAGCATAAGCCAGCTAGGACAGAATACTCCTTTCCATGGCTGGAAAATTCAAAACAGCCACTCATTCCATATGGTTCTGTATTAGAGAGCGTATCTGTCAGTACACTATCACCTATAAGTGGTGATGCTATGGTTTGGATGTGGTATGTCACCCCAAATTGCTTATTTTTCTGATTAGTTCTCATTGTGGAAGGGTTGAGTGGTAAACTTCTAAAGAGTTAACGCCTAGGAGAACATCAAGGCTTGCCCGTGGAAGGTAAGTCTTGTGAAATCCTGGATTAGTTCTTTCTAGAGTGAGTTAGCAATTTCACTAGAGCTCCTCTTGGGACTCTTGCTATTGGCAGTCGGGTAGGTGAGAAGCTGCAAGCTGGGAAGGAGATATACCTGGTTTCAGTACTTCCCTGTATGTTTTGGATAGGTAGCCATCTTCTTTCATCGGTGCCACTGCATTGGACAGTAGATGGTGCTGGGCAGACCCTAATTTATCAGCTGCTGGCCAGACCACGTGCAGTTGGTAATAAGCAATGAGGTACCCTTAGGTGTCACAATCAAAGACCCATTGATCATTTTTCCATTCTGATTGCCAACCCCAAAGACATTTTGCTGTTGTTTTAAAGAAAGCATGCTATTTGACCACACAGCCAAGATGTTGTTCAAATATCTTTAGAAAAACTGATTTTCAAAATATGTGACCTTAGAACTCTGTCTGTCACTATTGCCCTTACAATGGGCTATGTACTCAGATATTTTTCTTTCCATTCTGGTCTCTATCACATTTTTTCCAAATGCTGCTCAAGATCTGTTAAATGGATTTCACAACTCACTAATGGGTTACAACACACAGTTAGAAGCATGCTGCCCCCAAGGACTCAATAATTCTCCTCCTGGGATTCACCAGAGGTACCACAGAACGTTCCAGTCCACCAGAGAAAGTTCAAAGAAAATCGATCCTAACTCTTCAAAAGGTCCACATGGCAAAACACTTTCCTTGCAGAAGAAAGCCCCTCCCGTCCACACTGAAAGGCCAGCAGCCCACAGATTACCTAGAAAGTGAGTCAGAACAGCATTCATTGATGTGTCTTACACTGTCATCGATTCAAAGGGACCCACCAAAGGCTTTCCTTCTCTTTCATACAAACTAAAGCAATTCACTTTTTAATTCTGAGTGAACTGTGCTTCAGTAGTAGGAATGTTTCAAATATCATTCAAAATGTCTTTATGATTGGCGACAAGTAGTCCTTCATGGAAAATAGAAAATAAAACCCTCTTTAAAATGCTGGTGTATAGAATTTACACAAGAAATATCCTTACCCAGTCAAAAAGAAGAAGTGAGGAAAATTAGGCCCAAATCAGGACCTAAGAAAGAAAATGGAGGAAGAATACACAACAAGTCAAACATATATGTTTAGATGCATTACGCTGGCTTTGGTTTTAACACAACCAGATCAACTGAGGAGCCTTGGAGCACTAAATTTTGGTGACCAAAAAGTTCTAGGTAAATAAGTAGTCAAAACTTTTTGTTGTTTGAACTGTTGGAAACTGGAGGACATGCCGAGCTAATAAATATCACCAATTATTCACAAGAAAACAGAGTCCTTAAGGCTAGAATTAGCATTAAACCTAACACATGAAACCCAAAAAGAAAGTACTTCCCCAGTTCCCTGAATAGAAGAGGACATTTAGATCATAATATGATCTGCGTTTCCTAGGGTTCCCAGCTCTACCATAGCAGACATTAATACCTGTAGCTGGCTTTCTTGGACTGCCAGTCCCCAAGTCATAAAACAGAGACATTATTAATGATGAATGCACAGTTTGTATCTAGCTAGATTTTTTTTAAACTTAAATTAACCCATTTATTTTAATATATGTGCTGCCCATGGCTCGTTTACCTCATCTACGAACAGTCCATTCTGCTTTCTTGCTTCCTCTGTATCTGGATGGCGCATAAACAAATGAGTCACATCTTTACATAGTTAAATAATTACTCTGCAACACAAACAAATGCAACACAGCTTTGCAAAGTTAAACAATTATTCTATTCTTCAGCAGGTGCCTGTGAGCAGATAAACAGGAGACTCCAGTCTGGAGGACAAGCAACATTCATGAATTACCACAACTCATGGAAACATGGGCACTGTCTTTCCTCCTGAGACAGGATGGAAAAAGAAAAGGATTCCAGAGAGGGGTTTTTGGATTGTTATTGCCTATAGTATTAGTAAAAATTAGATGGAAATTACATGATTAATTACGTAAAAGAAAGAAACTGTTTCATTTATGAGTTTATAAGTATACATACACTACTACACTTTTAAGCTGGAATTGAATTTTAGAAAACAAGTCAACGTAAGATACTTCAATGTCACTATGCACCCAAACTACCTGGACACAGTATGGTACCTACCCCTTGGCTATAGCTTTGCTTTCCATGATTTTAGTTACCTGTACCTAACGACAGTCTGAAAGTTTTAAGTGGAAAACTTTAGAAGTCAGACATTCAGAAATTTTAGTTGACTACCATTATGAGTCATGTGATAAAATCTCAGTGAGTCACACCCTCTTGTGGTTAGGACATGAGTCATGCTATTCTCATTGTATACACATGCGATATGTACCACATGCTACCTTGTTGGTAGGCATCCCGATATTCGCATCAATTCCCATGGTGTCACAGTGCTCCTGATTGATGAACCTTTATTTGACTTAACAATTACCTCAAAGTAAAGACAGTGCCGGGACATAAAACATGGAAGGGCAGGTTAACTCTAGTTTGGTGTGAGCAATCTCCAGGACATACAAGGAACAGAGTATATGCATAGATTTAATACTATCCCCATAAACCCACAAATCACAAGCCCTTCAATTCCCCTGTGCAGGGAATTGCTGGACAATGAGTTATAGCTGGTGAGGAATAATAGTCTTTGTTCTTTAAAATGAATATTATAAATAGAAATAAAGGGTGAATAGAAGATAAGAAAACTAGAAGCTCACAGACAATCCCATCCCAGTTTCAACTTCTTACAGAGATGTTTTTAGAAAACATTATGAAATCTAAAACTATTTGGTAAGTAACAAAAGAGACAAAGAGGGATAAAAATCCTTCACCAAGTTCCCACATAAAGGTAATGACAGAGAAAGCACTGGAATTCAGTCCTAGCCTATTGTTTATTCTATCAAAGTCCCATGTGTGCGTACACAGTCTAAATTTACAGCTTGGTTATACAAAGAAGTAGAAAACACTTATATATTAAATTTCTCTCCATTCTACATCATCTGTAAAGGTGGTGAAGAAGGGAAGTGGCAGACTTCAATATCCCACTTCTGCTGTTTGTGTATTATGTATGAGCAAGAAGGACACATAATTATCATTGTGACCTCTGAGAAGAGATTAGAGGGTAAAGAAGTCTTTGGAGGAAGAAACTGTGATACCCTGGTGAAATGTGCATAATGAAGATAGATAAGTATGACAAAAGCACAGACTTGGTTACAAATTCAAGGACAGAGATCTGCACTAACATAATTTTTACATGAAACTGCTATTTGTCCTAAGAATCACTTTTTTTGTGACACATTAAAGACCATATTAATATGGAAGCCAAAGTTTCTAGGTGATCATGTTTCTAGATTACTATGGCAATTTTAAATAAGGTCATGGATATAAAGTTTTATTTGAAAATTTTCTCCCACAATCCTAAACTCAGTGCTAGAACCTCAAATCCAACCCACATCTCTTCTCTACCAGGGAAACGTTTTCTCCTGCTAATTAATCTCCTCCCCCTCTTTCTTGTGCACGTCCTTCATCTGTGTTTAATCTCTGAGAGCTGTCTTTATTTTCTCAGCCCTTTGGTTTAGCTCACGGATGCTCCTTACAATGGATAAAACCCTCTTTGTGCAAAGCCATCTGATTTACAGAAGTTGAACAGGGAAACCCTGGTCAAAGTCATGCCTCCTTTCAGGGTCTTCTGGCACCACTGACTGATACATGTGCATCCTGGATCCATAGCACACCTCCCACAACCCACATAGCCCTCCTGCTCCAGACACAGGTTGGCAGGTGTCAGGCTGTAACCCTAAAAGAGCCCAGTACCTCCCTCTACTTATTCTTTGTCCTTTATCTCTAATGGATGCTAATTCCCAGGCATCTCTGAATGGTGAATCTGGGTCACTACCTTTCTGGGAAACTGTACAGGAGCTATCTTTTTTCCACCCAGAAACACTAAGCCAGCCTCTGTTAAGGAACTGTTCTCACACTCATGACAACTAAAACTCACATAGTTTTCTATAAACACAAACTCATTTGGTACATACATCTGGTTTTTAAAACTTCAATACTTTTTTGGTAAAAGTATGCAATGTGTAATCCAACTCATTAAAGATTCAAGTTTGTGTTCCAATATTATTAACAAGGTTTTCATTGTATGACAGATAGATAGCAATTCCCCACCCAGCATAACAAAATGTCCATGTCCTTTGTTTAGATCTTCCCTTTCTCAAGCCCTGATAACCATCAAATTGTTCACTGGTTTCATGAAGTTGACTACTTTAGATACCTCATGTAAGTGAAACCATGTAATATTTGTTTTACTGTGACTCTTACTTCATGTGTTTATTCTTCTTGGGGTCACCATTACTGTTTTATATGGCATGACTGTTTCTTTTAAAACAGAATTATATTGCATTATATGTGTTTATTATATGTAGCTTATCCATTTATTTGAATCTACATATATGTTGTTTCAACACTTTTGCTATTATGAATATTGATACAATGATTGTGGAATTACAAATAAGTTTTCAAGATCCTGTTTGCTACTATTTTAAATAAAACTCAGAAATGCATTTTATACTAAATTGCTTTGCTCATTTGTGAATCTCCTATGCATGCATGTATTAATGTCCCTATTGAGTAACTAGGAAACATAGGAACAAATTCATATGGCTGCAAAGACCATGTCATAATCTGTGTGCATTTTTTTCACGGATGCTAGGAAACTGGAGTGGACCATATTATTTGCAGAGATGGTTTTATTATTTTCCCAAAGATAAAGCACATGAACACTGAACATCTCTAATCATCCATGAATGACCAGAACACTGTGAAAGCATTTCAGATGCTTAATCACGGCTGCTTCCATTTTCTTAGGCATTTTAGAGTCCTGTCCCTTCTCCCCTTTCAAATGGTTCGGTCTATGATGCTGCCGGCTTAACAGGAGCAAAAATCAAGTGTAAAACAAGAACCATGGTTCTGATATTTTCTGAAAGCAGAAATCAGCATTCCAGACTTTTCCTTAACTCCTTCAGAACTGAGCCTACCTGTGTTTAATCTCTGAGGAAAGATCAGGAGTGCTTGATGGTAACACTACAGTCCCAGTGTTAGAAAGTCTATGATTAAATCACATTTTTAATGTCTCATAGCCTTTAGTTCAACATCTCAGCCACCTACACTTATGACATGAAGGTGCTCAACGCTAAAATTCCTTTTGAAATTCAAAAGCTAAAATTATTTCTACATACATTTCCATCTCAAATATGCAATCTGAGTAGTAATTGGGTCTTAAAAGGAATGGACCCACAGCTGAGAAGATTAAAAACTTAAAAACATTTGAAGTCTTGAAAATAGCTTTTCTGACAGGAAAAGATAAAATCTCAAAGTTATTTTAATTTGATATTCCTGGTGAGTAGGGGTGTTGAATGCTTTTTAAAGTGTTTACTAGATACATCTGAATTCTCCATTCATATATGAAGTTCCTTGTTTTTCTTGATGTTTAATTTCTTTATATATTCTAGATACTAATGCTCTGTCAGGTGTTTAATTGGCAAAGATTTCCTCCCATTATCTGCTTTATTGACTGTCTACTTAGCTGTACAGACTTTAAAATGTCACGGTGTCCCTCTTATTCATTATTGCTCTTATTTCTTCAATGACTTGAGCTCCATTTTCCCTGAGCTCGAATCCTTAGCTGTGCCTATATGTTGCAGTAGTCATCTTCCCCTCTCTTATAATAGTTTCTAAGTGTCAGGTTTTTGTTAATGTCGTTGATGCATTTGGAGTTGATTTGTGTGCAGATCTCCGTGAGTTCAAGGGGCCAGCCTGGTTTACAGAGCGGGTTCCAGGACAACAGCCAGGGCTGTTACACAGAGAAACCCTATCTTGAAAAAAAATGAAGAGAGAGAGAGAGAGAGAGAGAGAGAGAGAGAGAGAGAGAGAGAAGAGAGGAAAGGATATGGAGAAATTTTATTCACTATTGGTAGGAGTGAAGACTGGAACTACTACTATTGAAGTTAATTTGAACATTCCTCAAAAACTTAGAAACAAAACTAACATGCGACTCAGTTGTTCTACTCCTAGGAATATGTGCAAATATTCTACTATAGAAATATTCTTCATCCTTGTTCATTATCATTCTATTCATAGTAGAAAGGAATTGGTCTAGATGTCAAACAGCTGAATAGATAATAAAAATGTGGTATATATCATGATGTAATTTTATTAATTTGTACAGAAAACTAAAATTTAAAAATTATGGGCAAATGGATAGAACTGGGGAAAAATGTGTTAGGAAACCGAGGATCAGAGAATCAAATACCATATGTTTTCCCTAATATGTGAATCCTAGCTTTGAATCTCTAATGCATAGCATTCAACTTTACAAGCCTATAGACTTTCCAGAATTCTATGAAAATGAATATATAACATGGCACACAATGAAAGTGGTGATAAGATGACAGTTAATAGCACTAAGTGCCTACATTTAAAAAAAAGTCTGGTGCAATTTCATACTAGCAATTTAACAGCATACATGAACAATCTAAAACAAAACAAAGTAAGCACACCCAAGAGACATAGACAGCAAAAAATGAGAAAACTTGTTGGCAGAGGTTTATATCTGCCAGGTCCCTCAATAAACACACAGAAACTATATTATTTGCAATACTACTTGGCCAATAGCTTAAGCATATTTTTAGCTACCTCTTACATCCTAAACTAATCCATCTCCATTAATTTGTTCATCAGAGGTTATGGCCTACTGGCAAAGTTTTGCCAGGCTCCAGGGGAAGCATCTGTCTTCAGAGGCTGCTACATGGCTTCTTTTTGACTCTGCCTTCTTTCTCCCAGCATTCAGTTTTGTTTTCCGTTTTCCCGCCTAGCTCTATTCTGTTAGGCCACTGGCTGAAACAGCTTCTTTATTAACCAATGACAATAAAACATATTCACAGCATGCAGAGGAAAATCCCACATCAGAAACTGACCGGTAAAATCAATAAAAAGTAAGTAAAAAAAATACAAGAGATCAATTAAACAAAAAGTTAATTACTAGAGAAAGTCAACAAGATAGGTAAACTTTTTCCAAACTAACTAAAAGACAGAGAGAGGATACCCAAATTAATAAAATCAGAAGCAAACAGGAAAGAAAAACAAAAAATACCAAGCAAATCCAGAGAATCAGAGTGACATACCTTAAAAAAATATACTCCACCAAACTGGAAATCTAAAAGAAATGGATAATTTTCTTTATAGGTAACACTTATCTAAGTTAAATCAAAGTTAGATAAACAATTTAAGTTGATCTATAACCTTAATGAAAAAGTAGTCATTAAAAGTTTCCCAACCAAAACATGTCCTGGGCCAAATGGATTTAGCACAAAATTCTACCAGACATTAGAAAAAGAGTTAATACCAATACTTCTCAAATTATTCCACAAAATATAAACAGACAGAACATTATTAAATTCATTATATGAGGCCATGGTTACTGTGATTCTCAAACCACTTAAAGATTAACAAACAAAAAGAATTGAAGACCAATTTCCTTATGAACATAAATATAAAACTTTTCAATAAATACTTGCAAAATGAATTTAAGAACACATCAAAAGATCATCTACCATAATCTAGTAGCATCATCCCATATACGCAGGGATATTTAAAAATACAGAACTAATTACATGTAATCTATCATATAAGCAAACTGAAAGAAAGAAAATACATGGTCATCTCATTAGATGCAGAAAAGGCCTATGACAAAATCCAAAACCACTTTATGATAGAAGTTCTGGAGGATTTAGAGATACAAAGAATATATCTAAACATAAAAAAAAAAAACAATTTAGAGAAAGCCTATAACCAATGCCAAATTAAATGTAGAGAAACTCAAAGAATTCTCCTAAAATCAGGAACAAGCATAGATTGTCCACTCTCTTCATATCTGTTCAATAGACTACTTGAAATTCTAGCTAGAGCATTAGGGCAACTGAAGGCAATCAAAGGGATGCAAATTGGAATGTGGAAGTCAAAGTTTCTTTACTTGTAAATAGTAAAGTGAATCATTGATCCTAAAATTTCCACCAGGGAACTCCTATAGTTGATAAACACTTTCAGTTATGTGGCTGGATACAAGATTAACTCACAAAAGAAGAAGAAAGCAGAGAAACAAGACCTTTCACAATAGTCTCCACTGATATGAAATATTTTGGGATAACTTTAACCAACCAAACAAGATAGAAAGAAAGGTCTCCCGTGCTCATGGAGTGGTAGGATTAACACAGAAATGCCCATCTTAGTGCAAGCAATCTACAAATTCAATACAATCACCATCAAAATTACAACACAATTCATTATAGATGCTGAAAGGACAATTCTCAACAAATTCATCTTCATATGAAAAAAAACCAATAATGAACAATAAAAGAGCTGCTGAAGATATCACAATCCACAATATCATGTTGTACTACAGAACTATAGAAATAAAATAGCATGGCATTGGCATTAAAATAGATACATGGGACAACGGAATAATATTAAAGACCCAGAAACAAATCCACACCATATGAACACCTGAATTTTGATTAAAGAAGCCAAAAGTACACACCGGAGATAAAGACAACATCTTCAACAAATGGTGCTAGTCACATTGGACGTCTTTGTGTAGAAGAATGCAAATAATTTTCTACTTATCACCCTGCACCAAACAAGTTTAACTGGATCAAAGACATAACATAAAACCAGACACACTGAACCTGAGAGAAAAGAAAGTGGGGGAACATCCTTGACTGCATCCGCACAGGAAGAGACTTTCTGAAAAAGAACATTATAGGCAGTGAGATAAAAAATTAATAAATTGAACCTAGTGAAGCTGAAGTGCTTCTGTAAGCAAAGGACACTGTCAATCAGACAAAGAGAGAGTCTACAAAATGAGAAAAAATTTTATCAAGTCCACATCCAAAATATACAAAGAACTCAGGAAACTAGAAATCTAAAAGACCCAAATAATCCAATTTTAAAATGGGGTACAGATCTAAGCGGAGAATTCTCAACACAGAAATCTCAAATGGCTGAGAAACACATAAAGAAAATTTTCAACAACCATAGAAATCAGGAAGATGCAAATCAAAACTACTTTGAGATTCCATCTTACATCTGTCAGAATAGCTAAGAACAAAAACACAATTGACAGCTCATGCTGGCAAGGATGTGGAGCAAGGAGAACACTCTTCAATTGCTGTTGGGAGTACAAATTTGTCAAGATATCTGTCTTGCCCAGTTTCTGTGCTGCCAGGTTCCCTCAGTCGTTAAGTCCCAAAGAAATCACACAGAATCATTAACTATAAACTGATTGGCCCATTAGCTCAGGCTTCTTATTAACTCTTATAGTGTATATTAATTAGCCCATTATTCTTGCATATGTTAGCCACATGGCTCAGTACCTTTTTCAGCAAGGCAGTCACATCTTGCTTCTTCTATGGCCAGGTTACAACTGCTGAGGAATTGGCTTCTTTCTTCCCAGAATTCTTCTGTTCTCATTGACTCATCTCTACTTCCTGTCTGTTTGTCCCACCTATACTTCCTGCCTGGCTACTGGCCAATCAGCGTTTATTTAAAATATAATTAACAGGATATGGGCATTTGTCCTACATCGCAAGCTGGTTCAACTACTTGGAAATCAACATGGCAATACCTCAGAAAACTAGGCACTGGCCTACCTCACAACCCAGCTTGTGTATGTACACATCACTCTTGTGTATGTACCCGAAGGACACTCCATCCTGCCATGAGGACACTTGCTCAATTATGTTCATTGGGGCTTTATTCATAATAGCCAGAAACTAGAAACAACCTAGATAACCTCAACCAAAGAATTGATTGATTTTAAAAAAAAAAAAAAAGTGGTATATTTAAACAAAAACAATAGAGCATTAGTCAACTATTTTAAAAAAAAAATGACATCTTTAAATTTGCAAACAAATGGATGAAATTAGAAAAAAAATCATCCTGAGTGAGATAACCCAGATCCAGAAAGACAAATATGGTATGTACTCACATATAAGTGGATATTAGCTGCTAAGTAAATGATAAGCAAGCTATAATCAGTAGACCAAGAGAGGTTAGGTAAAAAAGAGGGCTCTGGCGGGGGAGTGGGGGTGAGGGGGTGATGACAAGAATCTCTAGGGGAAGGGGAAATAGAATAGATTTTTCAGGTATGTTGAAGGGGTCTGCTGCTTAAGGTTGTAGTCCACCATGTTCAGACAGCTCTCTGAGCTAAAAACATGAAGTTGTTCCCGAGTATAAACTTGATTTGTCTCATTTAAGAAGCTTTGTTGCATAGATATGCTATGAACTATCTGTGTAAAACAGTTATCCTTAATCAAAAAGTAAATAATATCTGCATAATTATACTTGGGAAAAAAAACAAAAGGAAAACTACCTTCTGCCTGCAGGGCTTCCTGACCTTATCCTAGTTTGGATGCTTGATTTATGTGTGACCTTTGACAAAGTTCCCTGCAAATACTCCCTCAACCCCCACCCCCATTGCCGGTATGATAATTAGGTATTGTGCTCCAGCTGTATGGTAGAATCCATTGGGCTGCCTAAAGCTTTATTTCAGAGTAAGGGAAATATATAGGATTGAGGAAGCTGAGCTGTCTCACTGAAACTAACTCCTGGAAAGCTATTTCTGTCATGTTCTCTGGACCCTGCTCATTATCTTTTCTCCCTGCTCCCTCACAATCCAGTGGCCAAAGATCCCTGAGGAAGAAGGAAACCCAGACAGGAAGAATGAGGATGAGTGAGGATGGGAGACAGAGGGACCAGGTAGGGGAAAGACAGAATGGAGGCAGAGAGTGCAGGGAGAGACAGCTGGAATTTCGGGGTTATTTGGAGGGCAGTGTGGAAACCTAGTACAATGGAAACTTCCTGGGATTTATGAGAGTGATCCTAGAGAAGACTGCTAGTAATGGAGTTTCAACTGGACATCTCTCCCAGAGATGGCACAGAAAGACTGTGGGAGTAGTACATGTGGATGGAGGACACCAGGAGAACATGGCCCACCAAATCAACTAAGCAGGGAACAACAGAGACTGAAGTAGCAACCATGAGGTCTGCAGACAGGTCCTTTCCATATATGTTATTCATTATATACATGTATTAAAAAAACTAATACAAAATTAAAACAGAACCAACATATTTTCAGATCCAACTAAAGAAACCCTACTATCTGCAATGTGATCAATAGCAAAGGCACAGTTTAGCTCACTTCTCCTAGCACTGTATCTGGTGACACTTGCTTCAAGTAGGTTTTTTCATTTTCAACTCAATCTATTTCAAAAATGTTTTGCAAGTTGTTTCATTTACACTGCCAACTTTTAAAAGCTTGCTAAAGCTCACCAGACAATAAAGCAAGCAGAATTGCTTTCCACAAAGAGGGAAAGTTCAAAAGGTCTCTGTTTAGAGAGAACCAAGAGTTCATATTTATTCAGGAAAAAGCAAAGAAAAACTTTTAGTTATTGAAATAAAATCACAGCTGTAGATTTGGAAATAGTTTTCAAACTTCACACACAGGTGAGGATAACGCTCTGCTGATTTAATGGATTTGAGGCCTCACGTGTCTGCGTTCTGTCTAATGGTAGCAGCTGTAAACAATGCATCTAGTACTTGGAATAGTTCTGGTGTCACGGAGTCTAGAATAGCATTTTTGTTCCCTGCACGGCATAGGGTCTTCGTTTCTTGTACTGTCTCCTCTTCAGTTAAGACAGTTTCAATGCTAAAGGTCTTACCAATCACAAGAATTTCCCCTTAAGCCCACACTAGCAACAAACATTCACATGGCATCAAATTTGATGTCCAAATAGCTTGCAAGGTCAATGATTCCAAAAAATGGTTTCTTGTATTAATATTTCTTGTCCTCAAACTGAAATACCATCTGTTTTTCTTTGTTCACATTATCTTCAAGGGAAGGATGGATGAACCTTGCAGTGGGTTTACCACTGCAGGACGTCAACTGTTGCACCAACCTTTGGTAAACACATCCTTCACTCTCCATTCTGCAATCTTTCAACACAGATTGACAATTTCTACATTGGTTTCAGATACAATACCATCAAAGTTCTGCAACCTAAGGGAAAGTGTGGTATTGCTTCCCAAAGAGACTAATGAGAATAGGGCAATACCCACAGAAAGAGAAAACAATGATTCAGAAAAAGACCACTTAGCACTCGGGAGGCAGAGGCAGGCGGATCTCTGTGAGTTCGAGGCCAGCCTGGTCTAGAAGAGCTAGTTCCAGAACAGGAACCAAAAGCTGCAGAGAAACCCTGTCTTGAAAAATAAAAGAAAAGAAAAGAAAGAAAGAAAGAAAGAGAAAAAGACCATTTGGCAAGGTCTTTGACCCCTGCTCAATTTCAAGACAATAATCTAGACAAGAACATTCTTTTCAAAATAAAGTAGAATGAGAGTCTGAAAAGTCTAGTGTGCCAAAAAGGTCTTAGCAGTATGAGTGTGTCAGCTTCTTTACTAAAGATGTGCTATCAGATGAAAGCTCTCAAGACTTCATTTGGGAACATTCTGTATACTGAGCTGGCTAGTTTAAATATTGTTATACTCAGAGCTTTACCAAACACCTTCATTATTACCGCAGAGCCATAAAGATAAATTTTTACTGCTCTTACTGTTTAATAATAGATTTTTAATTACGGCTTATTTTTTCCTTGGGATTTGGAAAGTTTGTTTCATTTTCTGTCTACTTTATGAAGAAATAATATACTCAAGAATTATTTTCTCAAGGGATTATGAACACATTCCAGTTCTTAGTCCTTATATTCATTCCAGTTCTTCCCCAAACACTATGCCATAAAGTATGTTTAACCCAAAATGTAATATAAGATAGCAACTTGTTGTACAGCTGACTAATGGCTTATTTGCTCTCCTCGTGTTTATTCTCATAACTGAAGCTATTTTTAAATGTGTATTTTCACAATTCTTAGACATTTAGAAAAGAGATTTTTCTCTTAATCTTTTAGGTTATCAACTTTAATATTTAGAAGTGTTACCTTACCTAGTCAATCAATGAAAAATAGACCTAGGTTACCATTTTCTTAAAAAAAAAACTGATGCTTTGGAAAACAAGTGTTTCTTTACATGATCCTTTATTTCTTTACTTACCGTTGTTTATCTGCAAAGAAAAATTTTGTTTGGTAGCATAGCAGCTGCTGGAAACTCAGTGGGGAACACTGTTTATTTGAATTGCCCCAAGTTAATCTGGATATTAGATGATGATATTCCATCTCTAAGCAATAGGCACAGCCTGAAATCTCAGTCATGACTTACTGATTGCTTGGTTATGTTGATCTGCTTTTTGTTTGAGTTTCCAATTAAGAGACATTTCACCATCTCGTTGTGTGCCTCTGCATCATTTTACTTGCTGAGAAGAAAATGTGTTCTTTTTGGAGGATGGAAGGATCTATGTATAATGTTCCTACACAGGCTAATTCTATAAGCTTCTACCAGTTGCTTCCTTTATGGACATGAATTGACAGCTCGTTAAGACCTAAGTGGTTTCAAAGCGTGAGGAGAAAGTCTGTGGAAAGAGTCGGAGACTCCAACGTTTATTTCCCTCTATTTCAAAAACACTCACCAGGGTATTTATTCCAGAGTGGCAGATTGCATGGATGCACTTTCCCACTCTTGCCTCTAGGAATCTCACCAAAATAACAGCAAATGATTTAAAAACGGGAACATCATAATCCTCTGAGTATGGAGAACAGTAGGAGCAAGAACAGGCCGTGCCGTAACAGTTTAAAGATCTAGAAAGCAGATATGTGTGTAATAATGGACTTAGCTGCCAGGAAAAGCTGAGGACCAACCACTCCTATAGAGCAATACAAGTGCGCAAGGAAGATGGGGTTCAGAGCAGGAAGAATGATTGAGGCTCTCCACAACATACTATTATCTAATGCATCTTTCCCTACCTAACACCTCCCACGGCGAAGTAGATCTTCAGGAAGGGGAATAGATATCAGCCTGGTAGCAGTGAGGGTCATATTCTTACGCCTTTCACAGTCAGTAGCAGATGAAAACAAAAGAGGAGAAGGGAGAAGAAGAGTCTCACTTACTTTTACACCACTCAGTGGTCTAATAATGCGGCACTGAGGTCAGTATCTGAACTTTAAAAGCCTCCCCTCTTGGGATGCTATAAGCACGTAACTCATGAGCATATAATTAAAGCAATCATTTTCTACTGAACTTCCTCAACAGGATTTTTTGTAATGCTTCCCATAGTCTCTTAATTGTGTTTTGTTCTCATGGTATTGGCTTCTTTCAGTTTCTCATTTACTCGCTGATGGAGAGTAGAAGACACAGTTTTAAAATGAAGTGGGTGTTAAAAATATTGAGTAACCCCAAAGACAGATACCTTGTAAACTTAACAGAGGCATTCATTCCTAAATGTCAATTACTTTTTATTTTTATCTAACTGCTAAGGGCAATTAATAAAATCCTTTCTAATCTAAGAATCTATAACACCAGTAATGAATCTAAGAATCAAGAGGACTTCAAGGTGTATTTGGTCCAGTTGCAATGACTGAACAAAATCTCACTGTCCTAAGAATCCAACTAAAGGAAAAGTTCTTTCCAACCTATCTTGAGGACGACCTTATTTCATGACATCTTCATTTTTTTTCTAGCTGATGAACCAAGAATGTCTCTCTGAAGGAGAGATCTTACCTTGACAAGGTAAGATCTTTCATCTGTCTTTCATTCTGTCTCAATTGGACTATCATCTCAGAACACAGGAGTCCTGTATGAAGTTTCTTCCAAGTATCTAAGTTACTTTATTTTAGGCAAGATGAAAAAATGAAGTGCCCATGCTACCTGAAAACCAATGCCCTTGTTTTTCCGTTTCTTTTTTATGTAAGTTAAAAGGAATACCTGTACCATTCTCTTGAAGTTCCCTTTACCGGAAATAAGAGCCTCATTTCAAAAAAATACCCATTCAAGAAAGAAGACATGCAATCTCCAAGAATAAATTACAGTATACAGGCATATTACAATATAAATATATTCATAAAACAGAAAATGTCTCCAAGGAGAAACAAAATCCATAGATACATAGCGTTGCCAAAAGTTTATGCATAACAGTTAAAATTACCAAAGAGACCATATAGTTTCCTAGTTTATAACATCTGCAGTCATATTTACATAGTGGGGAAAAGAGCCAAGAAAAAAAGATATGCCAAAAATGCAGAATAAGGAAACATACAGAAAGTAAATCTCTTGGAGACATAATAATTAGGAAGCAAAAGTCAAAACATATGTAGGTGGATTAACCTTAGAAGGGAGAAAATGCTGATCCTACTTTGGGAGCTGAAATCTAGAAAAAGATTCTAATCTAAAACTGAAATCTATAATACAATACAGAGAACAGACTAGATAAAATTTTAGATTTCTTAAAGATGCCCAACTGACTCTGAGGTCATTGGAAACTAAGACTGTCCACTGAGACATGTCACCCAAACCCAGAGGGACAAATGCCACAGGTTAGCTCAGTTGTGGGTCCCATCTTCAAATCTTTAGATATGAGTGTCTAGGCTAGATTAACGGCAGAAACCAGGAAAGTAAAATGGAGACCATGGGGTTAGAAAAAGGAGCTCCAGAGAGGGGGATACTAGGACACAGGTGTGGTGACAAAATAGCAAAAATGGGGGAGGGACATTGTTTGGAAAGAGAGAAAGAAGAGCAATACTGAGGGAGAGAGGGGAAGAGGGATGAGAAAGACAAAGGGTGACTAAAAAAAGCTATCGGAAGCATATTTGTTCATATTTACATAAAATGTATGTGTTCACAAGAATGAACATAAATATATATAATATTTATAATATGTATAAATATAGACACATATATGTAATGAGCTTAAATGAAGTTATGCGATTTGTAGAGGTAATGTTCCCCCACAAGAGCACATACACACATTACATAACCGAAAAACCAAGCCAGGTGTGGGAACCTTCCCTTTGAGTTGCTGATCAGAGGAGTCCAAGAGATTTGCAGAACAATATAGGCTATCACTGTTGTCCTTAGTTGTCTCCCAAGCTGCCACACATTTCAGACTCTGAACTCGAAGGAATCAGCCTGGAACGGACATTGTATCAGAAGGTGCTGCCCAAGCTGTTAATACCAGCTATCATTTCTACAAACCACAACAATTACCAGCAAAGCTAGAAACGCCTAATGGTGCAAACGTGGCACTCACAGCATGGGGATAACCAGCTTGGTATCTTAAAGCCCACTTGATAAGAAGGAATTAATGCCTAACACTGTAAACCTAGCCAAATACCTGTGATTGGTGAGGTCATGGCTCCAAGAGGAGAACCCACTTTTGCCACTTTTCTAAGGCTCCTAAACAAGGTCCTTTGCTACCATGACTCATTATTTGTGTATTTTGTGATTTGAATCCCAGTGTATTAAAACCCAGTGTGTCACTCTTTCCTTATCTTTAAGTGCATTTGTTACAAGTTTGTTTTTTTTATTGTTATAAGTATTTTCTGTTGTGTGACAAAAATATCCTTTCCAAGGTGACATATAAAAGAGAGAGTTCATTTCACTTCCAGTCCCAGAAGAAGAGGAGGAAGAGGGTTGGCTGTGATGGAGAAGCAGCAGGCATGGAGGCTGGAGCAGAATGCTCAGAGCTGACATCTGGAACTCCAAAGTTGAGGTTGAGAGTGAGCACTGAAAATGGCTCAAGTCTTTAAGACCTCATAGCCAGCCTACAGCAGCACACTCCTGTGAGGAATACTGGTTTAAGGTATGTTACTTTTCTTTATGCTGTGGAAGATTTGTTAAATGATGCAAAGATGTGTTGCATTCTTTCATGTTGCATTTGTTTAACTCTGTAAATCTGTGTTACCTTTCCAGTCTAAAACACCTGATGGGTCTAATAAAGAGCTGAGTGGGCCAATACCTAGGCAGGAGAGGGATAAGTAGGTCTGCCAGGCACGGAGAACAAATAGGAAGTGAAATCTAGGCTCAAGAGAGGAAAAAGAATCAGGAACTAGAGAAAGAGGAAGAGATAAGGAGGCCAGGGCTCAGCCACCCAGCCACACAGTCAGCCATGGAGTAACAAGGAAAGAAAGGTATTTAGAATTTAGAATATAGAAATTTAAAAAGCGCAGAGACAAACACAGTTAAAGAGAAATGGGAAATTTAAGTTAGAAAAGCTGGCTAAAAACAGGTCAAGCTAAGGCTTGGCATTCATAAATAAGTTTCCGTGTATTTATTTGGGAGCTGAATGGCAGGCCCCTCAAAGAGTAAAAAACTAACAAACAAACAAACAAACAAACAAACAAAAAAACCTGCACACTTCTTCTAACAAGATCACACTTCTCTCCAAACAGAGCTACCAACTGGACAACAAGCATTCAAGTGCCTGGGAATATGGATGGCATTTCACATGAAGTGCCACAGAAAGCAATGTCGGAAACTGTTGGCCATTTAGGAAATGAGTATTGAAATTGGATGTCCCCTTTTAATCTAAGAAACAACACTATGAGAGAAAAGGATTGTAGGTCCCATGTGTACTCCTCTGTATGTCTACGGTCATGTGAACTCCTTTAAAGAGTGTGGGCAAACAAGCTCCCTGCATGATATAACTCTAGAGATCAAAACCAAAGCATCCCTGGGTATGCATTCAAGATTCCCTGTCCTTGGGCTTTTCTATCATCCATGTTCCATTTTCAATTTACCTTCCAGAAAAAATCTCTGGAAGACATCAAAGAAGCAGTCTTGGCAGTAGCAAAAGTTAGAAGCCAGGAAACTAATATACCTCTTCCTCCCAGGAGGCTAAGATGGAAGCTGATGTGTTTCCCAGACAGTGAAGCAACTATGCTTTGTTTCTTGCTTTAACTTTTCTTGTGTGAACCATAATGTCATTTTTTAAAATGAAAACTTACTGTACATCCCAATGAGACAAAGCAGGTTTACAGGACCTGATAAAAACAAACACAAACAGATCTATAGCATACTTAAATCAAAGTTAGAGTAACTAATGAATTAAACTGTTTATTTAATCTCATCTTAATTAATTTATGTTTTAACCTAAAAATAATTCCTTCAGTTACTAGAAAATGTCAAAAATATTAGAATCAAATTTCGTGCAACCCCATATTTGCTATTGCACAGGTAGTCTAAATATTGATTTGATATTTCTGAAAATAATGTAAAGCCAAAATTGAGATGAGTTGTAAACATAACACACAAAGGATTTTGAAGACATTATTGGAAAAGGCATTATAGTGTATGTCAAAAATGATTATTTATACTATTTATAATTTGAAATGATGTTTGGGATTAAGTTAAACAAAAGACATCATTAAATCTATTTACTTCATTTATTTTGCTTTTAAAATGTAACTATAAAAATTTAATTACATATGTGATTCACATATTTTTATTGGGCAGAAATTTTATAGATCAGTTGTTCTCAAAAATTAACATTTGTGAGAATTACCTGGAAGTTTTTTGAAACCAGTTGTATGTTTGATCAAGAAGAGTGGATAATTAATAAAGAAATGAGCTTTGAGAAAATCAAAATTTGGGTGTGATTTACAGGTGTAGGTTGGAGGGAAGGCAGCTGCAATAAGATGGAACATATGGCCAGAATAATGACACTCTCATATGAGAAACTTCAAGGAGGCTTACATTGTTAGAACTGACCAGTAAAAAGACAGAAAGTCAAATACAATTCAAGATATCCATGATGCCAGGTCTTATAGAAAATCAGAATTATACTCTAATTCTAAAGAGACTACATGAAAGAGTTTCGGTGAGCAGAAGATTTGGATATATGTAGGCTGAGATTGCTCATTTGTTCCTCAGACCCCAGACCCTAAATAAGCACACAGAAACTGTATTAATTAAAACATTACTCAGTCTATTAGCTTATGCAAATTTCTAGCTAACTCTTATATCTTAAATTAACTCATTTCTGTTCAACTGAGTATTACCACGTGGCTGTGGCTTACTGGGTAAAGTTCTGGTGTCTGTCTCCTCTAGGGACTACATGTCACCTCCCTAACTTGGCCTATTCTCTCTTCCTCCAAGTGCTTGAAATTCCCAGCTTATCCCATTCTGCACTGCAATAGGCCCAAAGAAGATTCTTTATTGACCAATGATATCTACAGAAAAATAAAGGGGGAATCTCACATCAGATATATTTTCATTTTTCAAAGACTGGGTAGCTAAAATAAAAAAAAAATCTGTTTAGAACTGATGAAACATGAAAATAGACAAACATAAAGATTTCTGTCATGATAAAGGGAGGTCTAAGTAAGTATGCTGAAACAGCTTTGTGGAGAAGAGTAACAGCTACAGAAAATAATGAAGGTGAGCACCATTTCTAATTTGGGAAATTGACTGTCTTAGTCAGTGTTCTTCTGTTGTGAAAGGACACCATGGCCACAGCAACACTGGGGCTTTCCTACATTCAGGGGTTTAGCCCATTATCATCAAGATGGGAAGCGTGGTGGCAACCAATCAAACCTGGTTCTGAAGAGGTAGCTGAGGGTTCTACATCTGGATCACTGGGCCCGATTTGAGCTTTTAAAACCCCCAAACCTGCTCCCCAAGTGACATACTTTCTCTAGCAAAGTTGTATCTGTTCCAATAAGGCCACACCTCTTCGTGCCACTCCCAGAGGACTAAGCACTCAAATACATAAGCTGTGGGGGCCATTCGTATTCAAACCACCACACTCACCACGATGCAATGTTAACTGAAAAGGAAGATGAGGTCGTGATTTTCATCAAAGGCATATTTATATACCTATATTCATGCAGAAAACTTATACACACAAAGGAAATGAATAAAATCACATTATTTCTAAGAGAGGAAGGAGGATGGCATTCAAGAAGCACAAGTAACATCATCATGTTGTGAAGCTGTATTATCTGCTTTTCTGGTTGCTATGACCACATACCTGACAAAAGCGAGAATAAAGACTAAGTATTCTTCTCTTTCCATTTTAAAATTAATGTAGCATTTTATAATACAGAATGAAAAATTTTTTCTAATTAAATGAAAGAGTTCTTTCCCACTCCTGTAAATTTTTTTTATTTGTGATTTTCACTGCAGACTAAAATTTACTTTGTTTTGTTTTAATACAAAAAGGCATCCCATCTTTGTTCTTCAAGCACAAATAAGACATCATCTAGTCGTAGACTGTACTGGCTAGATTTGTGTGAACTTGACACAAGTTAGGACCTTTTTGGAAGAGGGAATCTCAATTGAAAAAATGCCTCCTCTTGATTGGTCTCTGAGCAAGCCTATAGTGAACTTTCTTGATGACTGTTGTGGGAGAGCCCAGTTTACTCCAGGTAGTGTGACCCCTGCACTAGTGGGCCTGGGTTCTACAGGAAAGCCAACTGAGCAGGCCATGAAAAGAAAGCCAGTACCCACCTCCCCCTGCCATGGTCTCTGCTTCAGGTCCTGCCCGCTTGAGTTCCTATCCTGAAGTCCTTTTATGACAGGCTACAACATGGACTCTAGCTGAAATAAACACATTGTTCCCTAAGCCACTTTTGGTCATGAGGTTTTATATTAGCGATAGAAACCCCAAGGATGGACACTAAAAACTGATGCATCCAAGCACCAAATGGACAATAATGTTGGCCTTTCAATTTCATGTCTCCTTATGAAACTGTTCGCTATTGGAAAGGACATAAAACAGCTTTTAAGTACTTAGGATTTCTAAGCTACAGTATCAGATCTTGCTGCATGCTAATTTTATTTCCTGTTGTCTTACCAAATAATGAATAAAATGAAGCTTTAAAAGTACTACTATTGAGAAAAAAATTCTTCTATAATCTGTGGTTTAGAAAAAAACGTTAATGATAATTTTGAAATTCAGATATAAAAACGATCAAAAGATTATTCTTTTTTACTCTGCTAAAGACCAAAACCTGAGTATCCTACATAAAAAATCAATTTTACCTCTTAAAAACTAAAATTATGGTTTAGTGGGTAAAGGGACTTGCTACCAAGTCTAAAAATCTGAGTTGGATGCCCAGAATCTACACAGTGGAAGAAGACACTGTTGTCTTGAATGTTGTCCTCTGACCTCTACATATGCTGTGACATGCGTGTTTACATGTGCACACAAGTACAGACACACATGCATATACACAAACTTGAAATAAATAGAATAAAATGTAATTAAAAGTGTTAAAGTAAAATGACAAGCAGACATATAGATGTGTGTTAGAGCACTTGTCCAACAATGAGCAAGGCCTTGATTTCAATCCTTAGTACAACAAAAAATTTAAAATTAGTTGTTTGACATATACACTATAGGCAAAAGAAAGCAAAAAAATGGTATAAAGTATTTGAAAGCTGTCAGGAGCCATTTCCTCACTAACAATCATTACAGGAACCATCACCCTGGGGAGTCTGCAGAATGCCCCTCACCCAATTAGCAGCAATCTCTTAGCGGAACCCGCCTCACATTCCAGCTATCCAGGAAACCAGGTGTGGCCACTTGACTTCCTAGCCTACCTCCTGGCCTACGTGACCTGGAACACGCGGCAAGAATCCAGTTACCCTGCCCCCCATTCCTTACCATATATAAACTGTAACCCGTCCCTAATAAACGGAGGCTTTGACAAAACTGCTTGGCCTCCTTCTTCTGTCTTATATCATTCCCTTCCAGATAGCACCCCTCCGAGACCCTGGAGTAACTGGATTGTGGGTGGGTTACAACCCCTAGACTGAGTAACCCACCCCAAAAGCAATCCACAGAAAGCATATTAAAAGAGATTTATTCTCTATGAGATACAAAGAGCTTTTTAATATAGCAGAATCCAAAATCTTACAGAAAATAGGCAATGAATGATAAGAATAAAAACTCACAAAATATCAGAAATAACAGGCCTGTGAAAATGTTCAGTTTCATCCATAATTAGAGAAATGTAAGGAGTACATTCTCTCTCATTAAATTGGCAAAACTCGAAAACCAAAACCAAAAGCTTTACACAGCAGGATACTATTCACTCTTTTAAAAGAAATCTTTTCATTGTAGCAACAAAATATAACATCCCTTCCCAAAGAGGAACATGACAAGGCTTACCAAACTATGGATGCATTTACCTTTCAACTCAATAACCAGACTTCTCTTTGAATAGTTCAGAAACACTGTATGTGTACAAGTATAGAGAAAGCAAAATTAGACATAAATGAATAAATGGGACACAATGTTAAAAACAGGAAATCTAGGTAAAAGAGACTGTATCTAAGTATTACTCTTAAACTTTTTCTGACTGATACAATGCTTTTAAAGGTATAAAAATAAGCCTACAAAAAGCAATTTTCATAGTTATCCTGAGTGTCTACAAGTGCCTAGGCTGCTAGAAAAAAAAACATTCAAAATAGAGTAGCATAAAAGAAACTCTTTATATAGAGCTATTGTATTGTCTTTATATAGAGCTATTGTATTGTCTTCCACTGTCTTTCATGTGGTAAAAATCTGGGGATGCCTTCCATAAATGTAAAGAAATTTTGGGTTGTATGTCTGAAATAATTATATAAAATTGCTTGCATCCCATACCTAGAGGAAATACTAGCATGATGTGACATTTTTTAAATGATAGTTTAAGACACATAGTATCACACAAAATTGCTGTAGGAAGACTTGCAGCTTGTGGTTACCCGCCTACTGGGATGTGGCCTCCTATACCTTTTTTCCTCCTTTTTGCTAGCTGCTCTTTCAGATTGTTGGATTCAACTTCTGTCCACCATTCAAGCAGAGAATTCTGATTTGTGAGTTTATCCCCAAATAAACAACTATCCATTTCTCAATTCTGAGCTAGTGTGGGATTTCTTTTAAGAGTCCATTTGTCAATAGGTCGCCTCTTCACAAAATGAGTTGCAGAAAGTTTATCCCACATACCTTTAAAAGTAAATTTTAAATTTATTTTTGATAAAGATTAAAATGAAAATTTAAAACTAAATTACTATTTCAAAATACACTGTTTGAACACAAATTCTTACCCCTAGTTCCTTGAACAAAGCTCAGGGGGCTCTCTCTCATCTCAAGATTGCAAATAAAACTCCTGTCTGACATGTTTTTCTTATTTTAAGAAAACTTTTGAAAATGAAGTTAAATTTTATTTGTTCAAATAGGTCTCTGTTGGAACTCTCCATTTAAAATCTAAAAGTCAAAGTGTTTTTATAGGTTACAATTAGAAAGAGCTGCCTTTGTTTACAAGCCACCCAAGCAGCAAGGAGATCCGATCCGGGCACCAGGAGAGACATCATCGGGTCGTCCATGTTTGGGTGCTGAGGACTTCCAGATCGATGGGATGGTCCCTGCTTCTACACTGAAGAGATACACCCAGAGACTCAGTCACAGCAAAGACTGGACCAAGACACCAGGCCTCTGCTGGCTCCATTTGAAGGAGGAGATGGGAAGGCGCCAATGCAAGACTTCCTCCAACAACATGAAAGGCAACATGGCATCACCAGAATCCAGGGATCCTGAAATAAGAAGAATTGTACACTCTACTCCAGAAGAATTAGAAGAAATCAACTCAAAAGTGAATTATATGAAAATAATAGAAGACCTTAAACAGGAGGTGAAAAACTGCCATAAACTATTAGAGATTACAAACAAAAACGTAGAGGAAATGAATAAATCGCTCAAAGATACCCAACAAAACCAAGAGAAACAAGAAAAAGCAATCAAACAGGTAAGGGAAGCAGTTCAAGACCTGAAGAATGAAATGGAAGTAATGAAGAAAACACAAACCGAGGGAAGGTTGGAGCTGGAAAATCTGGGTAAACGAACAGGAACTACAGAGACAAGTACTACCAACAGAATACAAGAGATAGAAGAAAGAATATCAGACACTGAAGATACCATAGAGAAAATAAACACACTGATCAAAGAAAACAGCAAAACCAACAAATTCTCATCACAAAACATTCAGGAAATATGGGACACAATAAAAAGACCAAACCTAAGAATAATTGGAGTAGAAGAAGGAGAAGAAGTGCAGCT
>NW_026067912.1:15191314-15232453 GCF_014885135.2 Alexandromys fortis | reverse complement strand
CAGTGGGGCTGATCTATTGGGAGCTCACCAAGGCCAGCTGGACTGTGACTGAAAAAGCATGGGATAAAACCGGACTCTCTGATCATGGCGAACAATGAGGGCTGATGAGAAGCCAAGGACAATGGCACGGGGTTTTGATCCTACTTCATGTTCTGGCTTGGTGGGAGCCTAGCCAGTTTGGATGTTCACCTTCCTAGACATGGACGGAGGGGGGAGGACCTTGGACTTTCCACAGGGCAGGGAACCCTGACTGCTCTTCGGACTGGAGATGGAGGGGGAGAGGAGAGGGGGGAGGGGTAGAAGGGTGGGAGGAGGGGGAGGGAAATGGGAGGCTGGGAGGATGCGGAAACTTTTTTTTCCTTTTCTCAATAAAAAAAAAGAATTAGAAAGAGCTTTCTTTGATGTTGGCTTCTTCACTTTTGAAACCGCTTCTAGCCTGCATACAGCTCTCAGAAGTGGGTTGTGTGTCTTTGGAGTTTTGGTTATTTCCGTTTTATTAAATCTGATCCATTTGATCAAGTAACAAAAATTACTTTTCATCTGTGACTGTTTTATAATAGTTAAGTTTCCTTGGATTTTTACTTTTGAATCTTAAGCTACTTTTTTTTTTCACTTTCCAGAAACATTTCTGCCTGTAGATATTCTTATCCTCACACATAAACAGACTAGGATACTACAGGGTAATGATACCTTGAATACTGCAAGAACGAAGTTCTTGGACTGTGGGGAACTAGCAAGCAAGGTAACTTGATCAATCTTCTGAACCATATAAGGCTTTCTGTTCTCAGGATGTGGGAGAAACTTCTCTAACTAACCAACATTGCACCTTCTTACTGACATCAGTGGCGGTGTGACAAAGTATTCTAAGCCGTTGGCTCTCACTATGGTGCTGACACATTTCCTTCAATAAGGAGAATGTTAAAGATGCAGGTTCTCAGGTCTACCTCTTACCCCCTGAAATCAGGCTGAGGTCCACTGATCTCTAATCTAACACTCTCCCAGAGCTGTGTACACGCAGAGGTAGGAGAGATCGCATCTTCCATGCAGAGGTGTCTGCCCTCACCCTGCAGACCTTATCTGCAGAGCAATCATCTTTTCACCCCAAGGCTACATCCCAGCTCTGCAGCTACACATCTGTGTGTTCTTCTTTAAAGACTAAATTCTTTATGTATGAGGTCTTCTCCAGGTTCCAATCATAAGAGTAAAACTGTTGACTTGTACTCCAGTATGTGGGTGTAATTTATTCTATAGCTTAAGAAAAGCAAACACAAAACTGTAGGGGCAAGTATTTCTGGAGCAGGAGACCTACTTCTAGAGAAGACTGTAAGGATCTAGAGTCAGACAGAAATACATTAAATTAAGAATAGATAGCACAGCAGACAAGTAAGTGCCTGTTGAAGAACCAGACAAACTGAGTTTGTTCTCTGAGACGCACATGGTGGGAAAAGAGAAAGTTGTCCTTGGGTACGCACACCCCTTAAAAAAGTATTAAAATATTTTTCTAGAATGCAATGAATAGATTGTTCTATTAAAACATCAGCGTGCTTGGCTGGAGGTGACGGTGGAATTGATGAGCGTTCTTTGGGAGGAGGGAATGCTGGGTCTTCAGCAGACTTCAGACATAGTCAGAGATGCTATAGTCTCAGACTGTCGTCTTCGACTCATGTCCATAGGTAAAAATTCTTCAAGGAAGATTGACTGAATTAAGGCTCAGATATGTTTCACTTTTGAAGTGAATGTTGCTTCTTAAAAATAGTATTTTAGTTACTTGGTTTCACACTTAACAAGTAATATCTTCCAGTAAAATTGGTGTTTAAAGGAGAAGAAAAATGCCATTGACATATGTAGCAAGTTGTCTGTAAGTGTCTCCGGTTTTCTGTTAGCTGTTTGGTTGCCCTTACACAGTCACTTTCTGTACAAACTGTGAAATCCAATTTACCTGGAAAACTTCACATCGACAATTATATTATTATATTTCACATCGACAATTATATTTCATCCTCTTGAGTAATACTTGAGGCAAACATTTTATTTTGCTGCTTTTCTTAATGGAAGAGAAATATTTCCTTTGATTTTCTTCTGATTCCCTTTCTGCATAGTGTTAAACACTACCGACATTTTCGGTTTTTTAGGAAAAAGCCAGCACTGATTGAGTTTCCCCCCTTATGAACACCTGATTTGCTAATAATTTTGTTTCCAAGTTTTATAATGTTTCTGCTTCTCCTATCTAATTGCACCGGGCAGTAACTACAGAGCAACGCTGGTGATCAGACACCTCTTTTTTCATTTGTTTTCCCGGAATTGGTTGACAAACTTCAAGGATTTGATTAATATACGCTGTGCCAGCTTTCACTGGAGATTGGGCCCAGTTCTAGTTTCCCATTCTGGGAAGCCATCCACGTCGCTCTTTGTGCAATCTCCATCTAAATCCAAAAACTCCCATCTTCATTTGTTTAGGCAGGAAGCTAAAGTCTCCATCCATTGCTTCAAGGCAGATGGGAAGTGTTTTAATCCAAAGGAGACAGTAGTTCCCAAGGGTAACAAAAGCCAAACAACCCAGAAGTTCCTTCCTGAGCCAAGTACCCTGTCATTCAACAGAGGAAAACTCGGCGAAATGGGGAGGAGTCTGTCACCTCCCCACCCCCATCCCACTTAGGTGCCACCCTCACAGATGAAATGTGAGCCTGGGTGGTCAAGGACGCCAGAGAAGCTGCTTTTTGCTTGCCAGAGCCAGTACCTTTGGGCGGGACAAAGCCTCTGCTGCAGCTCTGCCAGGCAAGGACCACTGGCGCCCAGCTCCCCGCAGCCAGCCGGCTTCTTCAGGGCTCTGGTTAGGGTCATGGCCAGGCCTGCTCTGGACCCTGCTCCCGGCAGCACAGCCCTGTCCACCTAACAACCCTGAATCCTCCTCATCGCTGCAGGGTTTCCTGGCCGTCCCTTTACTCCACCTTCTGCCAGGTCTACCCGTCTGTCCTACAGAGCAGCTTGGTGCCACCGGCTTGGATGGACGTGTTGAGGCTGCCCCGGCGTCCTGGGGTCTTGCTTCCGAAGTTGGTTCTGCTCTTTGTCTACGCAGGTCAGTGGTAGTGGGAACAGGGAGAGAGGGTGCTGGGGCTTGGGACCATAGCAGTAAAGTAAGAGTGAGATCCCCTAGGAGGCAACTCCAGCCGCCCTCATGCTGGAACCCCCTTCTCCCCTTTAACATTACTGTTTTGCTTGCTTTTCTGTTTGCTAAACAACTCAGAAACTCTCCTCTAAGGGGATTTAACCTGACTAGTATAAAAACACATCTTAAGTGAACCCTGGTAGAGGGCCTGCAGAGACTTTTTAAAATACTTGAAATTCAAAGGCAAAGTTATTAAAAGCAAACGCATTAGTGACTTTTGCATTTCATGTCAGGCTGCTCCTGTTCTGAATAATCCAGTTTTTCCTCTCAGATACTTTAGACACTTCCCGGTATTCTTTAGAAGATCCACAAGGACTTGAGTCTAGATTTGTGTCTGAGCAATCAGATGCTCTGAGCTATTTTGCCAGAGTTTCTTTCGTGTTTGGTGTGATTAGGCACCTGTTTGTGAAAAGCCCCTCATCTCCCTCCTTATAATTATTCTTAGTGGCAGTTGCTAATAATTAATGAAGCAGAGTGGTATTCTTGTTCTGATTGATGGGGAGCCTTATGTGGCCTTTCGCTGCTTACTCAAGTATAAAGCTAATTACAAGTACACTCCTTGCAACCACCTATTCAGAGTATAAACTTAAACATCTTGTGTTTCTAACTTTCTATGTCAATGAATCACAGGCTGACGATGAATCCGCAGAGCTGTTTATGTCTCCATACCTACCAAGACATTGCAACCAGAGCAATGTTCTTCAACCTTGTGAGTTGCAGCCAAAGAATTGAATTGCACCATTGCAGCAAAATAATCAAATTCTTCACCCCTACCCCACCCCACACTCACCCCAGTTCTGCCAGAAAGCAGTCCTTACTTGTAGAAAAAAATTAATCTATTAAGATGCAAACTAGGGCCTGGGGTTGAGTATAGGGCTTTGCAGGGCATTAACCAATTGTGGTGGCCCCTGTCAGATAACCCAGCTCTGGGGAGGTGGAGGCGTGGAGGCAGGAGAATCAGAAGTTCCAGGTCCTTATCAGCTACATGATTGGTTTGAGACCTCTCTCCCCGACCCTGGGGATATATGAGACTCTATTTCAAAAATAGGCAGATTTTGAACAGCAAATTACTGTCTAAAAGTTATCATATTAAAGATTCTATAGGGGGAAATGCTGACCTTCTAATATAAGGAAATACTACAAGTAGGAAGAGTGCCTCTTGATGAATATAGTTCCAATTCTAGTAATGGCAGTGTTCCTGCTGTTTAGATTGTATATAGCTTCCCCATTGGGAGGCACCAAGAATCAACTGCATTCCTGAATTTTACATCAGCATCTCTCCCCTAGCTTCTTGAAAGCAAGGATTAGAGTCTTCCCACCTCTTCAGCTTATCCAAGTAACACAAACACAAGAAAATAACAAGAAACAAATGGAGCTTTAATGACCTTGTTGCCTTGACTCAGTTACTTCATGGAGCTTCTGTGTTCTGAGTTGCTCCCCTGTGGCAGACTGAAAGGCTGGCTTCTTCTTTCCACAGCTGCTCTAGCCCTTCTTCAGTTCTGGGGACTACCCACGGCTCCTCCAGGGATCGGGGAACCAATGTCACTGGACCGCAGTTAGCTGGGTGGTTTCTGTCGGGAGTTTCCACGTTAAAATGCTCTCTCCTAAGTTCCTACCTAATAAGCTACAGAGTAGTTGCAAGCCAACACTAACCTATCCTGTTATCTCGTGTAAGGAATGCTGAATTGATGAGTTCTTTGGTGGAACCTGAACCTCAGAAGCCAGAGGCTGTCTTAAAGCCATATTCATTTGATACTAGCGCAAAGGCCATGCTCTGAGTTTTCGGAGAGGGTTAGGTGAGCTCCTAGGTCAGTTTAACGTGGGAAAGCGTGTATCACAGAACAGGTACAGTCTTGTACTAGCACTATCAAAGAAGGAGGCCATATTGCTATTTCAAAGGAATAAGCCCCTTCTTCTAATGCTTATTTTATTCAGCAAAATAGCCTCACTCACAGGCAAGGCTAAGGGCTCAGTCAATGTGCCTTAGGAAAGGCTACATAATAAAATGTGAAATCCGAACAATGGATAGCTCAGTTAGGTTGGAATTAAGAGATGCAACTGGACACATGTGGTTAGATGCCTGAATATTCAATAAGTGATTTGCTAGTTTCACAAGACACACGCATACACATATGCACACACAAAACCTAAGTGGATACTTTGACTATGGCCTAGTTACATTGCACAAAGCAAGCATAATACATTAATGGTCTATTGGTTAAGCAAATGAGAGTAAATTCTTCTATGTTTAACACATTGTGCTTTTTCATGGAGGAGCTTTTGGAAAGAGATCCTGATGAAGTGTTTATGTTATTGTCCAACCCCCACTGCAGGTTACAAAGACAGGATTCTATCAAGGTTTTACCTTCCGGGCCTCAGCCTGTGCTTTCTGCCCCTCCTTTTCCTTCCTGTCTTTAGTCTCAGCAGAAGCCATTTCTAAGCAAAGACTTCTAGCCAGATAGCGCTATCCTGTACTACCTATTCCTGAAGGTGGGGTGGGCAATTATTCTGAGGGAGCTTTCCAGATCACACCTTGAATTAAAAAATGTTTGAAGACAGTTTGAACAGTTTCAGGGATATTTGGATATTAGGAATGATGTTGTTTTGTCTTCAGAGGGCAACTGGACTGCTCCCTTACTTCACAAAGGAGAGGGAGACAGCCTTGTGTAGTCCAAACTATAATCTTCATCATATTATTCTCAGAATATAAGAAAAAAGTAACTATGATAAATACAATAAGCTTTGAAGTCTGATTGAAGCCTCCGTTAGGAAGGGCTATGATTGTTAGTCCATTCATCAAGCTACTAAATTTACCCTTTTTCCATAGTTTAATTCTGGGAAGTAGACAAGAGTACTAAAAAATTCCATAAAAATACTGAACAGTGTGTGACATGACATGGATGTTTGCTGCAGGAATTATCCAGTTTCTTGGCCAGAAAATCTGGGGCTTGGCTTCCTGTAAAATTGGCTCACTGTATTTTGATAACACTGTGTCCTTATAGCAGCAGTACCTAGTGCAATGGGGGGGGGGCAGTTGAATCGTTTAATTCCCGGGCAGCTTAATTGTAAATCACTGCCCCCAACACCATGAATTCATGATTTGAGTAGTTTTAAAAAACAAAAACAGTGGCACATCTCCTCTAAACTCTGAAGGTAGCTGGCTTGGCTAAATACTTGAATCACTTCAACAACAACAAAAAAAATTGAGCAGAGAAATTCAGTAACAACACTGTAGAATAGGAAGGCTAAAAAATTATGATGTTCTAGATGGGAGAGGTGGCATATACTTCGAATCTAATCTCAGTGTTCAGAAGGTAAAGCCAAGACATCTGGAGGTAAATGTCATCTCCAGCATTCATGTAGCCAGTCAAGCCTGGACTACATTACCAAGGTATATCTAAAAAACAAGCCAAAGAAAATTTAAAAACTCATGGCAGAAGCTCCTCTCTCGGAGCTATATGATTTATTATGTTTCTTGTGTGGATTTAAGTAGAATAGCAAAAATAATTTCCCTCTCCAGTCAAGTGGAAACCTTTAAAGTTCATTTTGTTGATCTGTGATATAGAAATAAAATGAATAAGAAGAAAATATGACCTTTCTCACTTGCTCCACAAAACCCACATTAATTAACAAAGTCAGACAGGATGTACTCCATTTGAATCACATCTTAGGAAAACCTAACATAAAAACTTACAAAAGTTTCCTTTGTGAGAGACAGCCAAAAACTTCATTTAATTTATCCTGTACAATTGATATTGCCTTCAGTAGCTCTGTTGAAAATGGCTTATTTTGAAATTCTTGAGCATAGACTGTAAACTGTGGAACTATAGTGTTTTTTAAATGTGTACCTGAAACCCAGCCACCATAATTTATCCTGTTTGTTAAGGCTAAATGGTAGCTCTATACTGAAAAGTAAATCATTTAGGTGGAACAGAAACCTGCTGATGATAAGTTAAATATTTTCGTATAAATTTTCTTGTTGAAAAGTACTTAAGGAAAAAGCAATGTTTTAATCAGAAATTTCCTGCTTAACGTTATACTGTTTTATAGCTTATTGATTCTTCAATATGGCATTAAGTAAACTGTCAATTTACAAGTTATTTATATGAACATCTTCGGTACCTCAACTCATTCTCTTCCAAGTCTAATGGACCAACAGCATGCATACTAAACTATGTAATTGTATGTATAGGAACTTTAATTGTGGAGGTGAAAAATAACAACATAAAAGGAAGCACATTAATAAATTACTATGGAAAATGTACATATTAGTTTTCAATGGTTACTATTGGTATTACCTATGCCAATAATAATTTCTATTAATTGAAGTTAATAGAGAATCAGCACTCTAAAGTCATGAAACTGTGTTCTTTAGAAACTATGATAAGAACTCTATTGGCAACTTTATTGACTGGTGAGTTGATGCATTCCTTTCATCTTAATCTTGTTCACCCAAAGTCAGCTACAGTTGCAGTGTTCAGAGCAAGGACCTGGGAGGAAGGCTTATTTCTACAAGCTAAGTCTACTGGGGAGAAAAGCTAACTGCGACCTTTGGGAACATTTTGGAATTTCGAGTGTGAAAATGAACATCTATGTGCTAAAAACTGGTTGACTGACTCAGACACGAACAGAATCATTTTTCTTTAAGCTGTGACTTCACAACTCAACTGCTCTCCTTTTTCCTTTGTAGAGGATTGCCTTGCTCAGTGTGGCAAAGACTGCAGGTCTTACTGCTGCGATGGAAGTACCCCCTACTGTTGCTCCTACTATGCCTACATTGGGAACATTCTCTCGTGAGTAGCGCTCCAACTGGACAATGTTCTTCTTCCTTTGGTCAAGTTACTCGTTCAAGTAACACTAAGTGACAGGTGCAGACAGGAGAGTGAAGGTTGGTGCAGAAGATGGTGTCTCACACCTGTAATTCCAACATTGGGGAGCTAACCCAGAAGAACTGCCACGGGTTTGAAGCCAGCCTGCATAACATAGTTCCAGTCCAGTCTCGGCTTCGGTGTGTGATTTCATCACACACACACACACACACACACACACACACACACACACTTGTTATTGATTTAAAATCTTTACTAGAAGTTGAAACATGTGTTAATAACTTGTGTATACTCTTAGGTGACAGATGTGTAAATTAATAAAAAAAATCTTCTATTAGAAGGGAGTTTTAAAATGATCCTTTCACTGTTTCTCATGCTATTATAGTAATGAGCTAAGTAGTCTTATTATTGATAATGCTTTCATGATATGGTTTTGTCTCCTGTGTTGAAGGATGTATAAACTAACATTTGTTGTTTAATAATGGTCAACTTCTTTTACCAACCACGCCCTAATTGTCTAATACATCCACTAGTTAAGGAAAAGGAGAGGTTGTGAATAAATGAAACAATAGTAATAGGAAAACTTAGTTATTTCCATAATGTAAAAAGGACAACTCAGAGGAACAAATTTAGAACCTAAATGAAGGCAGGCATGAGTAATATATAATCATACCTCACACACATGAAAAGTACAGATGCTGAGTAGCTTCCTGTATTGGATTCAAAATATATTTTAGTGCCGCTACTGAGCAGAAGACAATGAAGGAAAAGCCTGCCTTTGGATTGAAAGGCTAGGAAATTATTTCATGAGTGTGAGCTTGCCATTCCTCTGCCCATAAAGTTGGTGGTGAAAAATAAAGAGTTGGCAACAGAGCCCTACCTGCAGTGAGACTCTCCTCTGGTTGGCTGTCAGCTATGAGCAGGTCCAGGTTCTCTCCTCTGCTGCTCTTCTTTTCCACGTGCACATGGAAGGATTGGGAGGAACTCTTCCATTCCCAAGTAGTTCAGCTTAGCTTCTGTCTTCCGAAGGCTCAAGAGGAAGCAGGAAGCATTAGGCTAGGTTCAGCAGGTCCAGCTTCTTGGGGAACATGCCCACTGAGATGATAGCAACAAAATCCTCTGTTTCTCAAAAGGGAAACCTGACACAGACACACTCTAGAATTCATGCTGGACCTGATATTAGAGATCTGTTTGACTATAGACCTCACTCCCCAAAAATCTGGTTTGGGGTATTATTAAAGACTGTTAGCTATGGAAGAAATCTAGGATGAAATTTTAAAAATGAAATATTTATTAATTTTCAGTACAAATCAAATATTCAATAAAATATAAACCAAGTCAAATTTCTGAATTTTTCCTTATGGAAGATTCATTGGGAAAGCAATTAACTGTCAATCAATAATTTTTTTCCAGAAATGGGGTAACTCAAACGTAAGTTGGTAACAATTTTTATGATTATAGATCTCGTCACAGAATATAAGATAATGTAAAGCTTCTGATTAATAAATTATGTGTATTATAATGAATGATTTCTGAATGCCATGAAGATATGTGAATGGAAACAGAGACGGCAGGAGTGAGCAAGTCTGAGATTCTTCTGTTCAGTGGCCCGAGGCCTTTATCTGTGCGCTCACTACTTTCTGATACACATTGTACCCAGTGTCCTAACTCTCCACTCCCTCTTAGACAGAAATAAATACCGTGGACTCAACGATTAGCCAAAATAGCTTAACATTTTTTAATTTAAAGATATGCTTTCTTTGGCTTAGATTTCAAAAGATGCAATTTACACCTCTTTCTGATCAACACATTTATCTGGGTTATTAGAACCATGAGCTTGTTCCACACAGAGAGGACAAAGAATTGTGTTTTAGAAGGGAAAAGTAAACACAGATGGCATTATATTTCAGGCAGTTAAAACTGAACTTTCTGTCAAAAATAGAAACTTCTTAGTAAATCTCTTGCTAAACAATACTTTGGGGGGGGGGAACCTTTAAAGTGTTTTTCCCAGTAGAAGAAGGAGGATACATTTTCAGGATTTCCAGTCATTGTTTTACATTTGAAAAGAGTTCTCAACTCCACCCAAGCTTTCTTCTGTTATTTTGTAGTGGAGGAATGGGAGGGGGGAGTCAATTCTAAGAATGCTCACAAGAGTTCTTTCATGCACAGATTTCCCAATATTTCTGGTTTGGAATTCAAAAACTACACTTCCTCTCTTTTAAGCATCTGGGTACATTTGGTTAAATAATTTGGACCGTCTTAACAGAAAGTTAAACTTTATGTTAGCAGAAAAGTAGGAAAGAAGAAAACAATTGAGATAATAGAATATATCTTGAATACTTTTATAAATTGATTCTGCCTCATGGTTTATTTTCAAAATAAAGATGTTGGCTTAGTTTTAAATGAACTTTAAAAGCAATGAGGAAGAACTTGGAAGTTAACTTAGGGCATTCTGTAATGTCTATAAACAGGTTAAGGGAGCTCTGTGGGGCCTTCTTCCTGGGGCTCCCTCTGCCACTGCAGCATCACAGGTGAGGGGAGAGAAACTCATTCCTTTTTTCAAAAACTTGTGCTGTGTGTGAGAGAGAGAGAAGGGGGGGGGCGAGAGAGAGAGTATGTAGTGAGATGTTTAGAGAAACCTTCACAAATAGGAGTTGATAAGAGATTTGAAGGAAGGGTAGCATGTTTACACAATGGACAGTGGAGGAAGGGAAATGCCTTCCAGACACAGAGACTCCTCACATACAGCCAAAGATAGAAGCAAGGAAATGATCTCTTGTTCAAAGTTGCTGGGGCAGGGGCTGGGGGGTGGGTGAGAGTTTATCTTGGATTCAAAGCTAGAAAAATGTGGGTCCAATAAAAGATGAATTCTTATTAATAGACTCCTATTGGCTATGTCTCCTCAAATTAAGATGAAATAATTCCATATTCCACAGTAAAAGTATACATCTGACTTTATGTAGTGTGGACAGAGTCTTAGATAGCACTAAGAATGCAAAGAGCAAGATAATCTCCATCATCCCTAAATGAAGATAAATATAAGAGTACTCCATTGATGAAAGATCAGAATGTATACTTTGAGGCTGGGCAGTATGTGGGACACTTTGGATAAACTACATGATAATTTTTCTATATTTAAGATATTTCTGATAATATAAGCAACCACTTGAAGTTTAAAAGGCTCTCTATGCTTTAAAAATACTGAAAATTTGGTTTAATTTGAGAAATAAGGAGTTTCCCATCAGATTTATTCACACAAATTATTCAGCAGCTCTCCTACAGAGAAGGCGGGGCAGACACCATGATGGATAGGCAAAGAGGTGAAGAGGTGAGAGCACTCAGGCTGCTGATCAAACCCAGCTGGCATTCCCTAGAAGTGAGTCCAGGGCAAAGCTGTGGTTTGTAGAGTGGCAGAATCTAAGAGAACACGGGAGGGGCGAGAACACAGTCACTATTTACTGTGATCCACGGTAGCAAACTAAAAATTTGTTACTGAAAATAACCACACCCTGCCATGCCAGAAAATTATTGTACAATCTTAAATGTGTACAATCTTAAATGTGAGCCAGACTGTTGGGAGGCAGTGTGAGCCAACCATCAGATGTAGGACTTAAATCTCTAACTCAAAAATAGGAATTTGCTTTGTCAGTCTGCAACTGTAAGACCAGTCCCAAACACATCATCTAATAGCAATAATAATAATAATAATAATAATAATAATAATAACAATAACAATAATTTCTCACAGAAAGAACTAATAATGGAGATCCTGGTAGGATTCGGTTTCTTTTCTTCTCAATGAGATGTGAAATATGTATTACCCACAGTTTTACAAAGACAGCCAATAAATGCCACGACTGTGGTTTTAGAGCCATGCTATGCATGAGCGCAAGAGGAAGTTAACAGATAAAGGTTTTACATTTTCAAATGGCATTTGTGGTCCTGCGATCACTAAGTAGTTGAGGGTGTTAATTAAACTCAGGAGACTTGTGCATCTGTTAAGAACAGATGAAAAAATGAAATAAAATGATCTTAGTTTCAGAAATGAGAAAAATAACTCTGAAAAGCACTGAGCAAATCAAAGTTTCTGAGAGTTCTAGTTTGTTTTCTGTTACTGTGATTAACCTCAGAATCAAAGCACAATTGCGGAGGAAAGGGTTGATTTGGCTTACACAGTCTGTCATAGAGGGAAGTGAAGACAGGAATCTGGAGGCAGGTAGTGCAACAGAGACTGTAAATGAATGGCTTTGCTGCCCGTCGCTTGTTCAGCTTGCCCTTTATACAACCCCACAACACCAGTCCAGAAGTGGCACCATTCCCAGTGGGCTTGACCTTCCCACATCAAGCACTGATCTATAAAATGCCCTACAGTGGTGCCTATGGCATCACTCTGTTGGGGGCAATTCTTCAGTTAAAGCTCCCTTTTTCTAGGTGACGCTACTTTTTGTTGAGTTGATAAAAAAAAATACTAATGAAGACAGTGAAAGTCTTCATTTTTGTTTTAATAATAACACCATGGTGAACAACAACAACAAAAGATAATGTTAAAATAAGATGAACCTGATTGAAAATATAACAATATAAAAAAAGGTAGATTTCTTCCAGAGAACATGATCATATGTTTGGGATTATTTTATTAACAGGAAATGTGAATGCGTTAATAAATGAAACTTTTCAGTCAAATTTATTATTTACTCAAGTTGCCTTTGTATATGAAATCCACTTATCATAAACATAATTTACTTTAAGAAAAAATAAGTGGGGTTTCAAGGACACAGTGCCAATAAATTATTTCTACAAATGCACTCCCAGCTACCAGTGACCTGCACTATGCTCTGGGATGAAGGTCTGGCAGAACCAAAGAAAAGCAGGCTTCACTTTGACTTGAGGGTGCCCTGAAGGCTTCTTGAAGAGGAGTTATTGTGAAATAAACCTCAAGAGTTGGGAGTGTTGCCCAGCTGCCTGAGAGCTTGACTAACATGGACAAGAGCCTCACTTGGATCTCCAATCCTGCCCAAACCAAGTGTGGTGGTACATTCCTGTCGGGCCGGCTTTGGAAGGTGGAGGCAGAGTGGTCACGAGTTCAAAGTCACCTTCAGCTATGAGCAGTTGAGAGCCACCCTACCTTCAGGACACTCTGTCATAAATAAAGAAATCTCAAAACTGAAAGGAACTCATAAAAATATATTCCACATTGTTAAAATATACATAAAACTAAGGACAGAAGGGGAATTTTGATTGATAGATTATCTTCATAATGTCAAATTACTTTGCCATGATACCCATAATTAATGGTATGAAATTGATGCCTCCCTTTAAAGCCAACAATAGACAAGCCTGTCGGTTACTGTGGCCACTTGACATTATACCAGAAATCTTAATCTGTATGACCCACAGATGCTATAAAAAAGATAAAATGATTGGAAAGACAAAAAACTGTCGCCATTTTTAAACAATGTGACTGTCACTATGAAGACTGTTTAAACAAACAAGAAAATTTCACAATCTGTGCACCGAAGTCAGTGGACCGCTAAACGCCAGGAACACATATTAGGAATCATAATGTGTATATAAGCAAATACCCCAGACTGCCCTGGGACCATAAGAGCGAAGAGTTAAAACTCAGCAGCAGAGTACTTGCCTTGCACGCAGAATGTCCTGCCTTCCATCCCATCATTCCTGCTACAACACTCCCCCTCTCCCCCGCACACAACAGACTCGAAGTAAATAGCAAGCAACTCTATATATGCATGACATTTCCTGAGCAACACAAACACATAAAAGATCAATATTATTATTTATTTTTGTGTCACTGTGGCCAAAACACCTGATTGCATGGCTATCCTACTTAAACAGAATCTCTGGATTAGGAGAGTGTGTGTGGCAAGAGATCTTCACTGTTCGTTGGCAGGAAGCAGAGGAGACAGAAGGGAGTCAAGGATAACACACCTTCAAAAACCTGTTTCTAGTGGTCACCTTCCACCAGCTAGGTCCCTCCTCAAATTCCTAGAATTTGCCAAAGCAGCCCACCAGCTAGGTACCAAGGCTCTAATGCATGTGCCTATAAGGACATTTCTTATTCAGACCACATCAGGGTGAGTGGGGAAGAGAGGCAGCATTCTTCTGTGGGTAGAATATTGTAGTGATGTCAATAATACTCAACTCGACCTGTTCTTCCAGGGCTTTCTCTCAATTCCCCGTCATTTCAGGGAAAATCCTCAGAACTGCTTTTTATTGAGTTTGGGAAATTGGCTCTCAGGTTTGTGTGTGATAAAGATCTTAGAAAACTGGAAATGGTTGTCATAAAAGCAAGACAAACAGACATTCCCTCTAGACATGAGAGATAGGAACATTTATCATCCCCCTATAATACTGGTTACTCAGGCGCTCAAGGCAGAATGACCATAAGGCCAAGGATAGCCAGGGGAGCATAGTGAGATCCTGTCTCTAGAGGAAAATAGTGCCTGTGAGATATCTCAGTGGCTGGCAACCTGAGTTTGAGCCCCACAACCCATGGTGGAAAGAGAAAATTAACTCCTTAGAGTTGTCCTTTGATCTCCATACATGCTACATAGCACACACATGGCTACCATCTCTCTGTCTCTCTCCCTCTCCCTCCCTTCCTCTCTCTCTCTCTCTCTCTCTCTCTCTCTCTCTCTCTCTCTCTCTCCCTCTCTCTCTCTCTCTCTCTCTCTCTCCCTCTCTCTCTCTCTCTCTCTCTCTCACACACACACACACACACACAAATAATAACAGTAAAAAATAATAGTAATGATAACAATAAATTAAAAAATAAAATATGCTTATTAAAAATAAATGGAGTGTTATTAGTGATGGAAAAATCAAAAGAATGAAGGGCTTGGAAGTTTGCTGGTCTCAGTTTAATAAACTGGAGAAGCATCACTGACAACAGCAGGGAAGAGGGAGGCTGCAGAGCAACTGGCCCCAAGAACAAACATCAGAGAGGAGGAGCGCATCGCTATCTACCCAATCAGCTGCTCTTCCCAGGCTAGGACACAAATGCAGGCATTTACAGGCCTTTCAAATGGGCAGAGAGCAACTTCATAACCTATGTTTTCAAACACTGTAAGGAAAGGTAGGCGTGTTTTCCCTAGGAAGAAATGAAAAATTTGAGAGTATGATGTGTTGAATGTGATTTAAATGGCCCAGAATGTATGCATCTACAAAGATGTGTAATACTCATGTGTGTATGTGTCCTATAAGTTAAAAATAGACTTAATTTATTGTTTAAAAATCATAGGAATTTAATATAAACAGCACTTGGAGTTTCTGATTTTGCTCTTAAGCTTGCAATGAGCAGAACCTCACTACCTCATAATGGTGACAGCGGCAGCAAGCACAGCTCCTGGTCAGGCCACCATCACAGAAGAAGCACCTGGTGCTGGACAAGGCACTGTTGCAGCACTTCCTGGATCTTTAATGTTAGCCATTTCCATTACTGTAGCAAAACCCTGGATACATCCCACACAGTAAGAGAAAAGGCTTACCGTGATCTAGACTTTCAGAGGTTCCCATTCCAAAGTTACTTTCTCTGCTTGCTTTGAGCCCAAGGCAGCACTGTACATTACTAGAGTGTGTAGGCAAGAGGCCTGTTGTCTCATGGTACCTAGGAAGGAAAGAGAGCGTTCTGGGTCTCAGTATTGCTGCCAAGGGCACACGCCCAACTTTCATTTATTGAATCCTACCTCTGAAATCTCACATGTCCAATTGCATCCAACAGATGAACATACTTTTAACACATACTTTTAACTTTGGGGATATTCCACATCCGAAATGTAGTATTGTGCTTTCATATCCCATCATGTCTTCAAAGTAACCATCTGTGTGTGTGTGTGTGTGTGTGTTTTAAGGGAGTAGGACTTTGTCTAAGATAATTTTAGCTAACTCTAGGTTAACGTAAGTCTTCAGGGCTGACTTAAGATCAGCTCAGCTGAACTTGACTGTTCTATAGGATATAGGCATTCAACTTTCCATTGCTGTGACGGAGCTCCTGAAGATATGAAAGTCACAAGATGGGGCGAATGAAAAGGATCCATCACTATCATTAGGAGGACCTCAACAGTGTACTTGGGGAGGTTCCCTTTCTTGATCTCAATATCCAGATTAAAAGTTATCTTCTGCTACTTCTCTACCCTAATATCCTATGCTACTCTAACACTGTTCTTTGTCTACCCTATTATCCATCAGTTCCTAAGGTCACTTGTTTGCCCTTCTATCCCCCGGGCCTGCTAGGGTAAGACGTCAGTCTGCCCACCCACCATCAAAGCTCTCGGCTCTAGGGGACCGATAACATCACCTTTTAATGCGAGTCAATCCTCCACTGAAGCACGACACCTTGAGAGTTTGTGGGCACTGAATTATTAATATGCCTCATCTGGATAAATATTTATTTAGAAAACTCAAATCATAATTTAAATATGTTATTGGCTTTTGAGACTATCTTTCCATGGAATATAGATTAGGTACCATCACAGCAAAGGGAATGAGAGTCACTCATCACTCCCTAATCACACTGTTTATGATAAATTAGAATTAGATGAGAGGAACCGGAGTTGAAATGCTGATTTGATTATAATGATTTAACGTCTGTATTTCCTGGTGAGTGTGCTCTGTCAATGAGGCAGAGGGATCCACCAGCCGTAGTCTGTAATGGCAAGGGGCTCCTATGTGTCTTTATTCCCTTCCATAATTTGGGGAGATAAAATGTTTTATTGAGAAAGGAAAAATTACACACACTGAGTGATTTTCTTTGCTTCATTGTATCTGAAGAATTCCGGCAGGCAGCTGTAGCCCAGAACAGCATCTCCCAGCAGTTTCTCAACTCCTGAATGTTAGGAAGAACACAATTCATAACTAATGAAAATTTCAGCAGGCAAGGATAACCTCATAAAGTCTAATAGGATTCCACCTTGAAGTACGGCAGGTAGAAGTCTGGGCTATTTAACCCATGGAATCTCTGCAACTCTAGACAAACAGAATTTGTGCTTTCTATATGATTGGAATGGAAAGGGGCAGAAAGAAGTAGACCTTGACTGCAACAAGAGGAATCCTTGTGCTTGTACACATCCCACAAAACTACAGAAAACATCACAAATTACTTCAACCATATTTCTGTACACATTTGCACTGGCAAGAGGTCAGCAGAACAGTATCTCTCTATGTTACATTTTGCAAAAACAATAACTACCTGGGGGTTGCAGAGCACCAATTCTAAAATGGTAAAATGCATTCTTCCTCTACAGACGTCAGGAATAGCACAAGATCAGCCTCCAAGATATTATACACAAAAAATTCTAGTTCTCATACATTTTTATTTTTCTAAGTTTATTCTTGATGAAAATGTATTAATTGCACAAGTTTGTAGAATCCAGTGATGGACAAAGGCAGAAGACACACAGTGGTCAGACCTAGCTTACCTTTACCCATCCACCTCCCACTTCCCAACCTAGATAATTACTCCTCTATACAAAAAAAAAAAAAAAAGGTAATTTTTTTTTTTAGAGCTTCTACATACAAATGTCATGTTTTTGTTTCTGGCTTAATTTGCTTAATGACCCCAAGTTCTAGCTATTTTTCTACATATGACAGCATTCTATTCTTTTCTGTTGCTAAACAGTGAATATCATTATTCATTCCTCATCCGTCCATCCACCCATCCATTGATTGATAGGAAACTAGACTGATTTCACATCTTAGCCATAGCTAATGATTAGAACTAATTTAAGCACATGCTTTATATTTAAACTCGCTAAGTTTTTATCTCGAAGAAAAATATCCATTCTTACACTAACTAGAGAGTACTCACCATTTGCAAGTGAACTGAACAGCAAACATTTTTGGAGGGTGCTTGTACTTCATAATAGCTGCAATGAAGTGAAGTTTAGAAGAAAGATCATGAATGTCTGACTTCAAAAAAAATGTCTTTGGAATTTTCTTAGTTTTCATAACCTCATTGATCATCCTTTGAAAATGGTTAAAAGGTTGAATAATGGGAATAATTTGCCTTTTTTTGTCATAACGGTGCTGGACTTTATTTATATATGAAAACAATCAGGAAAAATTTGTGCATTTTTTTTGTTAGTAAACTTTTCAGGCTTTGTAAATATCTGGACTAAGAGAGAAAAGAAAACAAGTACAAACCAAAATGACTTCACTGAGGTCATTCAGAATTCTGGAGGCTGTGCAGGCTGCCACTCCTGGTAAGGGCTTTCCGTGGCCCTCTGGACTACCAAGATCTGCTACAGCCTCCTCCTGACACTGGAGCATTTCAGCCCCAGAGAGCACCCTTGGCCTTCATGGGAAGCAATCCTCCCTTTCCATCAAATGTGGTTATAATCTGCTGACTGGAAGGCAGCTCAGTAAGTGCTGCATCCTTCAGGTCAGTGAAAGTCACACATCCAAAGTCTACATGCCTGCCGTGTTACCATAGGCTGACCAGGGAGTTAGAACACAGAATCAGAAGCAGGAAGAAGTCTAAATAAAGATACATAACTCTTATTTATGAAAAAGAAATAGCCAAAGCCAAGAGGTAAAGATTTCCTTCACAAATAGATTTGCTATAGAAATCTAATTAATTTCCTTTTCGAAATTTAATTCACAAGTGCTCTGGCATCTGTTTTGAACAATTCTGGCTCTTCTCTATTGGGACATGAATGATTAGTGCACGCAACAGCATTCTGGCGGCTGTGCATTTTTGCAGTAAGATCATGTTGATCTATAGATGCAAGTGTGCCTTTGCATGTAGCAGTTTAGAATTGTCTGCATTAGGCTTTTCAAAGATTGCACTAATTAGCAGTTCTCTCAGTAGAAGTCAGTGCTTATAAAACTTACAGGTGTGTTAAGAACAACGACTTCCTTTGAAGATGTTATATATATATATTCTATGATCACAGCAGTCCCCAGACGGAAACCATTTCCAGTGGTAGTAAATAAGAGCCAGATTGTACGCCAAATCAAAGCTATTGATTATTCCAAGGACTGAGATTTATCGAGACTAAAACAATTTTTTTCATTCATCTTGTTGGCTTTATAATGACTTTGTACAGTCAACATATTACAAGTCATAAAGTATGTGCCATGTTTATGGTAACTTTTTCCTCTCTTTCTTTTCTTTTCTTTTTCCTTTTTCTTTCTTTCCTTTTTTTGTCTCCTTACTTTCCACTGTAAACCTTAGTTCTGATTCTGGGCAAGATGGAGGAAAACATACTCTGCCCCATGTCGACACCAAAACCATCTCTCCACCCTGGACAAGGTATGTGCAGCAGCTACTTCAGGGCTATGGATCCTTGGCAAATTCAAGCCAAATCCAAAGTTCTTTGTAACTCGCTATGCCTTTTCCAGGTTTCTTCTTCTATTTAATCCACTATGGACCAAACATAGCCCTGACAAGTAAGTGGACCTCAGTACCGTACAGAACTGCAGGAGGAGCTCTCTCCATCTCTAGCTGAGCAAGCAAAGTCTCTTTGAATTCAGGTCCTGGGGGACATTCTGGAATGTTCTTCTTCTCTCTAATCCCTTGTACCCAAGACCCTGGGTTATCCTTGAAACACTGAAGCAGCAGCAGGTACACGAACAACAATAAAATCCAGCAGGATTCAAAACTAAGACAATTGTAATGTAGACCTGACTTTCTGGCCAGAATGATACCGGAGGAGAAGAGTAGGATGCATATCCAGTCTTTAAAGAGTAAGTCTCAATCTCTTCCCAAGTAATGGTCCCTCTCCCTTTCTCCCCCCCCTCCTTTTCCTCCTACATATGAGCCCATTGTGGATATATTGAAGGAGTTGGGTAAATAAAGCACATTTTTTTGGCAAGAGATCCAAAAGGGGTTATCTCAAGGAAGCAGAAAATACTATGAAGATCATGACAATGGAGAAACTAAAAGAGGGGTTCCTATAATTATATATGAACTCCTGAACAAATGCCTAGTGACTCCAGCTAGGAAATTGACAACAGACAAAAATAAAGATACCACCTAAGTCAAATGGAGTGAACCAATAAGTTTATTAGAGTTACTTACAGGAATAGGAGTGAGGGGTTACTTAAGAGAGCAAAAGTGACTTAAAAGCAGTTGCATCACTGAAATGCTAATGTACAGCATGGGTGCTGGTTCATGGAAGAGAAGAAGGGGCTTAGTAAATCTGGTCAGTCTCAGGAATTCCTGAAACTTCTGAGTTGTTGACACCCTGAGTTTTAAGGACTGTCATCATAGAATGTCCTGCGTCTTAAAGAGATTCCCTGCAGTATAGAGCATTGCAACTTAGAGGAAATTGCTGCACAATAACTGCTATTCTCTCAATGGAACCTAAATGATTACATTTTCTAACAGAATTCTGTCTCATGACATGGACTTAATAAAGTCCAAGATACAAATTTACCATTACCCAATATACAGAGTACCAAGAAAAGGACATCTCACAAGGAAGAATACGAAGAAAACATGACAGGGATGTTGGAGTTATGTGCCAGAAATGTGGTATAAAACGGAAAATACTACTTGTAATTAATGAGTAGACTCAATCTTTTAAAGTGCTGGAAATACAATGAACAGAATAAAAAAAATTAAAATGAAATATACAGCCACCATTTTTAAATAAATTCTCTAGATGTGCTCTGTGACAAAATAGAGATGTCGTAGTAAAGAATATGTACACCTAAACACAAACCAATAGAAGTTATCCAGCCAGATAATTCCCACAACAAAAGAAGAAACATTGAAAAACAAATGAGTCAACCCTCAGGTGCCTGCAGGGTCACACCTCACATGAACGTGTCATCAGATTCGCTGAGGAAAATGGGACAAGTGTGACACACTGAAGCAATGTCCAGTTTGGTGAAAGACTCTCCATACTCAAAAATATCTTCCATTTCCAAATAGGAAAAACCCAAATAAACTTATACCCGAGCAAAGCAGAATTCTACAAGATTTTCAAAGAACTAATACCAATACTCCTCAAGTTGTTCCACATAATAGAAACAGAAAGAACATTGCCAAACTCTTTTTACAAGGCCACAATTACCCTGATATACAAACCACACAAAAAGATTACTAAGAAACAGAATTACAGACAAATCTTACTCATGAACATTGATGCAAAAATGCTCAGTAAAATACTGGCAAATAGAATCCAAAAACATATCAGAAAAACCATCGACCATGACTAAGTAGGCTTCATACCAGATATGCAGGGATGGTATAACATACATAAATCTGTCAATGTAATCCACAATATAAGCAAACTGAAAAAAAAATCCACATGATCACCTCATTAAATATTTGAAATTGACAAAATACAACATTCCTTCATGATAAAGGTCTTGGATAGAACAGAGATACGAGGAACAAACTTAAATGTAATAAAGATAGTATACAGCAAGCCAACAGACAACATCAAAATAAATGGAGAGAAACTCAAAGAGATTCCATTGAAATCAGAAGCAAGACAAGGTTGTCCACTCTCTCCATATCAATATAGCACTTGAGATTCTAGCTAGAGTAATAAGACAGCAAAGGGACATCAAGGGGATACAAATCAGAAAAGAAGTCAAACCTTCACTATTTGCTGATAATATAACAGTTTACAGAAGTGACCCCAAAAATTCTACCAAGGAGCTTTTAAACTTATAAACACCTTCAGTAATGTAGTAGGATACAGGATAAAAAAAATCAGTATCCCTCCTTTGTATAGATGATAAATGGGTTGAGAAAGAAATCAGAAAAACAAACAAACAAAAAACTAAGGAAAATACTTTGAAAGAACACTACTATAGGGGATCCATGGTTTGACTACTTCTTTGATGCCTTTATTTAAATTGTTCTATTATTATTAAAAACTCAGGTGTCAGATATTCAGCTAAAAACCTGATAGATCAAGAAAGTATTGGAGGCATAATCAGCTTACTCTCTCTCTCCATGCTTCTCCAATCAAAAGGGCTGATGAATCTTTCTAAGGCCATCCCTACTCTTTTTTTTTCCTCTCTATTGTATCCTGGTTTCAAAATCTCTATGGTTAACCCTAGTCAGCTGGTGATTGATTCTGCCCCAATTCAAAGTTAGTTTTATTAACAATCTCTGAGTATCACAGAGAGAGCAAATATCTCACAACATTTCTCCTTTTGTCTAAATAAAAAGGAAGGCATTTTGCCTCTATTACAGTAAAACTATGTTTTGTATCTAGCAAATTAGAAGAAATTACCCTATTATCTATCTTATCTTGATGAGTCCAGAGTTTTATACCTAAGCCACTTTCTCTGATAACTTGTATTACTATCCTAAAAATAACTTTTTAGATCTTAAAACATTTTCTTAGATAAACAACTTAGGCTTTTATGTCGAACCTTATAAACTTTAAATCTCTCTTTGAAGTTTCTTCCCTAAATTTTATAATAAGGAAAACAATAACTATAACTATTAAGTCTTCAACGCCATCAGATACCTGAGAAGGATAGAATATTACCTGAATAAACAGGGAGTACAGTGTAAGCAAATTCCAAAAGTATAGAAATGACAGAGATATCTGGATGCCTAGATAGTCACACAAAGTTTCTCTGCAATGTTGGGACATCCATTTACAGGCCTAGAATCTCTGACAGACTCTTCTATGAAGCAGGAATTTTGAAGGAATATCCTACCTTGTCTTGGCAAAGTTTGGCAGCCATATTCTTTTGTGACCTACTTTTCCAATTTGGACAGTATATGAGGCAAGGATAGTGTCTTTCCTCAGTGGATAACTTCCACAAAAGAAAGCAAATGCCATATAGAGGTTCTTTACCACCTATCATCTTCTTTGAAGTAGATTGGAGCTGCCAGGAGCAGATGTATCTATCTCATAGTCATGAACAGTCATATATTACTAAAACATCTTATATGTCATATTTTGTAGATCTCTTAAGTATTCAAAGACTATCTATATAAAATATATCTCTGTTTGACTTTGGAAACATATCTAATATGACTACAAGCTAGATTGTCATAGATGACTAACTACTAACCTGCATTTCTATCATTTATAATAATAGCTCTCAAGGACTAGAATTTTATGTTACATTTTTTAAATGAGCTACATGGGTACAATACTTTAAACAAAAGTAGAAAGATATACACAGTACATTATAATAAAAATAACCTTAAATTTGTATCAATATACAAAAATTTATACCAATGTAAAATATTTGAGGTTAATATTTGCTTTTTAGTTCAAAAGTAGATTCACTAATACACCCTTTTATTCTATCATTCCCGTCCTCCCCCCTTTTTCACCTTTTCAGGAAGAGATCCCTGAACCTAACCTTCTTTTCTTAGTTTCCTCCCTGACCATGACCAATAACAATTTGCAACCAACCTTCCTAAATGATGACAAACATCTATAACCCACAAAATTACCAAAAAAACACACTCATCTCACTTCTTTGGAATACGGTCTGTGGACATTGTGTTCTTTAACTTACTTCCTGCTGTTTGAGGGTAAAGGCATCTTTAGTAGACCCTGAAAAAATTATAATGATCAAGTCTTGAGAGAGCTAGCTATTGTCTAGTCTCGGTGTGATAGGAAAATTCAGGGCATATCTGAAGTCCTGGCTGGAGTAGTTAGTCTATGTGGCTAGACTATCTTAGCTAACGACTTTGAAGTTATCTATGGCTGTACCAACCTGAATATGCCTGATCTCATCTGATCTTGAATGCTAAACAGAGTCATGCCAGGTTAGACCACCTGAAAATACTGGGTGCTGTAGGGGAGTGGACAGGAGGAGCCCACATGGTGGGTGAGGGTGTGGGGACTGACAGAGATGTCTGTGAAGGACAACTCAGGCAGCTGCAGAGCTGGCAGTGAGCAGTTGTGATTCCTGTGACTGAGGAGCTGGCTGCTGCAGAAGACACCTTGTGATCCCGTGTCCCATGTGTGGTACCAGATGAAGAGTTTATCTAAATTGTTCCATTATTCATAAAAACTTGGATTTGTATAAAAATCTGATAGATCAAGAAAGCACTGAAGGAATGACCAGCTAACCCTCTCTCTCCAAATTTCTCAGATTGGAATGGCCTAGAAATCTTTCTAAATCCCTTGCAACTCTTTCCTATGTCCTCCAAAATCTCTATGTCTAATTCCAGTCAGCTAGTCATTGACTCTGCCCCTGACTCAATGTTAACTTTATTAACAGTCACAGTGTGATCAAATGTCCCACATCACTTAATTTTTTTATCAGAAATCACAGAAGACAGAAATGTGACACTTTTTAAACTTTTGGAAAAGTAAAACTTTATCTCTACCATTCTGTACCCAGACAAAAATATCCCTTAGCAAAGAAAGCCATTTAGAGGTTAAGAAAATCTAAGGCTGCATTATTAAGAAAAACTGACAACATTAGGCCAGAAGATCTGAACAAAAAGATTACTAGAAGAAGCTAAGAAATAAAGCAGATGATACAAGAAAAAAAAAGTTGAACTACGGGGAAGAAACTCAGATTAAGAAAATATGGTAATATTAGCCTGCTTTTTGTCTCCTTGTAGTCTTCAAAATGCAGTTTATTGTCACATGGAAAAGCATAATGTGCTATACTGAACTTAAAATGAGCATGGTTACATTACAGGTACAATATCTAATGTTTTCACAGAGTTTCCTGTGAAAGTGATAACCAAACTCATGCAAAATGCAGATAAGTCAGTCTTTTAGCATCCCTAAGAGCTCCCACTAAAAAGCAACCATTTATTAATCTATAGAGTAATATATTGAAATTCACAATCTATAGATTAAAATGGAATGGCACTGATAATGAATAATTTTCACTGCCAACTTGACTTAAAAGCATGTAGCCATACACCTCTGAGCCAGTCTTCTTTCCAGAGAGGTATTACCGGGAGAGGTCTGCCCTGAATTTCATCAGGTCTGTCCTCAGGGCAGTGGTTCTGGACTGAGCAAAGATGAAAGGAGTAAAGTAGCTGATAATGCCATCCATCTCTCCCTGTTTTCTGACTTCTGATACAGCATGATCAGCTACCTCATTTCTTACTTGCCTCTATGCCTTCCCCACTATGATGGGCTGTGCCCTCAAGCCATGGGGCAAAATGAACTCTTCAGTTGCTTTAGTCAGCAGTTTTGTCATAGCAGTGAAAGGAAGTAACTCAGACATGTTTGTATGCCAAGACCGAAGGATTGAAAAGGGAAGAGAAATAGATGGAAAAAAAAAAACTACGTGAATTGTAAAATTATAGGCTTAAATCTAGAAATACTAATGGTTATGTTGACAGTATAAACATCCCAAATAAAAGGCAACAAATGAATTTTTAAAAATGCAAAATGCCAGCCCAAATCTATGTTATCTATATGAAGCTAATCTGAATTATAATGATTCAATTTAAAAAAAGAATCAAGAGGACTGAAAGTGATATACCATGGAGCCAGTAATTGAAAGAAAGTGCTGTGGCTACATTAACTTATGCAAAATGATGCTCAGAGCACAGGGTTTTACCAAAGATAAATTAGGATGCTGCATGATGATGCAGTAGCCAATTAATCAAGGATATGTGGCCATCCTAAGTGTACATGCAGCTAATAATAAAGACCAAAAAGTTCATGAAACAGAAACTGGAAAAGCTGGGATGTGCAAAAGACAAGTCTGCACTTAGGATGGGCCCCCTTCTCAGAACACAGAATTCCTAGAATAAAAAACCAGTAAGATTTAGAAGACTTGACTTACATTGTGGAACTAATTGATATGGGCAGAACATTTGAGTCAACAGAAGCAAGTTTTCTGCAAGTGCTGTCATTAAATGTGTGTTCAGATGGACCAAATCCGTGGTCACACACTTCAAATTGAAAAGGATGACATGCACAATTTGTCAATAACATAAATATTCTGGAAATCAGGAAACAAAAAAAGTAAGAGGAAATTTGATGAAGGAATACTTGGGGCCTTGGGTATGCCAATCAGTCTACCTACAAAATTAACACATGGTTCAAGAAGAAAACATAAGACCAATTAAAAAAAAATAAAAGCTTTAAACTGAACATAAAAAATAAGGAATGATGCTTACACAGTGTCTGAAAAGAAACACATAGCATTAAAGCTTATATTAGGAAATGAATTCTTTGACTAAATAATCTTCTTCCATCTTTGGAAGTCAGGGAAAGACAAAGAAAATAAACACAAAGCAAAAATCAATGAGCATGAAGATAAAAGAACAGTAGAAAAAGAAATCCTTTGAAAATATCAATAGAATTGACAAGCTTCTAGGAACACTGGAAAAGTGGGGGAGAGACATAAATTACCAGTGTTAGGAAAGAGTAAAATATGTCAAAGTATTTTACTCCTGCAGTTAGGATAAATAATCATAAAATGGAGAAACGTCAAGCTGCAAAATGAACTTAAATCAAGGGATACATATTTCAATTATTTCTCGTTCTTAACAATTTTCTGTCCATCCAGACAGTAAATAATCCTTTAATCCCTTTCTCAGTATTTTTCAAACAGTTTGCTCTCTCCTCAGCTCCTTCCTTTTGCATGCCAGCTGAGATACCACTACTTGACTGGAAACTCCTAAGAGGAGCTACATGCTATATTCATTTTTATATCTCTTTTTTCATTATATGACCCAGTTCGAGTGTGATAAAAGGCCATCCACTTAATAGACACTTACAGACATTTTAAATTACAGACATTTACAAATCTTCCCTTATAAGTTCCCAAAAGAAAGAGCTATGGTGACCAACAAAGTTAGGCCCCTTCCTGACACTGTAATATCAGTTAAGTGGTCAAATTCATTTACTCCCCTAACTCTCAATTTCATCTTACTTAAGAGGAGATCATAATATGAACTTGAAGAATCCTGTAAAGTCTGCACAGGACTCTGCGCTTGACTCTGGAGCTGTGTGGATCCATAGATGGTGGGTGCTGTCACCCACGGCATATTTTTATTGAAAAGTGTAGACATATGCCTCACAAGGGTGGTTCCCCAACTGTGTTCACCGAAGATCTGTGAAGATGAATCACTGAGTTTTTAGTGGGAAACCATAGAATTTATATTCATTATATTTCCTCACTATAAAATGTATATTTCTCTGTGTTATAATGAACATGTATAATATTATAATATATGCATATCAGTTACACATGAAAACATCTTGAAGTTGTACATAAAAAGAGTTTCCTGTATAAGATGAATGAATATAAAGTAGGAGAAAAGGATTCACCAGTGGACTCTGGGTAAGATATACCAAGATGTATCACAGCAATGTAATTAGATGGCTTTAAATAAAAAAAAAATAAAAATGCAGAAATATCGAAAGCAACAGTTCTCAATCGATGAGATTTTGCCCCTACCGTGGACAAACGTTTTTAAAAAATATTTAAGAAAAGTGGTGTCACTGACATCCAGTAGGTTGAAGTCAGACATGCTGCTAAACATTCTCTAACACATGGGCCAGTGTTCCCAACAAAGAATGATTTGGTTCAAAATGTCAATAGTGGCAAGACTGAGAACCCCTGACCTGTACTAGGACATGTCTAGGGTTCTTAGTAGCTCTGTTGTGTAGATGCATTAAAAAAAAAAACTCTGAGCTTTTTTTAATAGATAGTTCAACAAACTTACAAAGAATAGACAACAACAATTTACTCTAAACTAAAATGTCACTTTCATGGGGTATTGAAATGCTGATAATGATGCCGATTAATTAATTAATTAATTATTTTGGTTATACAAGACAGGGTATCTCTGTATAACAGTCCTGGCTATCCTAGAGCTTTCTTTGTAGATCAGGCTGGCTTTAGACTCACAGAGATACACTTGTCTCTGCCTCTGAGTGCTGAAATTAAAAGCATGCACCACCATGCCTTGCTGAAATGCTTGATATGACTCATAGTATTAGAACCATATGCCCTATGTTGGCATAAATCTACTCATGAGGAATATCTAACAGTTGCTTATATTTGACCAAAATGTCACTCTTGGGAGTTACTGAAATGCGTGTTATCATATGTTCTATTAACAAATTGCCCTGTAATAGCATAAACGGACAAGAAGATAGAACCGTTACATTTGACAGGTAAATAAAAAGAAGTGTCTGGACCCATTTTGTTAGCCCACAAGACATAGTACTTTAAAAATTTCAAAAGAGAATAAATGCTGAACTACCCACTGCCCACCAAGGACACCAGGCCTTCCAGGGTGCATTACTATGGGAGAGGTCCTTAATGAAAAAAAAATCACGATTCCCCCCCCCTTTTTTTTTTTTGTAAATTAAAAGCAGAAATGTGCAGTTTGGACACTGGATTTTATAAGCAGAAAATGAAAAACCTCATGTTTTGAAATCATCTTCCAATGGGAAAAAAACCATCCTAGCTATGCTGAAGTTCATGTTGGCCTACATGTGACTAATTATCTCTCTAGTACATAATTTTGTATTGGTATTATTTTTGGTTTTTGAGACAGAGTCTCCCTGCGTAGCCTTAACTGTCTTGGAACTTTCTTCATAGACCAGACTGGCCTCAAACTCAGAGATCCCCCTGCCTCTGCCTCTATCCCTACCTTTGCCTCTGTCTCTGCCTCTGTCCCTGCTCCTGCCCCTGCCTCTGCCCCTGCCTCTGCCTCTGCAGTGCTGAGATTAAAGGCATTTGCCACCACCTCCAGCTCTCTCTATTACATCTTTCATTTCAATTGAATGTTATACTGGTAGATCATAAATAATACCAGGACAACTTATATCTCTGCCATTCTACTCCAGTTCAAAATCTGAACATTTCCTATCATTTTCTGTATGAGCCAGGACCTCAGTAAGTAACTGAGATCTTTGGGCGATGACTCACTCTGTACATCCACAACTCATTGGAAACCCCATGTAGTAATAGTTGAAATACTGAATTTATATGCTTTTTGGAAAGGGGGCCCATAAGTAACATGAAATCAAATGCTGATAATTAAATTTCATGATGAAAACAAGTAAAAATGGCTTTAGTAAATTTATTAAGAGAAAATAATGTTTTGTGAAAGGTCTTATTGCTATTTGGGAGGGAAGACTGCGACATTCAAATGAACGCATACTAATCATTGGCAAGATTTCCAAACTATGTTCATAAATTTTTTAAAAAAATTATTAAATTAAAAAAAATCTCTTGACTCTTTTTCTTGTAGCCTAAATATTTAAGAGAAGAGAGCACTCACATAGAATCAAGAGACTCCTAAATTCATGCAGTTCTGGATGGAGGAAAAATAGGGTTCTCAAGGGAAACTTGCCCTGGAACGATTTTTCCAAAGCCAGTATAATCTGTTCTGCTTTTCAGATTATGCCATTAGGCACTCCAACACCCAGGTGTCTCAATTCATCAGTGGTCTTATTTAAAGACCTAGAAAATTTTTAAGTTATTTTTTTCCTGCATAACATCACTTACTTCAAGTAATGCTTTCAAGTCAGTTTCCACATATAAGAATTAAAAAAACATTTATTAAATGTATCCATTTCTTAAATTATATGCAAGGTTTTTCAGTGTTTTTGCATTCATAAACACAAATCTTCATTGTGTTTATTCAGCAAAAACTAAATCAAAACTTTTTCAGTATTAGTTAAGTTCCCAATGGGTGATATTCATGAAACTCTACTGGGAGTGTCTTCTAAAAGTGCGTTTTCCCAAGACTTAATCTAGACATTCAGACACAGAAGGTAAAATGTGGGCTGAGCAGATCTGTTGCCACCACCTCTTCTCACAGGAAAATCCTAGAACAAATTGTCCTGGGAACATGCCAGTTTAAATAAACCATACCCCAAATCATTTCATTTCAGAGTCATAGTAATCTACTTCGTTATCAAATATGACACATAATTAAACAGTGATTTCATAAGCCATAGATTATTTCCAACTAAGCAGACTGACCCTGAAGAGCTATCTTAAATCACTATAGCAACTATATTGAAGAGTACTGAAAGTGAAATACAAAGATTCATTTCTCTTTGGTCAAAGTAGTTGAATAAAGTAAGGAGAGCAATGAATTCTCAGAACCTCTGGGGAAAAAAAAGAGCTGAATTTATAAAACATTGTCTCTACTAAACTGAGGGTCATTAAATGGTGATGTCATTAGAATCTGCCCATTTATTCCTACAGGATTAAACAAGTCCAGAATAAGAGCTGGTACTCAGCCATTGTAACTACCACATGGTCTTTCACATAGCAAGCTTCAAGCATATCTACTAATACACGATGGATGTTATGGTTTAAATCTAAGATGTTCCCTGCAAACTTTTGCTTTGAATTATAATTCCTTGTCTTGTGGCACTAATTTGAAGGTTTTAGAACCTACAAGTGAAAGAACTTGGCTGGCAGGAGTAGATTAACAGAGGTGAGCCTTTAAGGATATGATCATTTCTATTTCTGATCTGTTTTCTCTATTTCCTGCCTATCATGAGGTAAGGATTAGGAGCTGCATGCTTTTGTGGCCACAGATAGAGCCGCTCCCATTATCATGCATTCTCTGCCTTGACAGACTAAACTCTGTCTACAAAAATAAACCGTTCCTTTTTTGAGATGTAATATAATTTAATCATGGTAACAAGAAAGCAACATATCTACTGATTAAGTTGAGAATTGATACTAGAGTATTAGTTACTCTAGTATCAATTCTATACTATGCGTGGTGACATTTGTAAGCTCTGCCAACTTACACATAAACCTTTGAGTTGTTTATTAGCATCTTTCTGTGAAGAAAGGACAGGATAATGGGACAAGTGCTGAGGAAGGGACTTAAGAGCAGAGAATGGAATAGAATGAGGTGGGCCATGGGAATTCTTTGAAGAATACCATTGAGCATGCAGGAAATACTTCCTAAGATTCAGGGCAGAAAATCTCATGGAGAAAATTGAATCTGGAATGATTGTGTTTTCTCGAAACACCTAAACCATTTTATAGTGGGAACAAAACTCATGATTTTATTATTCGTAGATGTGTTTGCCTAATTAAAATTTAAAGACAGACTATGATAGGCAGTAGATTAATTTTGTCATTAAATGTGCTCTGATAACGTTGATCTGGGGAGGTCCCTAACTGTGCCCCAAGTCAGGTCTAGACACTGGTCCTCAAAAGCTAATAAAAAGAGGCAAATTGACAGTGGAATGCAGAAAAATAGATTTATTCAATAGGACATACAGGGAAGATAGAAAAAGAAATGCAGAAAACCCTCAAATCCATCTTTAGGGAGTCTAAATAGAGAAAGGACCAAGATGGGTGTCTAAGCAGTCACAGTCAAGGTATGGTCCCGACCACCTGGTTTTCATCTTGTTTGTGTTTCAGTCTCATACTGTAATAGTCTGACATGTTGTTAGAATTGTTTGAAATCTCTTTAAGGAGGACAAGTCCCCTTCTGGCTGGTACCTTCCTCCCAACATGAGACTTCTGGGGAAATTCCCATTTCTATGGCATCCATTGTTGTTTCTGTAATCTAATAGTCAGGTTGAGAGACACAAATATCTCCTTAGAATATTTTCATTTTTACAAGAATGGTTACCAAATCACCTTAAGCATTTTACATTCATTACAAAATGCATTATGTTAATATTAGCAAATATATTTGCCTAATTAAAATTTAAATACACACCACAATATATAGTAGACAGCATTTTACATTTAATGTGTTCTGAATCATTTAACATGCTCTCAGATGTTTTAAGCATTTACTTCAACAAACAATTACATGCCATTTCATGTTCAAATAATAATTTATCGTCATCAGTATATATCAAACAGATATGTTTTTATTATGAAATTCCTCTTTAAAATATAGGTAGGTATTGTTTTATTATAAAATGGTGAATATCATTAAATAGCTTAAGACAAATAACTTGCCTTCTGACATTGTCTTTTAGTCAGTGTGTCCCAAGTGTCACCAGAAAGCATTGATAAGTATCCTCAAGCAGGGTGTCTAAATTTATAAACATCTAGTTTTGTGAACTGAAAAGAGATTTGTAAACATAGCACCCCTCTGGTCGTCACTTGTGCAGTAAATCCCAAGTAAGCTTGGATTGATAAATGCTTCTGTTGCCCTTGGGATTTCAGGGGTTGATTTATGAGTCGATATACAAAAATATATTAATTTAATCAGGCACAAATTTTACTGTACAATTTCTGCTTTAGCGTGTAATTTATAAATCCTGTTCAGCATGTTTTTGGTTTTTTCGATGACCACCACGTAGAAGTGAGTCTCATGTGTTTTTACTTAAGGGGTTGAGTGAAGAAAACCGATTTTCTACTTGCAGTTTCAACGGGAAGTAGAAACACCAGACAGAGGGAGGTATGGTGATTTAGAATTGTCATCCCAGCGCTGGACAAGGCAAGTCAGCACAGTGGTCAGAAGACCAAATTGAACAAGATACAAGGTTTTTATCCTAACTTCAGCTGCAGTATGAGATCTCAACACAACAACAAAAATAATTAACAGAATAGAACTTTCTATGTGTTCTGGTAGGTTAGTAAAAATGAGCTACAAATGCACTGATAATGCTAATGTGTCAAATTATTTCTAAGTATTCGCAAGTTTAAATTGCAATTAAACATCTTCCTAATTGTATCTTCCAGTCAGTCAGCACTTGTGGCTGAGTAGCCATTGGTTATTTTCTAATCTTCAGTCAATAGCCTTCACTTAATAAAAACTTGAGCTGTAATAGAGTGCCTCGCTGTCCCAGGATAGACATTTTACTGTTTTTCCTGAAGGGTATGCAACTGCCCAACTCTCAGCCAATCAACTGGTCACGTGCAAAATCAGTCCTTATTCTGCCTAGAGTGCAAAATGAGCTCAATCGAGTGATACCAAGGGAAGACCATAGTCCCTGAAACAGGGCTCCTTCTTTTAAGTCTGAAATGTTTATTCATGGACGAGTAAATGAGAGAGAATGCAATCTGGGGGGGTGGGGAGGGGAGAGAAAGTTCTTTTGGGTGCAAGTCTGCCTGTGCACTGCATGCATGTGCCTTAAGGACAGAAGCCAACCTTGTAAGCACTTTACTGTTTGAACAGGGACTCTCAAGGGCCCAGATTTTGCCAATTAGTCTCCACCGACTGGAAGCATACCCCTGAGATCACCCTATTTCCACCTCACCAGCACTGGAATTACAGCTCAACTCCATGATGACTGCCTTTTTACTCGAGTCTTAGAAACCAAAATCAGGACCCCATCCTGCATGGCACGCACTCTGCTGACTGAGCTATCTCTCAACCCAAAACTTCTAAATTTTGAAACAAACTATGAATTCCTTTCATAGAAAGAAACAGTATTTGATCTTTGAATAAATTAGTTGAATATGTAGTTTACACTCTGTCACTCATTATATAAGTAACTAAAACTTTGCCTTTTTAAAATACTGTTTTTTCTTTTAAAAAATCCTTATTTTAAAATTTAATTGGAAAGTTTAAAGTACAACATAAAAACATAAACTATATGCATTACTAATTTGGTATATTAATTTGTTTCTTAACATGCTAATACAGAAAACTGTAGTTCCTAATTGCTGCTAGATTACAAAAGTGCAATGGTTTTGCGTATTGTGTATGCAACAACCTTATTAAATTAACCTTGTGCTTTGATGAATGATTTGGCACATTGATAAGATTCTCCGTGCATTATCTATATATTTTCCTACTATCTATTCTATGTAATACACATATACACCATATAAAATAGGACTTTACTTTCCCCTTTCTAGCATATGTCTTTGCCTTCTTTGTCTCACCTTCATTATTTGGACATGTTGAATAGAACTTGTTAGGTAAGACAGTCTGTCTTGTTATGGAACCTGGGGAAAGAGGTTCAGTTAAGAGTGACCTTAGCCATTTAACTGAGCCTCCTTAGTGGGCAGAGGGAATTATCTGATGCATCTACCTTCTGTATACGACGCCCTGGGCCTCTTAGAAAGGATGAAGAACTTCATCGAGTGCCGCTTTGCATCGATCTAAGAGCTCACCTTTAGTTCTCTGGGAAAGAGCTTTAAATGGTTGATGTTCAAAATTTATATCACTCTTGCTTTACTAGGAAAACATTCTTCCCCTCTCCCTCTCTCTTCCCCCCTTTCCCTTCTTTCTCCTCTTTCTCTCCTGTACCCTCCACTCTCCCTCCCCCCTCTCCTACTCCTTCTCTTTCTCTCTCCTTCCCTCCTCTCCTTCCCCCTTTTTTTTTCTCCTACTTTATCCAACTTTTGTGGTAGAGAATAGTATTTTATCTTCCCAGCTTCCAAATGAGTCTTTTTATTCAGAGTTCATATCCCTGAGTTTCCATAAAGTACCAGGCATCTAGACAGCAAATAACTTGTGCTTTTAAAAGTTTCTCTGGCATTCCATACCTCTTAATTGACATTCGACATTTCCAGTCGGTGTAATTATTGTTGTGGTTGGACCTACTGGCTCACTGTGCATTTTATGTTTGCTTTGTGTTTCCTGGTTGCCTTTCTCCTGCCACATTTGAAGCCGTTGAAGTTGCTTTTGGGATTCTATTTTATCTATTGGCTTTCTAGATTATTTCTTTCTGTGATTATTTCGGTAATGACCTATAGATTATAATATAGTATCATTAATTTTTCAGCATATTGAAAGTTAATGTTCCATGACTTCTTGTAAAGCTTAATGGCTTTCTTATAAATCTTTTACACCCTCTCCGTAATTTATACAATGGTTTTCACGTAACGTGTTACTCATGCTATCATTTAAATTTGAGCAGGCATAATTATTTTATTGAATGAATAGCTAAATGTTGAGACTGTGAAGGTAGCCCAGTGGGTAAGCACTTTGCCAGCATGTGTCCGAGTCCCAGAGGACCAATAAAATTAATCTGAACTTTTATCTGGTATAATTTCCCCTCTTCTTGAAGAACTTGCATTCTTCTTTTAGGAATGGTCTACTGGATAATTTTGTCTGTTTCTCCTTTTAAAAATGGAACTGTGTCACAGTCCCTGTGTTTAGTAGCCATTAAGGAAGAAGGGGCAGATAGTATGTAAGAGCCAGCAGTCAGGGAAGACCAGGGCAAAATAGTGTCTGCTGGTTATGACAATGCACTACTCATGAACTGGAGCAGTTGCCTGCACAAGACCAGCAGAAGACCAAGCCAGTCAGAACCCCAGTCTGGGGATGGGTCACATGAACACACCAAATTTTGAAAGAATTAATTAAAATATTGTAATTTTTAAAAAGAAAGGAAACTCTTATGTATTACTTTGAAAATCTTGTTCCTGACCATTTTTTTCTGTTGTTCCATGTGAGTCTGGGTTGGAGGTTTGGCTCACCTCCAACTTCCTCCTGCGTTTGGTCTCCTACAATGCATTGTGCCTGTTTCCCATTTAATTTTCTACTAAATCATAGAGGAAGAGATAAACTCCTACTTGGGACAGGAATACAATTCAGGTGTGATTTTTAATAATAAGTTATTTATAAACGCACCAGGCTTCAGATTACTTTGTGTTGACTGAATGCAAATGTCTATCTATAATTCCCCCCAGAATCTTCACCAAGCTCGGATGGCAAAATAATTAAACAAACAAACACACTCAAGGACAAAATGAAGACAGCAGATGGAACAATAACATTCAGAAATCTAGAAAGCAATGCAACTCCTGGTATCTGTTTCAGACTAGAGAAGGCAGAATGCCAAAATGCTGAGTACAATGAGGCAAAAAGCTAAAAACCTGAATATCTGTGCGTGAAATCCTAGAATTATGTAGGTTAGAATCCACTGGTTCTTTGCGGGCAGACATACCTGCACTTTCAGAAATTGGAGCTAGAAACTTAAGTGTTGCTAAAGGATCAAAGAGAAGTTGGATTCTCTAGGTCTCTGCTGCACCAGGAAGATATTTGGAGTCCTAGAGGGCTTTGGTCACACAGTCTCTGAACTTGGACATGGCTAATGTATCAGAGATGGAGAGCGGTGTAAGGGTCATTAGAAAAGCCTTTCCAGTGAGCAGAGGTTTATTCTCTGCATGCTTCATGAGAGGCTGGAGGTTGATGAGCGGTCTCCTGGAAAAATCGATCCACTCTGAAGAAAGATCCTACAGCAACGGTTTTAACCAGTGAGTCTGTGAACCTAAATGAGAGCAGTAATCCAATCCTGTTCTCACAGCCTTTAAAAGCTACCGTGTCTCTCATTTCTAATGCAAGCAGCATGCCCTCACAATGTAATCACACCTGAGGACTCTCTGACGAGCAGGATTCGGCTAGCTTTGTATGCAGGACTCTTCCTGCATTTCTCAGAATCACATCATTACTTTATAAATTACAGCGATCTGAATACATCATTTTTGAAAGAGCCCACGAGCTTCCTCAGAGTGCTGTAGCACCGAAGACTCTTTGAACAATAGGCATGCTATTAGAGTCTCTCCTATCAAAACAATGATCGCATGGTAACAAACACACAGCGAGGCTGATAAACTGATAACCTCACTCAGACTTCCCCGTACAGTTCTTATGACCTCTCTCCCTTTTCTTCCAGCTATACTGAGGACTGAACACAAAGCCTTTTACAGGCTGCACAAACAATCCACCTTGGAACCGTGCCACTACCTTTGCTCCTATTTGCTTGTTCATCTACTTATTTATTGAGACACAACCTTACCAAATTTCCCATGTGGACCTTGAACTTGCGATGCCCCTGTCTCAACCATGCAAGTAGGTGGGATAAGAGGAATTCACAAACAGGTCCAACTTGGGGCTCATTTTTAATTCTAATTTGACACCTAAGAAAGAGCTGGCATTGGAGGAAAGCCTTGATATGAAACTTAGAAGCAGAACAGATAAAGGAACAAACAAGGGCAAAGAGGAGACAGACAAAGTGGTAGAAAAGTAAACTACCAACAGAAACTTAATAATTAATATCCTAAGAAAAATACAAATGATATTGCATCCATAAAAGAAAGCCAGGATAATACACACAAATGAACAAAGAGCCGAAAGAAGCTCTTGGAATTTAAGCCAATAGTTTCAGCTAAAACTTCAGTAAATGACTAGAATTTCAAACATTATTCTTGACCTAGAAAATAGAGAGCGACGGGGTGGAATGGTATTGCATATGTTATGCTTACTTTACATCTGTAAAACATTATGCACCCTAGTAAACACCTCCTGATCTCTTCTGTACAAAACCCCCTGCCTGCAAGTATTGTTAAAAACATACTATCAGAAGTAAAGAGAGGTCCCCCAAATGGCTTAGATACATGCAGGGTATCTGTATCAGCGATTTGTTCTTTATCAGAACATTAATATCTGACAAAGGAAAGGCTCATCTCTGTGGATGTTGCTACTGTTCCTCACTGATTCAGTCCATTTAGACAATGATAATAAGGACCATCAACTGGATATCATACAAACAACAGAAATTGATTTAGTGTAGCTTTGGAAGCTGGGAGCTCCAAGACCAAGGCATTGGTAGATACAATGTCTAGAGACAGCCTCATTTCACACACATGTTATCTTTTCCCTATGCCTACATGGTGCAAGGGGCTAGCTAGCTACATGGCTTCCTGGGGCCTCTTCTACAGGAGTACTTATTCTGTTCTTGAGGACTTAACCTTCAGAAACTAATCACCTCCACAGAGGTTACCTTCACTTTGGTAGACTCAATTTCCGTATGAATCCGGAGGGTGGATAAGCACTGGATCTAGAAGACTTGTCATATAGTCCCAGTTTTCTAATTAACAGGCTCATTGTGGGATTGCTCCGCCCTTCTCTAATTTGAACATTGCTCTTGGTTTGCTTTTGGCCGTCCTGTGACTGCATTACTTACTTTTCTCATTGCTGTGACCAAAGACTTGATAAGAAAAAAGTTAATGGAGGAAGAATTCAATTCTGCTTACAGACCATGCAGGGTATAGGCCATTAAGGTGGGGCAGGCATGGTTAAGAAGCATGAAGTGGCTAATCACATGGCAACCACTGGCAGGAAACACAAGGAGAACTGGAAGTAGGGCTGAGCTAAGAAACCTCAAGGGCCCACTTAGTGACCCACTTCCAACAGCGAGGCTCTTCCCTGGGGTCCTCCCTCATCTGGGGACCACATGTGTAAACAAATAAGTCTATGAACATCACATTCAAACCTCAGCAGCCAGCAAATGCACTATGCTCCTCGAGAAAGACTGGCTCCCAGTCTGATCTGGTACCGCTTGTTCTCTACCGCAGTGAAGAAGCCTCCTCCAGGCTGAATAGCTGGGTGCCAACAGAGGACAAAGGCCTCCTTCCTGCCAGCTCAGACTGCACATAAAGCTTGAACAATACTAGATAAACCTCCTTTCCACCCACCCTGAGAGCTTAAGGTAGTTTGTGTTTCACAAGAACAACCATCTATTTCCATGCATCTGCTCTCTTTGTGAGTTATGAATGTGCCTGCCCCTTAGGTTCCTCAGTTATAAACCCAACACCCAAATCCATATGAAAATATTAACATATTAGGCTTTTTGGAGACACTGAGATAAAATCAATTCATAAGGATGGAGCTTCTAGAATAGCATTGGTGATTTTAAAACAAGGACGGAAGACATGAACTGTCTTGCTGGGCCTCACTATGCTGTGCTATGATGTGATCCCTATGGTATATTATGACACAGCAAGAAAGCCTTAGAAGATACTGGAAAGATGTGCTCTGACTTGCCAGATTCTAAACCAGAGCAAAATAAAATTCAATATAAATGTCATGGTCTTAAGGTTTTTTTTCTTTCTTTTTTTTAATAGCAACAGAAAATGGGTCAAGACATGAACCCAAGGGAATTGCTTCACACACACAAAAAAAAGGAGAGTAAGTGAAAGTAAACCCAGATTTTTTTTCTGCCCGAGCCTTTGCCTTTTATATTTGTTAGTTGGAGTCCAGCACTGCCGATTTCAGCACCATTCCCTGAGTGAAAGGACTCTTTAGAAGCTACCCTTTCTCTCTGATAAGCTCCTGCCTAAAACGTCCTTCTCCTATGCCTCCCTGTTCCTCAGTTCTCTTCCGGACATCTCTTTCCATGAAATGCCTCTGAACTCTGTTCTTTTAAGGAAGCTTCCTTTATTTAGGCTCCTACAAAGTGGGGCTGGAGAGACGACTCAGAAGTTAAGAGCACTGGCTGCTTTTCCAGAGGGTCTAGATTGGATTCCCAGCATCCACATGGTGGCTCATAAGCATCTGTAACTCCAGTCAACACCCTCCTCTGGTCTCCATGCATACTGCACACATGGAGTAAACATACAAATAAAATGATCGTGTATATAAATTTTCTTAAAAAAAATAATTGCAAATAAACTTTCCTTTACAAATGCTTTCCTTTACAAATCTGACTCGTTTTTACCATTGCTCTGAGCAAGTGTGTGTTTGTGTGCCACAATGCATTCGGAAGGCAGAGGACAACTTGCAGGAGTCCACTCTGCACCATCTGTATCCCAGAGATTGAACTTGGGCCATCAAAGATCGAAAGCAAGTGCCTTTACCTGCAGAGCACTGGAAAGTGCACCGTCACTCACGAGATTGGCTCATGGGCTTGGCCGGAATGTTCGCATTCAGTATTCAAAGTCACTGCTTGGGTCGCTGCACAGTAAGACCTCGATGAACAAATGAACAAGCAAATGGAGCGTCAAGAAAGCTCCGAATAAGCCTAAAGAATACAGACATGATGTGGCTTAGGAGCTGCAGACACAAAGATGCTGGAATGGATGAAAGCCACTAAAGGACTGTCGGGTAGTGATGCTCCGGTAATGTCACGGAGCAGACACACTTCCTCCTGGTGTCTCGGCTGGCTAGAGTTATAAAAATAGAGAGCAAAAATATCAAAGTGAAGGAAAGTTACCATTTCCTTTCCATCTGAATGTTAAATTTTCAAAGCGAGCTCCAGGCCGTTTCTAATCACATCAGAGTTGCTCCCACCCTGCCTTTCAAACATGAAAACCCCGGAGCGTTGCAGGAAACGGTGTTCAAAGTGGACTAACATGACTTATACCTTCTAAAAAGGGCTCTTCAGCTGCTGCCATTCCTGATTTTTTTAAATGTTATAATTTGACATCGCCTTCATTTGATCCTGTGCACTGTGTCTTCACCTACATGAGTTAGACGCCCATTTGTTAAAAGTATAATAAGGCATCTTTCATGGAAGCAGCGCTTAATACTTATGTGGATTTCCACAGTGTGTTACCCTTCCTCTTTCATATGCTTCCTTGGCAACATAACAATTAATGCTAATGGATGCATACAAACTTGCTGATCCTGGATGGGGGGATGTAGTAAGGAAGGCCCTCTTGTTCATCCCAGCTGCCTGGTTAGCTTAGCCCCAAAATAACCACACAGAAATTGTATGAATTAAATCACTGTTTGGCCCATTAGCTCTAGCCTCTTATTGGCTATCTCTCACATCTTGAGTTAACCCATTTCTATGAATCTGTATGTCACCACATGGCAGTGGCTTACCAGGAGATTCAGCATGTCTGACTCTGGTGGCTCCATGGCAGCTCTCCAACTCTGCTTTCTTTCTCCCAGAATTCAGTTCTGTCTTCTCGGCCTACCTAAGTTCTGCCCTATCAGGCCAAGGCAGTTTCTCTATTCGTTAACACATAGACAGAAGGACCTCCTACACCAGAGGGGTCTGCCGAACATGGGACTGTAGAGGCCTCAGGTTTCCTCTGATCTTAAGCCTGGTAGGACAATGAAATAGTCTTGGAGGATGGGACTCTGAGAGAGGCCACTGATGTAGGAATTGGCCCAGGCAAGAAGAAAAACAAGCCAGAATTTGAACAGTAGAAAACTGTAGATCCCTGACTGCTATGATGGAGAAACATAGAAATGTTTGTGAATGGGGAGCAAAGTATTTTGCAGTTCTCCTGTTTGGCCTTCTGCTTGACCAGTTTCTTAAACTGATTAGAAATGAATGGGATCACAGTGCCAGAAATGGCAGAAAGTGGCATGTCACGTGTACTTGGAGTGTTATATCCAGGGTACATTTTGACTTTAATACTGATTTTTATATTCTTTGAATCACCCTTACTCATATCTGAACTCTAAATTCTAAACAAAAGTTTCTAAGCATTTGTTGGGAAATAATATGTGGCCTTAGTTGGTTGGCATACAAAATAGGGTTTTCTTTTACTCTTATTATTTAGATTGGTTGTCCTGTTCTTGAGACAGGGTCTCATTGTAGTCCAGGTTGGCCTTAACTTTTA
>NW_026067912.1:14943097-15189000 GCF_014885135.2 Alexandromys fortis | reverse complement strand
TTTTTTTTTCTGTAGTCCCTCTTGATCCTCTTTCACTGACTGGCAACTGTCATGCTTTCTAGCAAAGAACATCTCTGGATTTTCAGTCATTAGAAATTATCTTTTTCCTTTATTTACAAGAATGGCTCTAATTACAGAATTAGAGTTTGTTTCTTGAAGCTTCTGTGTTGTTTTTATGAGTTCACCTTGTTGAAATAGGAGCGGCGGCAGGGCTGCGTCCCCGGCACCCGGCCGCCCGCATGGCTAGCTTATGCCCAGAAATAATTACACGGAAACTGTATTCTTTCAAACACTGCCTGGCCCGGCTAGTTCCAGTTTCTTATTGGCTAGCTCTTACATATTGTTCTAACCCATTTCTAATATTCTGTGTAGCCCACGAGCTGGCTTACCAGGGAGGATCTTAACCTGCGTCTGTCTGGAGTGGGAGCATCATGGCGACTCACTCACTCAGCTTCTTTTTCCCAGAATTCTCTTCTGTATACTCCACCTACCTAATTTTCTGTCCTATGAGGGCCGAGGCAGTTTCTTTATTATTACAAGACCCACCTCCCGCTCCTATTTCAACATCACCTTTTTTGTCTAAACTTTAAACAACAAAACAAATGATGTTGTTTTCACCTTCATTATTTCTGAATTTGTAGAATTTCTAGAGACCCAATGAGTGAAAAGACCAAGTGATGGCTGAACTGCTGTATTATTCGAACCAAATATCCTCCAGATCTCTGGGAAAGATTCTGATACTTCAAAATTCAATTTAGCAGCAGCATTCTATGGAAATAGCCTGCTCCAGATGAGCTGTGAGTCTTACTGCTTGTGTGACTCATCATAAACGGGGTACAAAACTGTTAACGATGAAATGAAGTGTGCCCACGCCAACCTTCTTTACTTGATGATGGAAATAAATCCGTTCAAGTCTTAGTAATTGCCTATATAATGAAAAGATGTCTAAAACCAGAAAGAGCATTAAAAGCTACAGTTAGGCTTTTCTTTATGGTCAACTTTGTAGGTTTATGTGACAGCCAATGAGTGAAAATTAAAACAAAGACACTTTATTTGTTAAGTGCATGACAGATTATTTTACATAATTAAAACATCATGCGCATCAGCCATAATATCAAGGGGGAAGTGGAGAACTTCAGAAATTATGTTGGTTAGTTATAAATTCCAAACCCTCATTTATTGACAAGATTTTTATTTTCATATAATTTTGGTCTGAAAGGGGAGGGAAACAGAAAGTGTAGAACCTGTCAATGCTTCTGAACTTCTATCTCTATTTACTATCTGGCTTTAGCTAGTACCAAATGTCTAAATTGCTGTTGTTTCCTATGTAGCCCAATTACAAGAGGGTAGCCATCGTCTGACTTCTGAGCACGCACATTCTGAATTAGAGCAGACACTTGGGGGTAAAGTTTTAATCCAAAGTCTCTCTGCATATCTGGAGTCAGCTCATTCTATTTTCTGTTTTGTTCTTAGTGATTGATATAAACTCCTGGCTTCTCTTATGTAGAAAAGAAAAGAGTATCTTTTCTCAGGCAGATAAAATGAACAAAGTCATAGCGTTTGCAGCTCATAGTACAGTTCTTGAGTGAAGTTCCTGAATTTTAAAATATTTTTACCTTCCTTATTCCCTTTGATACCTAGGACCTTAGAGCAAGGACAGGGATTATTCTACAAACTTAAAGATGAAAAAAAAATGCAAAACAAGAATTAAAAGTGTGGAGGAGGCTTATGAAGTTTCAAATACACTTAATTAAAAGTGGTTACAGACTGGAAGTGGGGTTTTCAAGATTCTGTCCTTGAATCCCAAGGTGGAATCGTGTGCTATAGAGGAGGAGAGAGCAGGCAGAGTCAAAGAGAAGCCATGTAGCCATCGCAGGAGACAGACGCCAGACGCTGAACAGAATTTTACCGGTAGGCCACAACCACATGACGATACACAGATTCATAGAAATGGTTTAATTTAAGATGGAAGAACTAACTAGGAATGTGCTACAGTCATTGGTCAAGCAGTGTTGCAATTTATATAGTTTCGATGTGATTATTTCAGATCTGGGCAGCCAGGATATGAACTAATAGTCTCCGCCAACAGTGTGCTCTTGGAGCGAGTCTTTAGTTGGTATTGCAATTTTTTCTTTCATTTAAAGCGTAGTTGAATTATATTTACTAAATTAACTTAAATGGCTTTTATGAGCTTAACAAGAAAGTAGCTTCTATCATATAAGACTTTTAAAGTATATGTTTTATAAAGCCAGGTGATAGTAAACTGGAGATTGTTTACTTAAAAAAAGCAGTTGGGGGAAAATGAATTCTTTAATCAGTGGGAACTATCCACATAGACAGTTAAACGATCTAAATGTAAGCAATGATTACAGTGGCTCAGGGAGGTCACAGAGCCAATCACACCTTTAATTAACGCACCAATCTTTCAGGAAGCAGAGAAGTTTCCATTCAATATACTGCTGTAAATTCCCTAAATAGCCCATGTGCAAATAATCATAATGTCATTTTAATTAAGAAACTGCACTGCTCAATAACAACATAAATATCTCTGTACACAGACATATACACACACACCACTGCACAGAATCTCATATTGTCATAATTATAATAAAAATAAACCTATTAGCAAGCATTAGATGTCAGAATCATTTATGATAGATTCTACTTACATATTGATTTTTTTAAGATAAAAGAAGTAAGTGGTGAAAATTTTTTACAGTAAGGGAGTGGAAGAGCTATATCACACAAATGTTAATCAAAGGAAAGACTTGCAAATCATCTCAGTGAAAACAACAGCAGTAAAATCCCTGCGAGGTATACCTGAAAGCAGAGGCACTATTTATAATATGATCACTAACTATGGGGGGAAAGCACAATCCAGCAGCACAGTGAGCATTGCAAAGGCACAGCCCTAATTCGTTGCAACTGGACACATTATCTTAGACTGAAATAAAGCAAAACTGACCAAATATTAAAGAGGAGTGAGTGATGCCTCCCAATAACCATGAGAGATGTTAAGAGACCTCATAGACACCAAAAAATTTCTTAGATAAGTGATAACTATTTGAAGAAATAGAGTGCAGGTAAAAATTTTACTAAAAAATTCCGTGAAAAAGCAGGATATTTATATTTCTTTCAAGAACTTATGGGGGCATTTATAGAGTGCAACAACACAGAAATTGAACAGTAGTGACAAAATGGTATCATACAGACCAACCAATGTAAAATTAAATTAAATCCTAAACACATCAGGACAGACCACCTAGGGCTAGACAAACATCTTTTGTTCCCATTACTAGTAGAAATGTAAAGAGAAACTATTGAGCAATGATGAAATCAAGGTCAAAGACATTTACTGAAGCATTATTTGTCATTGGGCAGGTAAATATTTCAATAAACTCACACAAGACCATCCACTTAAGAAAGTATAAATGAATTGTAGATTGTCAGACAATAGAATTCAATACAGTGATAAAAGAAAAAAAAACACAGGTTAACTAATTTGTAGAAATATTCATAGATAAAATTTTGATAAAGGAATGCTATTACTTAGGGATATAGGCCTTTAGAAGAACAGAAAATGTGGCCCAGCTAGAATCAACATTTATAAGAATTGTGACTTGAAAGAAAAATAGAAGGAAGAAAGGAAATAAATACTTGAGGCAAAGCAATAAGATGCTCAGGTCGGTTCATTCCAGATGGTAGGTAGACGATTGTTTAAAAAAAAAATCCTTGTTTGGTGAAGCAGAAAGTTAAAATGCCCAGATTTTCAAAGAAAAAAATTACAGAAATTTCTGTCACACAAGCATACTGGTAAAGAACTGTGTCTCAGGTTGGGAGCCAGCAGAAAGAGCAGTCAGAGGAAGACACGGGGGTTCCCCAGGGAAAGCTGGCTAAATAGACCAGAAGAATGTGGCAAATTCTGGGTTCACCAAGAGACCCTGCCTTGATTTAATTTTTTTTTTAAGTGTAGAATGGGGAAGATACCTGATATCAACCTCTGGCCTAAAAATGCAAGTGTACACATATAAACATACATACACACACAGCATACATACACACACTCATACCACATATGCAAAAATTAGTGAGTTTCTTCTAAGTTGATGATGGAGCACCTTCAGTGTCCGAGCATCCTAGCTCCACTGAGTCGGCCAAAGCCTGCTTAAGCTGCTATTTCTCCAGCAAGATAGTTTATTTGAGTCTGTCTGGTAGAGTTTGTTGCTGAGGAAAGAGGATTACGGTTTCATATGTGCTCAGATAAAACATATTTCTCCCTTTCCACAACATCCACTTTAATGGGAGTGGCCCAGACATTCAGGGTGAGCTGTTTGGAATTGCTGGGTGAATGAAACAGCAACAAAGTTGGATAGTTATGCTTCAATGGATAAGATTCCTAAGCACAAGAAACATAAACCTCTCGCAACCTGCAAAAAAAAGTAAGATGGCGCATGTGTTTGTCTTAAATGTCAAATCTGAACCTTAGAAAATACTTTTAATCTAAATTATTTAAGATAATTTACTTATACAACCCTAGTTTACCAAGCTATCACACAAAAATCTCATTAATCTAACTATAAATTTATCAAAATTCTCCGTTCTTATTTTTGTTCTTATGTGAGAATAATCCTAATTCCAGTTGAGAGAATTGGACATTAATCTTCTGTATTATTAAATGCTGTTAGAGGAATCAAGTGGTTTCATTTTTCTTATTTATTTTTATTTATTAAAGAACAAAATAGATTCCTTCTCTTCCTTCCCTCTTTTCTGATAACCAGAATGGAGCTCTCTGTTCTCCCCAACAGTCCTAGACTGTCCTAGTGGCAAAAAGACTGTTTTTTACACATTCACTCAGTGTGGCTAACAACAAGGGTATGGTTTCCTATGGGTAAAGCAAAACAAGGTATACCACCCAAAATTTGTTGTCTTGTCTTCATCACTCAGGCCACTTTAACAAGCTACCAATCAGTATACATTTCTCACCAGTATTTGATCTGGAAATACACACTTAAGGTGCTGGCTGATTGAGTTCATGATGAGGCAGCCTTTCTGGCTTATAGAGACCTGTCTTATCACTGTGGTTTTATCACCCAGCAGACGCACAAGACATTGGTCTTGCTTCTCTTTGTATACAAACACTAATTTCATAACTTCATTTGTCTTCCCACAGGCCCATTTCAAAATGCCATCACACTGAAAGTTTGGGCTTCAATACATGAATTTTAGGGGCATACAAAATGTAGTCCACAATAGTTGGATATTGAGGGCTAAAGAGATGTTCATCAGGTAAAAGCACTAGCTGATCTTGCAGAGGACCAGAGTTTCATTCTCAGCATCTATGTCAGACAGTTCACACGTGCCTGTGACTCCAGGTCCAGGGAATCAGACACTCTTTTGATCCCTTCACTCAGACTAACCCACACATGTATGCACATGAAGAAAAATAAGCATTAGCAATAATTGGCTATTCATATCTTAACAGTAATCTATATTACAGCCATAGTCTTTTGACTTTCTTCTTTCCTTCCTTCGTTACTCTTTCCTTATTTTCTTTCATTTCCCTTACATAAGCAAGAAAGAGAGCTTTGACTGACTCTTGCAAAGAAAGTAGCCCCTTACAGCGACATCAAGCTGCGGTAGATGGCAGACCTCTTGGGTATTCATTCAACTATTTACCTCATCCACAAGTATATGTTAGCTTTCTGCCACATGCCAGGCTCCACTGCAGTGTTAACAATGCTATTTCTACCAGCTCCAATGTGTTGATTGCATGTGACTCGAGCACTGGAAATGTTGCTAGTGCAACAAAGAAAATGAATTTCTAATTTCACTAAAAATTTCACAGCTGCCTATGGTTAGTTGGTACTGAGTTGGACACTCTTCTACCCCAGGAAGAGGAGAGGGGATGGCACAGGCAGCACAACCTGCTGTAAGGAAAATGAGTGAGAGGGGACAGGGAAAAGGAAAGGGATTCTGAGCATGCAAACACAACAAGTAGAAAAGAGAATGAGAGTGATGGCAGTGAAGAATGTGATTGGACAGCCCTATGGATGACCACAGGGTCAAAAATCCTGTGTTCTCCCGAGCTGATCCTACATACTCTTAAATCTGTTGCTGTTTGTGCCCAGAGTGCCTTTAATTTCTCTCTATTGCTGGATAAATTTCTTTTTTATTTATTTATTTATTTTGTTTTTTTTTATTGAGAATAAGAAAAAAAAAGTTTCCGCCTCCTCCCAGCCTCCCATTTCCCTCCCCCTCCCCCCTCTCCTCTCTCCCTCCCTCTCCTATCCAAAGAGCAGTCATGGTTCCCTGCCCTGTGGAAAGTCCAAGGTCCTCCCCCCTCCGTCCATGTCTAGGAAGGTGAACGTCCAAACTGGCTAGGCTCCCACCAAGCCAGAACATGAAGTAGGATCAAAACCCCTTGCCATTGACCTTGGCTTCTCATCAGTCCTCATTGTTCGCCGTGATCAGAGAGTCCGGTTTTATCCCATGCTGTTTCAGTCACAGTCCAGCTGGCTTTGGTGAGCTCCCAATAGATCAGCCCCACTGTCTCAGTGGGTGGGTGCACCCCTCGTGGTCCTGACATCCTTGCTCGTGTTCTCCCTCCATCTGCTTCTCATTGGGACCTTGGGAGCTCAGTCCGGTGCTCCAGTGTGGGTCTCTGTCTCTATCTCCATCCATCACCAGATGAAGGTTCTATGGTGATATGAAAGATATTCGTCAGTAATGCTATAGGATAGGGTCAGTTCAGGTTCCCTATCCTCAGCTTCCCAAGGGACTAACTGGGGACATCTCCTTGGGCTCCTGGGAGCCACTCTAGGTTCAAGTCTCTTGCCAACACTAAGGTGGCTCTTTTAACTAAGATATGTGCTTCCCTGCTCCCCTATCCAACCTTCCTTTATCCCAATCTTCCTGTTTCCCCAAGTTCCCCCAATCCTCCCCTTCTCTTTTCTCTCCCTGTCCCCCCCTTATCCCCAACCCACCCCACCCCCAAGATCCCAATTTTCTCCCCGGCAATTATATCTACTTCCCTTAGCCAAGAGGATAACTATATGTTTTTTCTTGGGTTCACCTTCTTATTTAGCTTCTTTAGGTTCACCAGGTATACACTCCGTGACCTTTATTTATGGCTAGACTCCTTAATGTATTTCACAATATAGAAGCAGAAGAATCATTGCCAAATTCCTTTTATGAAGCTACAGTCACTCTGATACCAAAACCACACAAAGACTCTACCAGGAAAGAGAATTACAGGCCAATCTCACTCATGAACATCGACTCAAAAATCCTCAACAAAATACTGGCAAACCGAATCCAAGAACACATTAGAAAAATTATCCATTATGATCAAGTAGGCTTCATCCCAGAGATGCAGGGCTGGTTCAACATACGAAAATCTATCAATGTAATTCATCATATAAATAAGCTGAAAGAAAAAAACCATATGATCATTTCATTAGATGCTGAAAAAGCATTTGACAAAATTCAACATCCCTTTATGATAAAAGTCTTGGAGAGATTAGGGATACAAGGGTCATACCTAAATATAATAAAAGCTATATACAGCAATCCGACAGCTAACATCAAATTAAACAGAGAGAAACTCAAAGCCATCCCACTAAACTCAGGAACACGACAAGGCTGCCCACTTTCGCCATACCTCTTCAATATAGTGCTTGAAGTTCTAGCAATATCAATAAGACAACATAAGGGGATCAAGGGGATTCGAATTGGAAAGGAAGAAGTTAAACTTTCGTTATTTGCAGATGATATGATAGTGTACATAAGTGACCCTCAAAACTCCACCAAAGAACTTTTACAGCTGATAAATACCTTTAGTAATGTGGCAGGATACAAGATCAACTCCAAAAAATCAGTCGCCCTCTTATACACAAAGGATATGGAGAGGGAAATCAGAGAAGCTTCACCTTTCACAATAGCCACAAACAGCATAAATTTCTTAACCTTTCCAATTCAATTGACTCTTCAGAAACATTGATTATCCTTAGTATTAAATTATTCTTTAATTTGCTTTCCTAAAGAATTTTTCACGGTATATAGTCACTAGTTGTATCTGAATCTCCTTTGATGGACAAAGACTCCCACAAATCATCACCAGCTCTTTTTTTTTTAAAAAATCATTGTAGCAAGATCCTTCCACCAATGTAGAGTGGTTGTTCTACATTGAACATTAATTGAAATAAGTCATGGTCTATCTTAATATGAAAAAGGCGTATTGCCTTCATACAAGTTCAGGAGCAAATCCATCTGTCTATGACATCAATCCTCTCACAAAGATGGGACCTCTACTCTGTGGCTGTGTCCTGTCAATCACTGTAGGTGTTGAGATTCATTGATAGAAGAGTCAAGACCTCAAGTCTCTGTGAGAACAACAATTACACACCTTCAGGTCTCAAACAAATACTGGTCTTCCCAAGAAATGTCTGTCTGTGTTCATGTGAAAGCCATCTGGAGTTTATTACAGCTTCGAGAAAAAATATCATCTAGGTTATCTCAAATTTTTGGGTCCTCCTTTCCCTTTTAATAGCATTTAAACATATTTCTGATTTCCCCTGAGTCTGTTCCTTTAACAAAATAACATTCTTATATTATTTGATGAATATAAGATGAATAAGTTTTCCCCTGCAATTTTCTTTTACTCTCACATCACTGAAAAATAATTAAGTTTATCTGACAGAGTACTTGAAAGATTAGAAGTAATACCATATTAAAACCATATTTAATAACATGAAAAGTGAAAAATAGATCCTAGAAGGGAGATTTGGACATTCCTAGCATAAGGTTGTTATTCTTCCACAGCAATTTACTTTATTGAGAGGCTATTATTTTTTAACCTTGATTATGGTCAAAGTTATAATTGGATACATTAGCCCAGTAAATTCTTAATCCCGGCTAAACCTTCTACTTATTATTTCCTAGGACCCCTTCATTAATTTTTAGCTTATACATGATTCTAATATTATGGAAAGGAAAACATTTGGAAGCAAATTTTGCCTCAAATGTATAACACTCTCTAGTGAACAATATAAGCAACTTGGACTTTGAACATTATCATGCACAATACAGTCAGCCACTGTTGTCTAGGTAGGTGGATAATTAAAAATTGATTTTATCTTGGGAGACATCTGTAAATCTATCAAAAGTAAAAAATTTTATTATCTAGTAGAACTTTCCATCCAGTCTGATATTCTGCCATCAGTACCTTTTAAGATACAGTTTTTAGAAGGATGTTGTTGTAATAAAGGTAAATATTTTTTGGACACTAAAAATGAAGATGATTTTTTTATAATTTAGTACCCATTTTCACCTGTTAATAAAGATAAATATTTATCAAGTGAGAAGTAAAGTCTCTTTTAATATACTTTAAAACCTCCACAATATGATTTGCCCTTCAGTTCAAACTGTCTTTCAAAGGGTATCTTAAGTTCCCAGACTGTTACAGCATTGTAAATTATGTGGTAGAGGAAATTATGCAGGAATGTGAATAGAACTTCGTGGCATCATCCATGAACCTAGGATGCAATCAGTGTAGAGTTTCTTTAAAGACTGAAAATGAGATTTTATGCCAACAATACTATACATACTATTAACAGTGAGACGCATTTGCTTGACTTAGTTCTCTCAAGATCCCTGCACTTTGAAGGCTAAGACAAGTGGATCATTCAAAGCTACATAACGAGATCCTGCATCATACAAAAGAAAGGGAGAAAAGAGGAAAGGGAGGAACACATACTCTCACTCATGCCAACTTCTGCCATCTCTTAAAACTGCTTCATTCCACAAAACTAGTCAGAAGAAAGACTACCATGAATTGGTAAGAATGGAGTCAGAAAAGAGGAGTGATAGGAAAACAACCTCAGGATTCCATTTTAATGTATTTCAAAATACACCTTTGGAAAAAAACCTAAAAATATGAAGTGGCCTATGTTAGTTACTTTCCTATTTCTGTAAGATGCCATGACCAAAGTAACTTACAGAAAGAAGGGTTTATTTGGTCTTTGTGGTTCCAGAGGGATGAGAGTCCATCACCATCATGGCAACAGGCAGGCATGATAACATGCAGGTATGGCAATAGGCAGGCATGGCAACAGGCAGTCATGACCATAAGCAAACATAGCAACAGGTAGTCATGACAACAGGCAGGAGGGCAACAGGCAAGCATGACAACAAGCAGGTATGGCACCTGGAGCAGCAAGCTGAGAGCTCATACCTTAAACCACAATCAGGAAGCAAAGAGCAAACAGGGAATGACGCATAATTGCTAAGTCTCACAGTCCACCCCTCATGACATACTTCATCCAGCAGAGTCAAAACTCCTAAACCTACCCAGAGTTACCAGTTGGGGATCAAGTATTCAAACAACCAAGACTATGGGGGGCCATTTTATTTTAACTGCTACAAAGCCTAAGAAAATGATACTTTATTTATGCATTATTGTTAGTACCTAAGACTTTTGGAAACACTGATTTTGTATAAATGGTACTACAAGAAACGTGTGAGATTCAAAAAAGTATGTCCAAATTATTGGATGTTGACATTTGTAGCATATATATATAATTACTATTTCAGATCAAGTACATTACTGCATAAATAGCGTAGGCAAACCCAGTTGGAGAAGGAAGAAAGATGATTTCTGAATTCAGGGGCAGGAATGAGTTCTACTGGAAACATGACTTCCAATGCAGAGGGTGCACAATGACAGCGGTTAACTGAGAAGACCCTGAGGTAAATAAACAAAGTAGCAAAGGCACTGAAACTCAGTGTGACTACTTTGTCTAAGGGGTTGATGGCCAGGTATCTAAAGCAGTTCCCCCAAGCACTAACTATGTTCTTTTACTTGGTTTAATTTATTGATTGTTTGCTTGGTGAAGTAGGGTCTCCTTATAGAGATTCTAGGTGGACCTTGAATTCATGATCTTCCTTCCTCAGCTGCCTGAATGTTGAGATAGCACAGTATTTTTTTTTAATTACTCCCTGTGTTTTTTTGGCAACATAGGACAGAGTACACATGAGTTGTATGCTACATGGGACAGCTATAGAAAATGCACAAGCTATCTAACAAAGAAAAACTTAAGGAAGCATGGTGGGGAAAGTAATAATATTATCAGGCATTCTATGTGGGACCCTTACAAGTTATCCATTACTACATTTTTGTCTTCCTTATTTATTTAATAGCATTTATTAATGAAGCATATTATTGTAGTAAGATGCATATAGCAGAACTGATTTAGGTTCATGCTTGCCTGCATTTAGTCCTCTGTTCCACCAACTACTTAATCTCTGTTAGCCTGCATTTCTTTGCCCATAGAACATGGGAATTTAGCTTCCTCGTACAGTTATTGCATGTGTATCATGAGAAATTGTGATGGTCGGCCCGTGGGCTCTGGTAAGTAAGTAGTAAGTGCTAAATCAATTTTTTCCACTTGGGCCCCCTCCTCACGCTGCTTGCTTCTCTGCTCAGTGTCTCTCCTCTTCACCTGCAGCTAAGGTTCCTCTCATCTCCAGGCTCTGGGTTAAGTAGAATCAGGAGTGATTTAAGGAACCCTTAGTGTTTAGGGCTCCATTGAAATGAGTTTATACAGTGGATTCTTTCTAATCCGTGATATGATCTCATATTTTAGAGTCTAGCTGGTCTTCGGTGTACCCTCTGTTGGATTCACATCTGTGCTCATGCCTTTCCAAACTCTTTTGTTTCTAGTAGAACTCAGCCTGCCCCTCACACCTTTATTACAACCCTAATGTGTGTTTTACAATGGCACTGGCATTTCCTTGGGACCTTAAACTAAAGAAGGATGGAATTGCGAGTTAACTAAGTGTTTGACTCCTAGACTCAATCTCAGCCTATGGAGATGGTATAGGGCCTGCATATATCTGAAACCTCATTAAAAGTACAAAGATGACCACGTACAGTGCTAACACTTAAGGACTATATGGTCCAGGAGCAGAAAGGAGCTGGGTACATGACCGTGAAAGACGGGATACAGAAAGTACCTTCAGGAAGTTCAAAGTACCATGTGGATTCCTTGCATCAGAAATTCAAATTAGCTTGGCATGTCTCTGAAATGCCGTAAGGAAAGAGATGTTTGAACCTTATTTTCAGTGTTAAGTATCAGAAGGTAAAGAGCAGAGTAGCATTGCAGTCACGGGGCTGGTAAAGTGGCACCACGGGAAGAATAAGGTGTGAGTGGAAATGTTAAATAAAAACATTCTCAACTCGTCCAGATTCCAGAAAACCAGAAATGGTTGAGTGAGGAAAACACTTAGGATGACAGATGTTTGATGGTAGCATGGTGGGACATAGCCAGCCACACAAATTACACTCTGCCAACTGGCAGGGGCTTGCTCATTACACTGAGGCTTTGACAACTTTTGTGTGTTTTATATGGCCAAATAGCAGACATTTTAGGCTGTGGAGCTTGTGTACTCTAGGGCGCAATTAGTCAGCCCTGCCCTTGTAGCTCAAAAGAAGTCATACTCAGCGTCCGGGTAAATGAGAGAACGCATCCCCCAAATTTATTTATGAACAGCAAAATTTAATTTGACAAAATGTTATTGTGAATTAAATTACCACAACTATTTGACAATGTGAAGAAAAATGATGTTGATAGCTAACTGAACATTTAAAAAAAAAAAAGGAACAAGTCCAAATTCTTGTCTTCTCCGGCTGTAGCCTGGTGAGTCCTGGTATATAGGCTCAATGTAAATGATACAGCTGGAGTTGTAAGATGAAGGGTCATGGTACAAAGTCATTGAGAGTTTTCTCACAACATTACTGCTTCTCTGGATAAGAGCAGACTAGCAGGAAAACATGAGTGTTGAGAAAGGAAACAGGTTATGTTGCTGTCATTATTCAAGCAGTTTGTATGTGGTGTGTGTGTGTGTGGTGTTTGTATGAATATATGGTGTGATATGGTGTGTGTGGTGTGTATGTATGTATACGTATGGTGTATGTGATATATATATATATGTTTTGGGAATGTGTATAGTGTCTGTAATGTGTGTGATGTGTATGAATGATGTGTGTATGTATGTGTGCAGTGTCTGTGTGTGTGTGTGTGTGTGTATAGCTACATATTCTAATCTTGGAATTTCTACTTTCTTAATCTTTTTATTCTAAACACTTTTCACAATGTGCCCTCAACTGGGCACTGTAGCCATCTGGCTGAGTATCGTTCTTGTCACAGAAGTTAATGGAAGCATTCAAAAGAAAATAAAAGAAGAGATACAATCTTTCTCAAGGTTATAATCTTTTACATGGAGGAGTAGCTCACATCCTTGAATGAAGACAGTAGTATATGCTTTCAGCAAGTAACAACAAAGAAGCAGTCACTTGCAACAACCATGTTCTATTGCATCCCAGCACCAGAAAATGCACCCTGTGAAACACGCTGCACTGGGCTCTGTCACTTTGCTTTAAAAATCGTCCTTTGGCATATTTCAGGGCACTGGTGCAGTGACCCTGTGGTGTCCATGTGCCATGTGACTGTCTGTGCCTTGCTGAGGGTATCTATTGATGTCTGGCCGGGCTGAGTCCATTCTCTTTTAAGCAACACAGCTGGGCTAGGTAGACCAATAAGAAAACAGGAAATTTCATGACATGATTTCATTAGAAGATTCTCATCTGTATTCTGTGCATTGCTTAACCTAAGCCACTAGTTTATGATCTCTAATACTTGAAGCTCCCTATCTGTGGCCTCAAGTGATTTTGAAGATATTCCTAATGTTTAGAGTATATAATACAGCCACTAGCAGCAAGGAACTTCTTCCAATGCAGTAACAGATGGAGTTTCCACAGAGCAAGCAGCAACTTACTACATGAAATATTTACTGCTGGATACAGATGGACACAAACATAGTGAACAGATGAACTATTCATAGAGAGGATTTATTTGCTTTGTAAGTAGATAACTTATATACACGTAGTTTTGCATTTTGAACTTAATGTACATAAGAGACTGGTTTCTTCCTTTTTTCTCTTTACTTTTCCGAATATAGAAACATGGCTAACTGAATATCATTACTGCTGTTATTGATATTAGCCATTTTTCATTAACAACCACCTTGGGAAGACCGACAAGAATTTAAATTACTTTACTTTGATATTTAGCAAGAAATGTATCCATTAATCATCCAGATCTATGAAAAATAATACCATCCAACAATGTTGATATATTTTTCAATACAACGTAATAAGAATTTTCAAATACCTGCCATGTGGTCATCATCACACTCTGTGCTAAGTAGTCAGGGATCAAGAGCAGTTGGTGAAGTACATTGTACACGTCTATACAGGATGGGGATCCCCACACAGAGCTCACACACAGACTTCCAGTATTGAGTGCATCGATAGTCAAAGGCCACGTGGAGAAAAGTCCCCTCATAGTCTCTAAATGTGTAGTTTTATATTCTTTAATTAATCTTTCTGTGCTCCATAAGTACAAAACAAGCTAATGTCAATTCACAAATACAAAATGGCTAATGTCAATTCATAAAACAAATCAAGCTAATGTCAATTCATGAACTTATTTCACTGTTGAAATAACCCTCACATCTGGAAAGAGTAACATTCCCTATGGTCCTAATTGTAAGCTAACTTGATCAGTCTTGATGTAAAATGAAAACACAATTTGTTTTATCTTATCTGAACATATTTCTCCTGTGTATTAAGGAGCTTTCTCTGTATACTTGAATTTGAATGTCAGCCTACATTTGGAAATTCTGCTTACGAGCTCTGTGATAGGTTGCATCTGTGTATGTATGCGCAGCAAGTTCATATATGTGGAGGTCCAAGGTCTACATCGCACGTTTTTCCAAGATTGCTCTCCACCTTTAGTTTTTGAGCCAAGGTCACTCACAAAGTCCAAAGTTCATACCCTGGGCTTCTCTGGATGGCCAATGAACTCCAGCAATCTGCCCATCTCTACTTCCCCCAAAGCTGGGGTGGCAGGCGCACCCAGGCATACGCAGCTTTCTTTGCATTGGTTCGAGGGATCCAAATTCAGTTTCTTGCACTTGGAGAACAGACAGTTTAATAATTGAGCCCTCTCCCTGAAAAACACGATTTTGAAATGATTCGGAAATCTCCTAGAAGGTAGATATTGTAAGGTAATGAAATACGTGTGCAACTCACAATTGACAACATGTGGGATCAACCTAGGTTTTCACAAATGGGAGCATGGATAAAGAAAATATGACATTTGTGCAATGTTGAATATTATTCAGCCAGGAAGAATAAATTTCTGCATTTGCAACAACATGAGTGAAACTGGAGGACATGTTACCTAAAATAAACCAGGCACAAAACAGTCAAATGTTACATGTTCTCATGTAGGTGTAGAGGCTCATAAGTTCATCTCTAAGAAGTAGAAAGTAAAATATTAATTATTAAAGCCTGGGAAGGGTATTAGGAAGGAAATAAAAATAATGTGACCCAGTACAGAGGCATACCCTTAAAGCAGAAAGACACTTTTCGTCTTGTGCAGCACAGTAAGACAAGAATAGGTGTCAATAATAAACTGTAAACGTCCACACAGCTTGTGCAGAGGTTCTGGATGTTCTTAATCCAGAGAGGTAATATAACCGAATAGATGGCCATGTCAGCTCTCTTGATCTGACTGTGTGTCTACATTACCGACATGGCTTAGGGTGAAAGAGGTAAGGAGTGAGGCACATCACAGGCGTATTTCAAGCAACTGTCAGAACTTTGGCCCTTATTATGAGTTAAATTGTAAGCCAATGAAAAATAAAACAAGATGTAGTAACTTACATGAATTTAGCTGTTTTCCCCAGAGGGTATTTTTATTAGAAAAAAAAAACTTCTCATTCAATATATTTTGATCATGTTTCCCCTCTCCAAAACCCTCCCCAATGCTCCTCACCTCCCTATTTATCCAACTTTGTGTTCTTTTTCTTTCTCTCGTTGAAACAAAAATAATGAACAAAGAAAATTTAAAAATGCAAAAAATAAAACTACAAAAAATGTAAGAGCAAAAATTTCTTGTGATACTGAACAGTTACTTGCATTAGTTACTATGGCAATGTAAAGCTGCCATTTCCTCATGTGACACTCGACCCAGGAGTAATTCTAGCTGAAAGTTCACAATGTACATCATAGTGATGACAACACTATGTTCCCTATAACTTCAGTTGCAGTTTCCTGATTTGAAATATTTGCCAAACAGCTGCCAAAGAGATCCTTCCAAGAGCATTATCTCTCAGAAATTACAAAGATAATCAGAAAATACAATTCCATAACATACAAAGCAATCACTTGGCATGTCCTAGGTTATGACAGAGAAGTATTGATTTCATGGTTTACTGTCATAACTCTAAATGGATACTCAAAGAACTCTGGGATTTATGAGCATTGTATGGCTCTTCCTGGTGTGGACAGTTCCCTAGACTTCCTCAGTCAGAAGCTCCAGACATTACTAGAAGTTTTTTTCTCCTACATGTCTCTCCAATCCCCCTCTCCTAGAACCTCCAGCCTCACAGTTAGCTCTTGCTTACTGGCATGTGAATTGAGGAAATTGCTTCCAGGGAGCTGCCCTGGCCTCTTCATCTCACTGCCCCCTGTTACGCACAGTATCCCTACAAAATTAAACTGACTTATGCCATCCTCCCTCCCTCCTCGTTGGGCTTAAAGACTCCCTCATGATCAAATTCCTGAATGTATTTTTAGCTCATCCTGTGTCGCTTCTAGATTGCACTGGCTGCCACAGCCATAGAATGTCATTTGTTTTCCTAATGCCATAAGCTATTTCACACATCTGTGACTTTACAAAAACCATGCCCTTCGATGGAAGATTTTCACACCTTGTCTATCTCACAATTTCCTACTGCCTTCAGCTTCTGTTTATATGTGAAAACATGTGGGAAGTTTCCCTTGGCCTCAGCTTCAGTACTCTTTAGATCAGAGGTGACTTTGAACTTACTGGCCTCAGCACCATAAGACAACTCTTTGAAAGTCAAACCACTGAAGCAAAGGCAAATAGTAGTGCTCAATCACTATTGAACTCTAAATACAAAACTACTGGGTGTTGACACATTTAAGAGAACGTGGTAAGTGTATTTAAACACACAATAATGATCTCAAGAGACAGAAAGGGGCATCGGGTTCGGATATACTGCCTTAAGGAAAATGGGCATTTATTTCAGTCATTTATTGGATAACTTAAAAGTAAATAGAATTTTAATATCAAAGTTGGTCTTTTACAATGTAGAAATTTATTGATGTTTTGTTTGTTGTTTATTTGTTTATTTTTGAGCATTTTGTTGTTCATTGACATTTTGATGCCAAGGAATAATTTATCTTTAAAATTCTGATTGGTCTGCAGTGGTTATTATTAAACAACAATTCTTCTATGGCTGGCTTCACTTTATCATATTGTGTGGTTCTTTGACTATAAAGGAGAAAATGGTTAGGAAAAATTATCCCCTTGGTAATAAAATTTGTGTAAGGAATGATTTCTCTTGAGGGAGGTATCCCAGAAGCAATGATAAGTGATGTACATAAAGATACCTAAGATACCTAACTGCAGCAATGCAGCATTGTTTGGTATTTATATTTAGCCCCGTGTTTCTTATTACAGGGTAGCATATGTCTTGGGATGGGACAGTGCTGGGTTTTGCCTCATCAACTTGAAGCCTCCCTCTAGTCAGCATAAGGTTGACTACTGCCATAACATGCTTTTATAGTGGTGGTTGAGTCATCTGTTTTCACATGGTTGGTACTGTAAGGAATTGAGACATATGTCTCATGTATCAAGATTCACTGTGAATCTGAAAGATGAAAGTAAAATGAACCCCGAAGCACACTCAAGTGGTGCTAGATGCAACCTGAAGGCAGAGCGTTTTCAGAGACACTGTGGCTTATCTCCCCCAGACTTTAGCGTTATATTATTCTCTACCCTTTCTGGCAGTGCATAGAAAAAAATTCTAAGCTCAAAGCTTGCTGATTCTGTGATAAAGAATGCAGTATTTCTCTGTGATCAGTTACAAACCCTGATCCACTCTTTTTAACAAGGGCCGTGTTTATTTACCAAGCAAATGTAAGCAAGTGGCCAAGTGAGGGGCCAGGGTTATTTACCAAATGGACACACACCTACACTGAATAAAGAACCCAACGGGAGTCCATGCAACTTTTTAATTAAGGTGGTTTCTCTTTCCTAGAATGGAAAAATTTACAACATAAGCATGTGGGTCAGATCTCCAGAGTAAAAGCCAGGGCACTGGATGACTTGATATGGAATCATGGACAGCAGCATCCTGTTAACTAAGCAGTTTGCATGATGATTTTAATCCCAGACTGGAACCAGGCCTTCATTAGAAAGGCTGGGTTTGAGAGTGTAGTTGTCCCTACAGTTTGCCTTCAAGTCTACTTAGAAGCTATTTTCTCCCAGTCTTTTCTAAGCCTTTGGCCAAGTTGCTTTACAATGCATAACATTACTAAACTAATATTCATAAACTTTATAAATAAAAACATGTGGTGACACCAAACCTCAGAAATTAATTGTTCAGAAAAGATCCTGTTTGTCAAAAAATAGCATCGTGCAGATGAACTAGAATTAGGAGAATAACGGAAAGAGGATGACTTGAGCATGGAGCCAAGGTGATCTAGGATGTAAATAAAGGAATATTAGTAGATGAGGGCTAAAAGTTAGCCATGGATGAAAACAGTGGCTTTGAGTACCACGAGGTCCTTTTATTGACAGACAGAATATAAACCCCAAAATATTGAACAGAGGTGATACCCTTTTGGGAATAGACACTGGGGGGGACAACAAACTGAGTGGGTATGATAACTGTTCCATAGGCACACACCCACATCCATATTTATCAAACAACTTATTTAATATTTAGGTACTATTAAAATCAATAGGAGAATAATAGCAACTAATATTAAAATTGTCAGGATGGTAGAAGCTTGATCATGTTTAAAAAAAATAGTACATGGAGAGTTTAGAGAGGCAGAACCTTGATTTTATCCATCACCAAGAAGGAAGAGGTGGCCTTCTCCCTCATGCCTACAAAATGAGCTATAAATTTTGTTAAATTTTTCCTATTTACCTACATCCTCACGGAGGATTAATCCTCTTTAGATGGTGTTATTTAGACAGTGACTTCCTTTCATTTTCTGAGCAGAAGTTTGTGACTATCTAGGCCCCATGACTGCCCTGAACAAACTGTCTTAGAAGTTCAAGGTCTTAGCAGCTCAATTAACCTGAACGTAACGCTGAAGGTCGTAGCCAAGGTAGAGCAAGGCTCTGTGATGCTCTGGGCATGCCGTATTCACACATACTCTCATTTGATTCTCACACTACCCTCCTAAATGAAGAACACCAAGAATGTGCCTTTTCCTTACACTCAAAGAAACCTTGAAGGTTGGTGAGGTCACACAGCCGGTGCGTGGCTGCACTGTGACACACAGAACTGAGATCATCAAAACTTCATCTTTAGCTCCCGGGGAAGTAACATCTCTCAGCATCTCTGAATTTTTATGTTGAAGCTTATCTTCATTTGCAGTATAGGCTTCTAACTGTTCTTTATTTACATAGGGATACAGTTTTTGAAGTAAAGTTTAGTTTTCAACTAAACATTTTCCTGTACTTTGGAAACCATGAACACTATATGAAACTCAAAGTGTACAGTCAAAATAAATACATCAAAATCATAAAAGTTTAAAAATGAGAGGTCCTATTTTCCCTCTGATTTCATTGCTGAGTTGGGTTGAAATTCAGAGAGTTTCTAGATGGCAGGATTATTTTCATTGTATTTTCTCATAATACTGTGAGTTATCTGAGCGACATGTGGGTGGCCTGGTTTTGCGGATTCTAATCCAATATGAGATTCTAGGAAGCCATGCAGGATGCAATTCTTATAACTGCATTTTGTTTCCTCGATTGCTGTCCATGCCCTTGGCTGATCTTGTTCCAGTTCATGGTATTGGCTGTTTCAAAATTCCTATGTACTGAAGAGGATGGTACTGAGCAAATAACAGAGCAGAACCAGAGAAAGTAGAGATCTATAGAGCACTGTAGAAAGTCAGGATAAGTAAGTAACAAGGAACAGGAGGATTGTCTCATAAGCAAGATGGAGATTTTGTTTTTACCTGTCCTCCTTCCCTGTCTATCTCTATCTCTGTCTCTCTCTCTCTCTCTGATGCAATAAAATTTTTTAAAAGTTCTTTCTTCTTACATCTTCTACTTTATTGTTACATATGATTTATTAATCACTAATATCTAGACAAATATTTTATTCTATCTTTTAAAATACTGTTACATGCTCATAAGTAAACTAATAATTTTTATGACTCCTCATTGGAGGAGTCTTAAATCTTAAATCTCAAAATCTCAAAGAGGAAGCAGCAGTGAATGGTCTTCAGCAGCAGTCTCCTGGCAACAGAGTTTCCAGGCAAATCATGCTGAGAACAGAAATAAGATGAGAGATAGTAAATTTGGAAGAGGAAGAAATATATATATGTGTGTGTGTGTGTGTGTGTGTGTGCATGACTTTAAAAAATTAAAATTAAAGATTTTGAGTTTCAAATAATTTCTTAAAGTAGATTATGATATTTATAGCTATTTTAATAGCATTTTACCTTTTATCAAAATTATATAATATTCAATATTTTTCAAATAAAAGTTTGATTTAATTTAATTATAAAATAGTTTTACTATTTTTTTGCATATTGAGAGAAGTGGTTAAATATTTAAGAGTGGGTCCTCAGACCAGATTTCAAACGCTCTAGAAAAAGGGATTCTCCACAAATTGGCTTCTTATAATAGAAACTCAAAGTACCCTTCATAGTGTTAAATTGCTACACTGAAATTAGGGCTGTTGTCACAGTGAGTGGCTTTGTATCTGTAGGGAATCAAATAAGGCTGTAAACCCGAGCCTTCTGAAAACCAGAGAAGAAAATAACATTAAACTTCCCACAGTTCTGTCCACGTTCATTTTCCTTGGCCCACTTACCTCAGAGTTAATTATTAAATAGATGATTTTATTTTAACTGTAACAAATATCTTCAGACTATCTCTATCAATCAAGTTATAAATATCTTGGAAAAATAAAATGTCATATGTGAATAAGGAATAGAAAGAAAAAAGAATCATCCTAAAAATATTCAACAATGGTTGAATTCCCACCTGTTCCACATGGTTGTGAGGAAGAAAGGACTAAGTGACTTCTCTGTGGTCATTAAAGTGCACTGGGGTATTGCAACCTGCAAACAAGGTGAAACACAAAACACACTCTGAATTAATTCATGGCTTGACATGGATGTCTGTTGTATATACACAAGAAACTAAGTCTTCTACAGGAAGGAGGAGAAGGAGAAGGAAAGAAGAAGCATGAATTTATTTCTTACCCTTGTGAATGCAAAGATCTAGAGAAACTTGAAGGGCACAGTAGTTTATGTTTTTCAGGGAGGTTATAGACTGAAATAGTGTATAGTAGGAACCTGGTAACTTTTATTTTCTTTAACACTGTGTAAGATTCACAAATAACACATTCTTATTCTTTTATTGCAGTATTGTTCTATAAATGTAGCCAAGGTAAATATTGCTTACTCTACTTGCCTAGTTTGGTCTGCATTCCACATACCGCTAAGATATCTTTCTAGGAAAGTTTCATACATATCTTCATTTCATTCCCTTTTATATTATTATAAACAAGGCCGTCATCAATTTGATGGATAAATGTTAACTCTTCCTATGGTGTGTTTTGAATCCAGAGCATCAGAGTGTCCCTGTAGTCTTGTCTTGATGCTGCTTCTGGATATCTGCCTTCCTTTTTTCCTTTCGTGTGCAGATAATTCCAAATTTCCCAGGCATGCTGCGGGATTTCATCTCGGTCTGAATATACAGACCAATGCTGTGATGTAAAATCTGATTACTTATTCAGGATGCAAAGAGTAATTCACTACTAATATCTTGGATTGCCATGCCTTGTGACTGTTTTTGTGTTTTGGTTATTGTTGTACATATTCTGTTCTGCAATGGGTCACTGAGATATTAGGCTAAACAAACCAAAGTCCTCTGAAGTATTGTCTTTTCCACAATCTTTAAAAATGCGTATCCTTTGACACTTATTAATACTATCCATTTCCCCTTCTCCCTCCACGGCCACCCTCTCCTCTCTCAGTATGTCTTGAGTAGACTGTTGTTAATTTTTATAATACTTTAGAAAGGTATGTAGTGGTCAGAATTTTATGTATTGTGACTGTGAGGATTCTTCCATCAAGGTAACAAGAGATGAAATTGGGATTCATTATCTCCTCTGTACACAGGTGAAGAACATGATGCTGAGATCGCTAAGTGTGAAGTGAGGGAAAAGATAGCATGTGGCCAAATGGTGGAGAAGAATTTCAATTCCTCCTCTCCATCTTGGGTTATTGCATGGACCTTTGCTCCAGAATTTTCCCTTGACCGAGGAAAGCAAACAGAATCCGCATGTGATGCTTTCCGAAGTTCTGTGTAAAACACCCTCTCACAGTCAGGAGATGAGGTTGACCTCACAGGCTGCACCCTGTGATTTATTCACCCTGAGTGCAGCACCAAGAAAGAGGAAAGCAACCATTCAGGAGGAACCTTTTCCACCTTGTTGGTTGTCTTCTAAACAAAGGTTTCCCACACTAGCATCTCTTAGGAGGAAATGTCTGTCCTTTGCTCTCAGTGTCAATACACATAGAATAAGCATGTAGCTTATTGAAGGAGCAAGTCGCAGCTACTGCACTACTGTTCCCTGAAAGTTTTCCCCATCTGCTGGTTCACATATAGCAGAACCTATGAGTTTTTGGATCACACTTAACCCTTAGGTCTTATAAGTCTCAAGGTACCAGTGCTCAAAAGATGTTGTTGGAGCCTGCGTGTTTGTTCCTGGCTGCCCAGATTCAAAAGTTTTGGCCTATTAGCTCTATCTTCTTATTGGCTAGCTCTTACATCTTAATTTACCCATTTATATTAATCTGTGTTTGTGGCTTACCAGCAAGGCAAGCAGGCTCCAACAACAAAACAAATTTAAGTATTTCATCTACATTGTCAGCAAACATCCCAGATATCAAGTGAAGCTTCTCTGCACCTGCCACCCAAAGCCAATAATTGGTGGGCCAGATGTTTTGGAAGAGAGATACAGATAACTCTGTAGCTATCTTAGCAGTATGAGAGCTGGGGGCAGGAAGCAAAAGAGAAGAGGAGTAGAGAACCACACAAGGCTGCAACCCAGCACTGGTAATGCTTTCCCTGCCTTCTGTGCCCCTTTTATAGCTGTGTCTCACTGCAGAGCCTCTCCTTTCCTGAGAACATGAACTTGTAGACATCTCCAAGTGGTAACTCTCCCTTTGTCTGTGTGCCACCTGCTGGTCTTCATCATATATATATAAACAAACTCCCCTGGAGTGGGCCTATTGCTCTTTCAGGAGAGTATGTTAGAATCCCACATGCTACTGCTATGGAATCAACATGTGGATCACAGGTCATCAAATTTTTCATCATGAAATGATTATTTGACGCTCCATTAGAGTGCAGCTTGCAAAGTGGTGGCATTATGGTAGTACTAGAATGCTGAAGTCTTCAACAGACTTAAATGAGAATAGAAAGGTAGAAGCCCATGATGAGATAAATGAACATAGGGAGCAACAGACACATCAGAGATTCCTCTCTCTGGCATGTGAAGACAGGGGGAAAGCAGCCATCTGCAAGCAGACATCCTCACCTTGAATTTTCTGGCCTCCTGTAGACAGAGGCTGCTTCTTCATTTCCAGGCTGCCCAGATCTGATATAATCACACAGAAACTATATTAATTGCAACACTCCTTGGCCAATGACTCTGGCATATTCCTAGCTAGCTCTTACATCTTACATTAACCCACTCCTATTATTTTGTATTGTACTACAAGACTCAAGGTTTACCGGTAAGGTTCTGGCAGCGTCTGTCATATGGCATCTCTTTGACTCCACCTACTTTTCTCCCCTATCTCTGCTTGTAATTCCTGCCTAGCTCTATTCTGCACTGCAATAGACCCAAAGCAGCTTCTTTATTAACCAATGGTAATAAAACATATTCACAGCATACAGAAGGGAATCCCACATCATCATCCAGAAATATAAGAAATAAATATCGCCTGTTTAAGCCTTGTATGTAATTTTAGTTATAGCCACCCAAGCTGACTGTTTTCCATTTGAACAGGGTATAAATTCTGCCTATTCTATGGTAGAATCACTACACTGCTATAAACTCTTACTCTTCCAAGCAAATACTGAGTTCTCTTTACTTTTATTCCCTTTCTAGTTTTGCTTCCTATTACTCAAACACATTGTCTTCCTCTAGCTAGTCTGATCCACTTGCTGATCTTCAAATAGGAGCATTCTGACCCAGTAGATTTTCACAAATGTAGCTGCCTGCATGCCTGCTCAAACTGGCTTCTAGCTATTCATTCATCATACAGCTATATCCTGCTCTGCTGGGCTTGCTCAGAATCCCTACTTACCTGAATTGCCTCTTTCCTCTTGCAGATTCCCTCGCCTTGCTATAAGACCACCAACGTGCAGTAGATGTAGGAAATGACCTTAAAGAAACCTTTCTAATTTAAAACATCAGAAATGTGTTTCCTGAAGGTCTGGAGACCAGAAACGGATGTCAAACAGGACCCCAACCCTCTAGCCATCTCTAATGTGGATGTCCAGATTCCAGTATCGATGTTATTCCTCTGCCCGAACTGAGACTTGTCCCAGCATTGTCCCAGCACTTAGTCCATCATTGTCATGTTGCCTTCTTTTTTGTTTATCACATCCCCCTTGTGTGTCCTTATGACAACAGTTGCCACTGGACTCAGTCCATACTCAGATTGCCCAAATTGGTCACAATACCTCAAAATCCTTAAATGAACTGCATTTGCCAGTGGTGGTTTCCAAACACCATAGCATTCACAGGATCTGAGGATTAGGACTTTAACGTAACCTTTGTAGGGACCCCCTCCCCTCACTGAACCACTATACTAGCCATAATCTTCCCTCACCCCAGTCACTTAGCAACATCCCAGCAGGTGTCCTTATCTCCAGTCTTGTTTCTGAAATTTATTTTTACTTCTGTTTGCAACCTTCATCCTTCAGAAACACAAGTTGACCACTGGCACCTAACCTCTACTGTTATCACCCACTCAACTATGGCTCTAAGCCTCTTGACCATGAGCTAATTTCTGTGTAGGCTCAGCTATTAGTCAATTGCCTTCCTACCATCGAAGACAGAAAGAGCATCTACCATGTTGAACTCTATGCTCTTAAAACAGCCTTGCATCCTTTCCTGCTTCTATCGGCTTTTAGTTCTTTAGTTTTCGTCCTTAAATAACTCATATTTTATGTCTGATTTAAATGAACAGGTTTTAAATACATTATTATCTCATATATCAGATATAACTGCTGTGTAATGGTCCATCTTCTCTGGTGGAGGTCAAATGTATTATCTTCTAGGCTACCCTTATATCAAGAGAAAAATACTTGTAATATGAAGAGATAGGGTCTTCATACTCTGAGGAAAGTATATAGGGATGACTCACCAAATTTACCTGCTTCTTGAAATTTCAGACCAAATAAAATATATGATATAAATGACACAACAAGGCCCAGTTTGAAACCACATTTAGTCAATTTAATCCAGCAGAAATCTCAGAATCAATATCTCTGTGAATGTCCACCAAAGAAATGTTCCGCTTTTAAGGAAAGAGTACTTTATTTCTTTTTTTAATCTTTCAATGTATTTTAATTGGCAAATGAGAAAAATAACTAATATATGTGTTTACAGTGATATTTCAATACGTATACACATTGTGGAAAGAGAAAATAGGGCTAATTGATATCTTGGCTCTTTAATTATCTAAAATTAAAAGAAGTCATATACAATATCTGCCACCATAGTGTAGGCTTTGGGTTTTTTCTATATCTTTGATATAAAACTATATCTTTCTAAGATAAGCATTATTTTAGGAGCCATCTTGGTGACATGCATAGTGCCATCTACCTATACTTCCAGCACTTAGGAAGCAGATGCCAGAGCAGTCTTAATTTGATGCCGATCTGGGCTACATGCTGAGACTGTGGGGGGGTGGAGATGGAGAGAGAGACAGAGATAGGGACAGAGACAGAAAGATTAAAGAACTAGATAGGCAATGACAACATACAATTATAATTATTCATATGAAATATTTATTGCTTTCTACATGATTATCACATCTCCACAGGCAAAGATTGTTTCTTTCTTTGAGTATAAGTGAGATAAGAATTATTGGAAAGAGGTATTTTTCCCTCTCAGAACTGGACATATTGTCAAAGAATTATGTGAATAAATACAGCTTGATTTACAACTAGTAATGTGCATTGAATTTTGTTCCTATTGCTCCATAATTAATCACCACACTGAAATTTAATCTGATTCCAATCTTTTTTTTTCTATTTTAGTGCTCATTAGGTTAAGATTTTTCTAGCTACTTTGTTTTCCTTTGCTGACCTGCAGCAACCATGTTACTAAAGTAGAATTTCTGTTAATTAGTCAGGGTGCTGGGGAGCTGGAGGGAACCCCAAACATATCTAAAATAATTAGATTCTAACTGAACAAAGATCTAAGTAGCAAGATCAGACTGCATGATGTTATATAAGAAGAACTCAAAGACTAATTTTTAATTTATGATTCACAGAAGTTTAAGCACACAGAGGTCATTTGCCAGGTCATTGATTAGTGACTGAAGCAAAGTTCCTACTGGTATGTGCCTGTTATCTTACAGTTCTACTGAATACAGTTAAAAATAGATGTGTCTTCTAAATATACATTCACCTTTGGAAAATACGCTATTTTCCAGCTATTAAGCAAAAAGATGGACAAGTTTGTGCCCTAGCATCCATTACTAGTCTGACCCTTCTTGTGTTTCCTATAAAAGGTCAGAGAACCACTTCTGTAGATCAATTTTGGGAGTTATAAAAGATCTGATAGACTAAATTCATCCTAAACCCTTATAGTCATATATAGCCATACAGGAGCATTTTAAAATCCTACTTTTCACAATAAGATTCATGTTACCTCCAGGCTTAGTAACCTTTAAATACTAGGGTTATTCAAAAGCTCTGAGTGCCTTAGTGTAGCAGATGGTTGCACTAGGTTTCTGGGAGTTTGATTTGATGAGTCAAAGACAGCCCTCACTGAATTTTCTGCTTTTCCACTTTCACCTCCTCAGCCTCTTCCCTGGACAATTGTCAAGCTGAATCTTCTGTGTTCTTTCCCAAGATCACCGTACAATTCTTTTTACTAGACTTTCTTGGTGTTATCTGCAATCCAAGAGTCTATACTCCAATCTATACCCGGAGCTCTCACCCTATTTCCCATCCACTCCAGTCTCAAATCCTTTGTGACATCATTGAAGAGATCTCTAATCTTGCCACCCCAAATCCAGCTTGGAATTTTGGTATTACCAACTACACAAATCTACAGTGTCTGTGTGTTGTGGGATAATCTTTTTTGTAAACTGTGAAGGTGAGTTTCTGCCAAGACACCTTCTGATTGGTTTAATAAAGCACTCAACGGGCAATAGCTAGGCAGGACTATAGGGAAGAGAGAGGAACTTGGGGGAATAATCAAGGAGGTACAGATTTCACCAGCGAGACACAGAGGAAGTTGGATATACAATATAGAGGAGAGGTGACCAGCCTTGTGGCAAAACATACATAATATAAATGGGTTAATTTAAGTTATAAGAGCTAGTTGGAAACAAGCTTAAGCTAAGGCCAAGATTTCATAATTAATAAAATGTCTCTGTGTCATTTTTTGGGAGTTGGCAGTCCAAAGAAAACCCAACTACATATGTGAACATGTATGCCTTTGTTGGCCAACCACTTACTTCTGCTTCCACACCACCATCATGTCACTTCCATTTTTCTTCTGTAGTTACAAATGACAGGGTTGAGGAAGGCAAGTAACCCAAGCTGGGTCATTCCAAATAACCCTGGCCTTGGTTATGAGTAGTGATCTAGAGGTTGTTCCCAGCTAGCTAATCACATTCCTTCTCTGCAACTGATTCCTATTGAAATGAGCAAAATAAAAATGGAAATTTTTTGCAAGTATATAATAGTAAGATATAAACCCAGGAACAATTTGAATATAGATATAATCATCTATACTGAGAGCAAATGAAACAGCGGCCTGGGTAGAGTGGATTGCTTATGAATGACTTTGATGAGAATGAGGTTAGATCCTAGGAAGAAGCCAAAAATGACGGCTCCAATTCATCACAGCAGGCTGGCACAGGTGAGGCTGTGAGCAAGGCCAGGAGAGAAGTGTGACAAGGCGGCAGCTGCCAGGTCTGGGCAGCCTCCAGCTCATACGAGTGGCATCCAAAGGATAAGTGTCAGATCCAGGCACCCCGTAGACAGGAGACAACCTCACTAGACAGTGATCAATCACAGGTTTGTCTAGGCACAGACAGGGTCCAGGAAGAGCATCACAGTTGTTTGGGAGAGTGGCCAGGTTTGAATGTATATTCAGGCTGTCAGCAGAACCGTGTAAGCAAACTCCGGCCAAGGCTCCTAGGCTCATTATCCCATCGAGATCTGTCACTTACTCTTTCAGTTCTTTCAGGAAGCCACGCTGGGAGACCTTGGAGACCCTTCAGCTGTAGGCCACGAAAGCCAGCTGCTGCCCTGTCTGGGAGAGGACGGTGAATGTGCAAGTGGATTTGAAATTTTCCACCCTACAACCAGTGAAAAGATTTAAAAAAAAATCCCTATGAAATCCAAATAGGCCAAGACAATTATTCTTTTTCTTTTTTTCTCTTTTGTGAATCATTTTCATGATTTCATGTAGCACTTTTCTCCTAGGAAATTTATAGTAACTTACCTCTGTTATTCTCAGAGTAATAACATTGGTGAAATGATGTATATTAGTGATTCTAACCTTCACTAATAGTTTCTTCATAGAATAATAATGACCATACACTTGGCACCATAGGCTTCTAACATGGTATTTATGTGTATATATAGCTAGCTATAGAGATGAGAGTAAGAATGCAGTTTGGGGGCCCTGCAGTCTTTATTGGAAGTTATGAAAGCTAACACCGTTAGAACTGGAAACTGTTCTCCATTGACTTGTGCTCCTCTGTGTATCCTATGGGGATTTGCTAAGCTCTGCTTTGCCACAGCAATTTAGTACAGATATCTTCACACTGTTTTCCTATTAAGTGATATTTAGGCAAAATAGTAAATATGAAAAAACTGAGTAATGTTTTCCTTCCTCTCTGACATGACTTAACGTGTGTGAAGGTACGTATGGAGGCCAGAAGAAGGCTGTGGATTCCTTGGCGTTAGAATTGCAGATACTTTGGGGTGCAGGAAAAAGAACTTGTGGCCTCTACAAGAGCAGCAAGTGCTATCAGCTGCTGAGTTTTGATTCCAGACACTTGTTTTCCCAGTCTTACAACACTGTGATTATTTAATAAAATATCATAGAAAAAATACATCCATTCCTTCTAAGTTAGGGAAGTTGAAATTTTATTAAATTGTATACCTTATAATAAATTACTAAAATGTTTTGCTAAAATTTTGGCTTTGAAGAGTGCTACTTTAATCCATTGCTCAAAACCCCCAGACTATTGGGTAATTGGAATATTGCATTGGGTAATTTTGCCACACTTCATTTTTTTATGTATATGTCTTACTTTTTCCTTTGTTGAAATATGATTTTCTGCATTCTTCTGTCACATCATATATCGATTATCATAAACAAGTTGGGCCCTTTAATTTTCCATGCAAAAGGACTAAACAATTTGACTCACATTTAATTTGTTATGATAAGAAATGAACTCATTATAAATATACTCTTGTGAAAATTTGGTGTTTTTTTGTTTGTTTGTTTGCTTTTTCTTTTTTAGCCAGCAAACCCACTCTTAAAAACACCTGTCTATTGCTATTGTTATGCAGGCATATCCTCCAGCTACACTGCTGAGTTCAGCTGAGTTCACTTGCAAAGGATTATTACAGTAAGACTTACTGATTCTTGTCTTTTCCACAAAGAAGGAAAGGATGGCAGGGTCATGGAACCTTATCCAAACATACAGCCCTCTGTCCAACCAGTGGAAGGCAACTCTGCCCTAATTGTATGCTGTCTCGGGGAAGGGCCAAAAGTGAAAAGCTGGGAAGAACTAGGGAAGGAGCTCTGTCTCCCCAACCATGGGAGAGCCATCATCCATGCAGGATTTAGACCCTCCAGTGTGGTTCCTTTAAGGTCTCCCATGTTCCTGACTATAACACCTTACCCATTTCTCTGTAAATAAATTCTTTAAACTTATTACTCCTCCCAGTGAACTTTGGTGTAATTATTCTGTGTTTTGTCAAGAAGACTTAGGAAGAAACGAGGTAGATTTGCCTAGTCCCCCCCCCCACATACACACACTCACCCACACACACACACACGCACATATTCCCACTCCTGGAGAAATTTCTCACATCAGTTCTTAGAAAATCTTATGTCTATATGAAAGATTTCTCCTAACAGATTTTTTTTTTCTGATTCTTAATATTTTCATGAGGGCCTTTGGTTTTCTAAGGCTTCTCTTTACCTTCCTGCCTTGTTGTGATTGATGTCATTAAATCACTACACAGAACACTCATAAATATTTTATTATGTTGTAATATAATATGTATTTACAAATTGAGTCATGTCAGAGAGGAAAGAAAATACTACACAATTTTTTCATGTTTACTATTTTACATAAATATCACTTAATAGGAAAATAGTGTCAAGATAGCTGTACTAAATTGCTGTGGCAAAGCTTAGCTTAGGAAAAGTGAATTTTAAATATTATCACAGTAATGTATTATCAGATTCTATTTTAAAATGTCACTTTGTTATAAACTTTTAGTCAATAATTTTGTTCTAGGGTTGTTGAGTTTTGTTGTTGCTGCTTGTTTTGTTTTTAACAAGGCAAAGAAGGAAGTGTATGATTTTCTATGTCTCTTTCATACACACACACACACTCATGCATCCATACACCCATGCATGTGCAGTACTGGGGACTGAACCCGGGCCTCCTCCATACTGAGAAATTGCTTTGCTGAGCTTGCTAAGATCAGTCTAATTTTTAAGTTTCATTTGGAGAACAAATCTCACTCAGTCACGCAGGCTGTCTTAACTCACTATGTGGCACAGGAAGGCCTTGAAGTTTGACCTTCCTATCTCAACCTCCAGTCCAGATGTGGAGATAGACACGTGCCACCACATGACGTGAACTCAGACATGGGTTCAAGTCAATAGAAAATCTTTATTAGTTAGCCAGCAATTATATTGGGTGTTCAGGACCCTGGTGCAGTCCCCAGCCCTTTTTAAGGTGAACTTTTAAGTACAAAGCTCACATCCTGGTCTGATACATCTCAGTTAGCAAGAACAGTTAGCTGGAATCATAACTATGGAAGCCAAAAAGCAAGGTCCATATGTTTAGGGACTTTCCATGAACAATGAACTCTGATGGCTTAGGTCTTTCTTCTGATTTGGCAAGTGGTGCTGCCTATGCATTGGATTCCAAGTCCTGAATGATGTGTCCATCATGGAGTCAGTTGTGCTCAGGTCTAGGGACCTGTAACAATGCTCATTCATGACATACCCCTGTCCCAGTACCTCAGTGTATATACCAATCTAGAAGCTCTCTGAATCTTTTTTGTTTAAGAGGGTGTATATGTGTATTCTAATTAACCTAGGTAATTAGCACATGAAATAGTGGATTTCATTATGACATTTTTGTATAAACATATCAAAGCGTAAAGGCTGTGAGGTAACTAGGGGAAGCTGATGGCTCTTGATCAGAAAGCACATACACTGGAAACTGTAATTTCTATGGACCTAGGTCTGCAGTCAGACTTATTGCTCTAAGAGAAGAGATTCAGGCCTCTAAATTATCAGTTCTGGCCTATGCTGTTATCAACTGTTCTGATCGTAGGTGTTATGGGGTAAAAACAGAGCAGCAGCTTGGGCAGGTAGTAATTGTATGTCCTTGGAGATCTGTGAATATCTTAAATGGGATGCTTTATGCCTGGACCCAAATGCCTGCTGATAAAGATAATTGCAGGAAGGCAGATCTCTGTGCTTACCTAGGAGAGAAGAACAAGGCATGGTAGTGGAAAACCCTTTTCACTAAACAGTTCTGAACTGTGAGAAATAATTCCCAAATACGTAACAGAAAGGGAGTTAGCTACAGCAAAAAAAAAAAAAAAAACTACAGCAAAGGACAACTACTTTATTCACAAAGCAATAATGCCAAAAAGCCTTACTGTTTGGTTTAGTCTTTATCAGATCCCTTGGTTCTGATAAGTTGCTTCTGAAAAGATGGCTGAGCAATTACTGTATAATGTTGCAGCTTGTAGCAAAAAAAAAAAAAACGTGAAGGGAGAAGAAATGTGCTCATCTTGCAAAGCATTCTTTCAAAAAAAATTCCTAAAAGTTTTTGTCAAGTAATAATGATGCTAAACTTTGAAGACTAAGTTTCTCTCTTTTCTGACCGAGTTATTTAAATACCAAAGATTGCAATATTTATTCTTTATTTTAACTGATAAATGGTGCTATAAATTCTATACTTAGAGTGTATTAGGCACTAATTTACAATTGCTATTGGGCAGCAAAGGATCAAGGACACCAAAATTAAGATTTAATCCAAAAAAATCTAGCAACCTCGTTTAGCACACTGCTGCAACCCACATGACCTTAGGGGGGAGGGGTGCACCATCACCAGAACTGTCAACAGAGAGACAAAATGCACTTCATGTCCCACTTTCTTCTGTTTCACAGAAGAGGAGTAATGAATATAAATTGGGTCCAGTTTGATTTGGAAATTCTTTGCTTAAATAATTGAGCCATTGATTATTTCAGGGACATAAATTAAGTCCTCCAATTTAATATCATCAAAAACTGAAAATTATAATACAAAGGAGATTTCCAGATAACTTATCATTTTCTTCCGTCAAATTACCTCTGCCTACAAGTCTTTCTCTTTTCAGTGAGGTGTTTATTAAATGACTAGAATCTGCTTTTCTTTAACTGCTTATAGAAACACTTCCAGATTTGCCACTCGTTCAACCTTTGTGATTCAAAAACAAAATGAAAATTTTTGTGAATAAGAGTGTTTTGGATCCCTCAGTAGCATTCTGTTTCTTAAGTGAGTTGGGTAAGAGTCTTGGAGATGAAATGTCTTCTAGACAACATCAGTTCAGACCCTTTGTTTTCACTTTTTAGAGCATTTAAGGATTTCATAAGTGCGCGGGAGGGTCAATTGGTGCAAGAAGAGGCTTTGAAGCAACCCAAAGTTGTCTAGTGGTCTTTAGGTAATGTGTGCATATTAACATCCTACCTACACTGTAGAAACATGAATGTTTGCAGAATACAAGGCTGCCTCAGGGACCGTCATACAGTATGCCACACACATATTGTCCTTTCCACCATTCCGATCTTTCTGGTTTGTAAGATACCTTGCTTTGGGGTGGAGGTTATGAGCTAATCATAGAAGATGTGGGATAGATGTGCACAGTGCCCTGGCAGTAGGAATCTATTTATCCAGCAAATGAGTCGTGAACACAAATCCAGGACAAGAAATCTGGCGGGAGAGGCTGATAAGCACCAAGCTGGCTGTCATTTCAAGAACAACAAAACTGAGGTGAAGAGAGGATGTGCAATTTGTTTGAGCTGTCCAAGCTGCAGGTAGAGGGTAGTCTGGCTTCAGAAGCCATGGTTTTAAAGGTAAAAGGCAGCAGTCATGGCAGAACAAGGTTGTGTGCCTGGAGCAAACACATGAGGGCCCTGTGAAATTCAATACCTCTCCATCCAAAAGTCCAAGCTTTAGGGAATTTCCGGTCAGATTCATGTTCTTCCAGAACAAAACTGGAAAAAAAATCTGCTTTTCCTGAGGAAAAGAAACTCATCAAGAAAAAGAAATCTGAAAACTGACCTTACAAGTTTCATTTATCAAATTCTGCCTTTCGGCCTTGCTCACCAAGGTTACGAGTGGCTATTCAGAACCTCTTTTTTTATTTTTTTTTTAGAAAACAAACCATATTTTTTTTCCTTTTACATACCAATTCCAGTTTCCACTCCCTCCTCCCCTCCAATTCCTTCAACCTATCCCCCCACCACCACATCCCCCTTCCACTCCTCAGAGAGGTAAGTTTTGAAAGAAGGGTTCATTAGTCTGCACTTCATTTCTATAACAAAATACCCGTGCTTTTATAAAGAACGAAGGAAAAGAGGTTGTTTATCTCACAGTTTTCAAATCCAAAAGTCTAAACAGCATGACTCCACCTCTAGCAAGACCCCATCTAGCTGTGTCTATCACCTTAGTGCAGATGGAATCATGGTGAGAACACAGGCGAGAGGGAACAAGGAAAGCGAGGGAAATCCTGAAAACTCTCAAAGACCTGACCTCCTCCCATCGGGCTCATCCTTTTATTTCCTCGCATTCCACATTGGTGAGCAAGCTCCCAACACATGTGCCTTGGGGTAACAGACCTTAGTCACATCCAAAATAAAGCATGGAGGACTCCTAGATGACCAGACATAGAGTGGAACACTAAGCATGAGAGTCATCAAATTGTACAATGAAAAGAAAGGAATTCAGACAGGGCGGATAAAACATGAGGAGTATAGAAAGCTTCAAAGGATACAGATGGCATCAGTACACTCAGAGGTAAGGAAAGAGGCTGAAAATGATGTTTTAAAAGAAATGACAAGAAAAGGTGCACTAATTCAGTTTAACAAAGTTGGGACCATCTTGAGCAGCTGGTACCCAAAACCAGTCTTAAAGTAGCACTATCAGCATCATGATGTCCTATCAACTAGGTGGAATTCTTGTTGGGCTGCATCTTCTTCCTGAAACTTCAAATATTACTGTAGGAAAATCTACTGTTCATTGTAAAAAAAAAACTTAAAGATTATATGGACATATATTCAATGAAAGATATGATATAGACAAAATAGGTATGGAGAAAAGTAAAATTTTTCCTGAGATCTTTCTTTTTTCTGTCCCATATTAATGACTTCTAACATGAAAAAGAAACTCTGAATTTTTCTTTTAACAACATGCTTGGATTTAGAGAAGGATGGCTATTGTCCAACTTCAAAGCCAGCTTTGATTTGTAAGTGAGTTTTCTACTGGGAATATAATGTATATAATATATATGTGTGTGTATATATATATATGTATACAGAGAATGTACATATGAAACTTTAAGTTACAGATGACCTGTCCTCAAAAGTCACATTTCTCTTTGTTCATTGATCCTTTCTGAATAGTTATCTTTTCCTCTTTAGACATCCAAAGTCCAAGGTATCTTGGCTTTTTGAAGATGTATATTTTCCTGCAAAGACAAGAACAAAACCCTGCCCTAACTCTTATGAGGTTTCCTTATCACCCATACAATTGTCGCTTCTGTGGATGAGCTGTTATTTCTCTGTCTAAAGTGGTTCCTCTTTTCAAATGGAATCTTTATTGATTTTGATAGTACCCATAGTTTTTTTTCTCCTGTGAAAACAAGAACAAACCCCCTCCCCAATGTAGCACATCTTCTGGTTTCTATCTGAGGTCAATACATCCTTGAAATACACCAGCTGATTTAATTCAGAAGTCTTTTCTATTATCCTACGTCTCTCTGCTGGCTTTGTTTCTTTCTCATTAATGTTAGGAAAAATCAAGGTTAATAAATCATTATGCAATCTAATTCTGGGGTAATTTTCCATCCCTTTTTGTGTGTTGAACATGTCCTGTACAGTTTGATTTAACCTTTCTATAAATGCCTGACCTGTAGGATTGTTTGGTATATGCTTTATATTATAATAAGGAAAAAACAGTTACATTTTCATAGAGACATAACTGGACCATTGTCTGTCTTTATTTGTGCAAGAGCATAGCTCTTGCATTCAGTTTTCTTTGTTTTACAAGGAAAAAGCCCCTTTTATTCTATGGAGCATTTTAATAAAGAATAAATTTTAAGTTGAATTTAAGGTTTTTCATTGAAACAAATATTATCCGAGCTCAATATACTTATGTTTGCCATTTGTAGCATGATCAATAAAAACTGAGAAACAGATATTGGAGTTCAACCTGAAGATCAGAAAAGCAAAGCAGCTAGTCCCTGGCGTTTACCTCGATCTCAGTCCAAAAATAGTGATCCTGCCTCCAGGAGACTGAGAGTTATCTTTCCATTTCATAATCCTCTGTAGTTCTGGGATTAAGGCCATGCACCACTATTGCCTAGTTTCTATGGCAAGCTAGTGTGACTATGGGACTTAAGGCATGTGTAATTATGGCTACTGAGATTAAAAGTGTGTGTCATTGTTGCCTGATCTGTAAGGCTGACCAGTGTGGCTGTTTTACTTTTCTGATCTTTAGGCAAGATTTATTTATTAAAATACAAATGAAATTCTACTATAGCCATTCACAAATCAAATGATTTTAGATTATTTTTTATTTTAAATTACTATTTTATAACTGGAGATTCATATTATTATAAATTTATAAATTCTTTAAAGATTTCTGTGTGTAAGTAAGAATGTGTGTGTGAAGAGGCATGTGTATACATGTGTGTGTGTATGTGTGGCAGGGCATGTCCATGTAAGTGTGTTGTCTGCAAAGGTCAGAAAAGAGTGATATATCCCCTAGAGCTGGAGTAACAGATGCCTTACTTGGGTGTTGGGAAACAAACCTAGGTCCTCTAGAAGAACAGTATGCGTTCTTAACTGCTGAACCATTTCTCTAACTCAAAATTTATTATATAAAGGCAGAATCTGAATGGTGAGTTTGTCAAGGGTACCATACAGAACTTTTTTATAGGTTTTCAGTTTTTCTTACCTATTGAATACAAGAGACCAATTGTATAATTAATTTAAAGATTTCTCTTAATAAATAAAACACGTTCCCTTAAGCACAAAAGTAAAGAAACACTTAACTTAGAGCTATGAGGCAACGCCTTTCAGACTATTGAGGCCAACGTGCTTTTGTTTTCCTTCCTAGGGGCACTGCAATTGCCGGTATCGTGTTTGGAATTGTGTTCATCATGGGGGTCATTGCAGGAATTGCCATATGCATCTGCATGTGCATGAAGAATAACCGGGGGACCCGTGTGGGTGTCATCAGAGCAGCCCACATCAATGCCATCTCTTATCCTGGTAAGCAACAAGGCTAGCTTTTGAAGGATGGAACAGGTTTCTTAGGCTCTATTCCTTCAAGAACCATTAAAAAAAAACTCTCACTGAAACAATGTCAGATTTTCAGAACATTCCCAAATAAGTATAGATTGAAGCTGTGGCTTTGAACAGAGATCTGAGTAAAAAAGAAGCAATTCATCTTATCTCTAAATGTAGTCATACTCTCAGTGGCTGTGTCATTAACGGCAATAGCTAGTCAACCAGAATTAAGATAAATAGAAATTTCACATCCACTGTGTCTACCTGGCAATGAGTTCTGACAAGTAATTATGGAGAAAACGTGCAATCTGTCTCAATAAACTGGTGTTGAGGCAGTAGGTACATATGCCTCTCGGAAAAGTATTGAAAAAAAGTTCTTAGAGTCCTCATTAAACAAAAAGTACAGCTTCCACATAATAAAATCCTCAATAAAGAGAAAAGGTTATACATTAATAATTTGACAAATATGTGTTGAGAATCTTCTAGAAGTTCTACATATAAATATATTGAGTGCAGAAGATATTACATACAAAGCCCTTAATCTTGAGTTAGACAATCTTGTTAGTGTTTCTATATTAGTTTGTATATGTACCATACAACATAGAAAAGGTGGCAGTTTCATGAACTCACAGCAACTGTAATTATCTGTTCAAATTCTGATATAGATGATTAGATGATCTCCAAGCTACGTCCCTTGCTGAGGAGCAACTGGGAATTGATAGATAGGAAGAACCATTCTTCTCTGAGACTGCAGCCACATTTAAGTTTCCCATATCCATACACATATGAGCAGCACTAGCTGGAGTTGAGTAGACGTGACTATTTGAAATTGGTTCCAATAGTCTCATAGGCAGTGACACTTCTAGGAGATGTGGCCCTGTGGGTAGATGTGGCCCTGTTGGAGGAAGTGTGCTTTAGGGATGGGCTTTGAGGTTTCAGATGCTCTCAAGTCAGGCCCAGTGTAACTCTCTCTATCCCTACTACCTTCAAATCGAGGTACAGAACTCTCGGCTACCTCTCCAGCACCATGTCTGCCTAAATGCTGCCATACTCCCCACCATGATGATAATGGACTAAACCTCTGAACTGTAAGCCAGCCCCACTTAAATGTTTTCCTTTATAAGAATTGTTGTGGTCACAGTGTCTCTTCACAGCAATAGAAACTCTAACTAAGACAGTAGACTATCAGAAAAAGATGAAAAGAATTGAAATTGGGAAAGGGGCATGTTGGGAAGATGTGGAGAAACTGGAGGAAAAAAGAGTGAGTAGATGCAATTATACTTTTTGTATACCTGTGTGAATTAAAAAATAATAAATTTATAGAATGCTCAACAGTAAAAATATAGTGAGTAAATTCTAAATTTGATAACTTTGTAGGATATTATTTTCACATCCATATTCATGTTCCTTCTACCAGTCCATTTAATAAAGGAACAACACAACGTACCTTCTAAGTACATCCACTTCCAATCCTTCCTTTATCTTTACCCTTTTCTGCTCAACTTGAAGAAACACATTTCAGATGGGTGTAGGAATAACCTCTCCATTTGTCCTCTCTTCTCTAGTATCCACTCACTGTTGTGTCTTCTTCCACTTATCTACCCTTATTTGGTTGGTCATTCACGCCACATGTTAAAACAAATTGTATGATAATGCTTCCCAGAGTCACATATCTCCATTCCCAAACTGCTTTTATGCCCTTATGATTTATTTTATCTCAGTACTTGCTCATTGGACATAGACTATCTAGTCACTACACAGAAATTTTCTCATCTCTCTTATCTCAAAGCTTTGCCTAAAATTTTGGCTTGCTCACTTCATTCAAGACTTAGATTAAAGGTCAGTTTGCCCTTTCTCACTCCAGCATCTGACTCTTTGTTCTGATCCACTTTTTCCCCATGGTACTTTTTGTCTTCTAAGAGACCATGTGTTGTACTTTTGACTGTCCATCTCCTTCTAAATTGTTAACTCTATTAGAAAGGGATCTTGATCTATTTCTTTTATATCTCAGTCTGAAACATGTGAAACAAGACTGGACCCACAGTGAGGACTCAGTGAACCCGACCAGTGAACTGACACAATTCACAAGACTTGATTTTGTCATTTGTCAATATCCAGAAAGCTGACTTAAAGCTCTGCTAGGAATATGTAGGTTTTACTCACTAAAAAAAAGCATTGTGAATTCAGATATTCCCTTTATGCCAATAATATTGCTGTGGATAGTATAAATATATGGATACTAAGAAAACTTAAAATGAACTACATTTTATTCTTCACTCTCTCCATCAGTACTCCCCTCCCAGGCCAATCTATAACCCAGGAAAACAATGGAAAGTCAAACAGAGACATTAATTCAAGAGAAAGTAGAAACTGTTTTGCAGGTAGACATTTTAGGCACACATTGGCTTGATCAACAAAGGAAGACACGATTTAATTAATGTTCATTTTAAAACAGTGTCCGATTCAGTATTCTATTGCTGTGAAGAGACACCATGATGGCTGGAGCTCTTATAAAAGAAAGTACTTAATTGGGTCTTGCTTATACTTTCAGAGGTTTAGCCCATTAGCAACACGGCAGGCAAGCCTGGCAGCATGCAGGCAGCAGGGAGAGCAAGTCACTGGGCCTACCTTAGATGATTGAAACCTCAAAGTTTGCCCCCAGTGACACACTTTCTCCAGCAAGGCCACACCTGCTCCAACAAGGCCACGCCTGCTCCAACAAGGCCACACCTGCTCCAACAAGGCCACATTGCCTAATGCTTTCAACTAGTGCCACTCCCGGGCAACCAAACATTCAAATAGATGAGTCTATGGGCCTTTTCACATCCAAACCATCACAAACAGTTTACGGTATTCCATGAAGCATTTTGTATTTTGTCTTTCTGCAAATTGAAACTTGGAATAAATTGTAAGATTTAAAAATGTATATTTTTATCCATGTGCATTGTGTAGAAAGAGTATTAAATGTCCATAAACACAAGTGCCACAGAGGCCAAAGGCTCTGGATTCCTTGGGTGCCTCCGGACATGAGTGCTGGGAATCACCATTTGGAGCCTCTACCACTGAGCCATCTCTCCAGCACCGACATCTTAAGACAATTTTGAGACGTCATTTTAGCACAGAGGCATGTGTTTGTTTCTTGGGGTTTGAGGCATCTGTTTTGTGCTTCATTTATACTAAAGAATCACAGCTCCTTTGTGTGTGCCCCTCTGAGGATAACACACTTCCATACATGTAATAATGCTCTGTCTGGAGGTTCACAGCCTGAGTCTTAGGATAAGAGAATATCTAGTATCTAGCAATATCAAGTGGAAGAGCATTCTTGTTAAGGGGTTGAGGGGTGAAGCAATCACTCTGTAAATAGAGTGAATCAGAGAATTACTGGGGGATTGTTTTATTTTATTTGTTTATTTTTAATTCAAGTTTCTGCAAAATGTTTGCAGGGACCAGTCATTGTTTGCATATAATTTCAAACCCACTATGATTGGTTGATTAACTGAGGTACTCCAGCTGAGATTCTGATCCTAATTGTTATCCAGCCTTCTGGAACATTCTGTGGTTTTGGTTTTTAACAGGTGTGAGTGCAGTCATCTCCCTGTTTCACAGTTCCAGAGAGTCTGAGCTTTCTTCTTGGTTCCCCAAATTTCTTTCATGCTCCATAAAACTGCCAGCCAATATTCTTTAAAAATCCCCTGGAATCACTGACACCTCAACACTGGGTGCTAGAGAGATGGCTCAGGAGTTAAGAGCACTGGCTGCTTTTCCAGGGAACTGGGGTTTCAATCCCTAGCACCTGTGTGGCAAATCACAGTTCTCTGTAACTCCAGTTGCTAAGGAACAAATGCCCCCTTCCAGCCTCTATGGGACTCTTGTGGGTCACAGTCATTCATGCAGGCAAAATACGCATTTACAGAAAAAGAGAAAGAAGAAATCGCTGCATGCACTTCCTCACTCACACCACCAAGAGCAGCCATGCCTAGCTCTTTATGTGGAAAGCTCTTGTCATGCTTCCTTAGAAACCACACACTCATACTAAAGGAATTTTCTGGGCAGGCAACTTGGCTCTGTAGGTAAGGGCATTGGCCATATAAGCCTAATGACCTGAGTTTGATTCCCAGGGTCCGAGATGAAAAGAGAATCCTGGCTGCTGAGAGCTGTTATCCGACCGCTGTATGTGCTGTGCCATGACAAGCACATACACTAAATAGCTAACAGAATAATTTTAAATGAAATAATTTTAAATAGATAATACATTTAAATAGATAAGAATAATGTGTAATTTTTATTGATACTGGAAATGTTCTATATAAGATAATAGTGCTACAATGAATTTGCAGATGCAAGTCATGCAAAGAGAAACAAAATTGATACAGTGATGATCAAGACCTCACCCTAGCAACCTGTTTAGCTGTGTAAGAACCAAAAGGCAAAGTGGAAAAGCTTGTTGTTCTATTAATTATACAAACAAAACTCATGCTGCAGCAAAGTTGTTTGTGTTGTTTAATGTATTAGTTACTTTTTTCTATTTATATGATAAAACATTATGACCAAAACTACATTCAGAAGTAAGGGCTTATGGTTCTAGACGTATAAGAGTCCATTGGTCACGGAATCATGGCTGGAGGCAGGAGACAGCAGGCACAGCCGAGAGCTCATCAGCCACACACGGGAAGCAGAGACAACACACTGGTAACCATGTGCAGCTTTGAAAGCTCAAAGCCTGCACTCAGTGACCCACTTCCTCCAGCAAGGACACACTTCTTAAGCCACCTAAACAAGACTACCAACTGGGGACCAAGTAATCAAATGCCAGAGTCTTTTTCTGGGGTTGTCAGGCACAAAGGGTACCCTGCCTCACCCCAAAAAAGGGCAGACCCACTGTCTTGTCCAAAGCCCAGCTCAATCTAGACTATAAGAGGATTTCTGGTGCTTAGATAAAAAGCAGAATTCCTCAGGAACTTGAGAAGCCCATTCTCATTTACCCTTATCTCCAGCAAAAGGGACAGATGACTCTATAAGTAACCTGCACCTGTGGCACTCACCAGCATTTTTATGTCCATACCACCATCCTAACCCTTCAGTCTTAATTACAGTTTCTATTGCTGTGAAGAGGCACCATGACCATGGCAACTCTTATTAATGAAAACATTTAATTGGGGTGGCCCACTTACAAGTCAGCACTTATAATTCAGAGGTTCAATCCATTGTCAACCTAGCAGGGAGCATGGTGGCATGAAGGCAGACATGTTCCTGGAGAAGTAACTGAGAGTCCTACATGTTACAGACCACAGAAAGTCAACTGAAACACTAGGCAGTATTGTGATCATGTGAAACCACAAAGCCTGACCTTACAGTGATACACTTTCCTCAAACAAGGCCATACCCACTCCAACAAAGCCACACCTCCTGATAGTATTACTTTCTATGAGCTAATAGGGTCAACTACATTCAAACTACCACACCTGTTTATCCCCTCCTCTACCCTAAAATCCCTCCAGCCTGTGGATTTACCAACCCTATCACCCAGCAACTACTTATCCTCCTTATAATTTGGCTCTTCTCTAGGCTCCTACACCAGCTATCTTATGTTTTCTCTCTTCTCTACCCCCCATCGTTCTTCTCTCTCTCAGATAGCCCTGGCCATGTGCAGTCTGTTGTTGGCCATGTTCAGGCAATTTCTTTCTCTCTCAGCTCTAGACTCCTCCAGATGCCTATAAATGTTCTCTCTCTCTCTCTCTCTCTCTCTCTCTCTCTCTCTCTCTCTCTCCTTACATCCCTCCCTGATGGAGGTGGGTCTTGTATTTATCTGTTGCTTTCATTGGTTACTTAATAAAGAAAACTGCTTGGCCCTAATAGGACAGAAAATTAGGTAGGCGGAGTAAACAGAACAGAATGCTGGGAAGAAGGGAAGTGAGGCAGAGTTGCCATGATTCTCCTCTCCGAGAAGACGCAGGTTAATATCTTTCCTGGTAAGCCACACCTCATGGTGCTACACAGATTATTAGAAATGGGTTAGATCAATATGTAAGAGCTAGCCAATAAGAGGCTGGAACTAATGGGCCAGGCAGTGTTTAAAAGAATACAGTTTCCGTGTAATTATTTCGGGTAAAGCTAACCATGCGGGCTGCCAGGTGCTGGGGACACAGCCCCTCTGCTCTTATTACTACACCTCCTCTCTCTCTCTCGCTCTCTCTCTCTCTCTCTCTCTCTCTCTCCCTCTCTGTCATTCTAGCTCTCTCTCTTATATCTACAATAAAAAAAACCTTCCCCTTAACCAGACCATGGAAGAGTCTTGCCATGAGTTTATACAGAGGAGTCTCATATTGACCACCAAATATGAATTGTGTAATGAAATAGAGAAATAGGCACAATTTTTTTAGCTTTTACTTTAAAGTGGATCAAGAAAATAGAGATGGAACTAGATTTCTTCCAGAGAGAACTGTAGTTCATGATATCTTGTATTTTAGCAATAAATATACTTATATAAAATAAAAAGGAGGGTGTTGGTAAATTTAGAGTGCAGAAGGCACTATTAAAGATCAGAGTCTTGCCTGGAGGGATGACTTAGTGTGTGATGAACTTAAGGACCTGAGTTTAATCTATGCAATTCAAATAAAATTGGAAGGAGAGAACCAACTCAGTTGTCTTCTGACCCCATATGTGTTCCAGAGCCCACAACGCTCAAATATACATCACATACACATAATCATGTATTTAATTTTTAGAAATAAGAGTCTGAGCATGAGAGAGTAGAATCCCATATATAAGTAAGGAATACTCTCTTTCTCTTAGAGGCAGTAGATTTGGTGGTCAGATATGAGACTTTTTTCTTCACTTTGTTCCTGTTTTCTTCGTGAAATAAGAACCCAGTCTTTTGCTGAGAGTCAAGAGGTATAAAGATAAGCTTGAGGGGAAAGAGAGTGAGGAGACCATGAAACCCACCTCAAGATGTGGGGTGTGGAGAATGCCTGCTGTAGAACATGCTTTGTAAGCAACACCAGCAGACAGCATGTCTAAGAAAAGATCACTGTTTTAAACTGAGGTTGGGCTCCATGGTTATTTTCTTGTCTAGCAGTATTAAGCTCCTACATACACATAAGGGTAATTTAAATGTTGGACTTAATCAGAGTCTGGGTGCTGCCAGGCAGTCATGTTGCTAGCATTGTTACTCTCAGAGCCTGTGCCCTGGCATCTCTAATAAGCTATGCTCAGCCATCAGTCCTCAATAGACCAATTAAATAGACAATCATGAAAAACAAAACAAGGGTATTTATTCATTGTGACCAGACTGGGAAGAGGGGGATAAAATAAAGGGAGCCAAAGGATCTCTCCCACTCACCATCAGTCCATCCTTAGGCATCTAATATGAGGATTAGATCTAAATAGAGAGCAAGAATTATGCACAGTTTAACAGTACTGGCCCATCATTGACACATTCTTGTCTTGGCTTCAGTCTTTCCTACAAGGTGACATCATGACTTGTCAAAATTGTGTGAAACCTCTTTCCAGGAGACAAGTTCCTCCTCTGGCTGAGATCAGGCTTCATCCTTGGCCTCTCAGCTAAGGATCCCTGGGGGGAAATTCCAATTTCTAGCCATCCATGTCTTGACACAGTGATAGTCTAAGAAGACTCACACGTGTCTCTCTTTAATCATTCCTCCCATCATGGTTACTATAGTGACAAGACGCTATAAGAGCCTGGATAACAGATGCAAAGGAGTCATTTGAGTATCGGTGCATAAATACCAGCTGATAAAGGACAAGCGAACGGAAGAGAGGGGACATAAATTTAAATAGTTTTCTTTAATTTGTCCTCAATATGTTGCAAATCAAAATAAGGATCAAATTTGTGGTGGAATGAATAGACCAGAAAAATAAAAAACAGAACCATATTTTAAAGTAAAGATTTATAAAATATGACTACAATTGCTAATGACGGGGGGGGGGGGGAAAGGATGGCTGAAAGCATAAATGTCACAGGGATGAGAGGCAGGCTCACATGGACATTTTGGAGGCCATCACTAACCATGGAACTTATGCTAAGTCCTCAGTAAATACATATATGGGACAGGACAGATTTCAGATATCTGTAAGATATAGTAATAGACAGAGGTAGAAAGTGTTAGACTCCCGTGGCTTGTGTGGTTGAAAAGAGCTCAGATATTTAAAAAGAAAATAAGATCATGGTTTGAAAAATGGCTTTAACATCATAAGCGTGTATATGTTCTGACCCTGCAGGTTGTAGTATGAGAAAAAAATCATAATTCTGGTCTGATAGTGATGCAGAGGAATCCATCTTTTGCAGAAAAATCAGATACTTAAAAATATATCAGTATTGTTATTATTATTGTTATTATGTTATGTTTCTGTGATATTTGTGGGTGCTCATGTCTCTTTACACATATGAAGGCCAGAGGACAACTCTTCTAGTTTTTGGTGGGTTCTGGGGATCAATCTTAGTTGCCAGGTTTCTGGGGCAAACAGCCTTATTACCTTGAGCCATCTTGTCAATGCAAAAATCAGATTTTTAATTTGAAACAAATGTGAAACCATTGTTCCCATCCATACACTTCAGATAACAATCTTCCATTCCTCTTCGTTCCCCAAATTCAAAACTCCTTTGAGCCTGCAGCAAATCCCTTCTCAAGAGCTCACATTTCTGTGAGCAATGACTGTTAGGACTGTGAGGTGGAGGCAGCTGATAAAGGGCTAGCTATCTGCTGGCCAACCAGTCTAGCCCAGTCAGTGGTTATCTCCAGGTCCTAGTGACAGAACCCATCTCAGTGAATGAGGAAGAGACACTTTTGGCTAATCTACACACACATGCATGCATACACACAGCACAGAACAGACACGGTTGGAAAAGAATGTCCTAGGACTTTTCTATGCCAAGCTCTGTTTTCCACAGAGCTTGGAAAATTGGTCAGATTAGGTGTGCAAAGCCCTCTTGCGTTACAAGTTTAAGATGTACGCCATCCTAGGAGATTGTCCTTCTCATGATGACACAGGATGCAGGACATGAGTTGACTTGCTCTGATGTTATCTGAGAGAAAGGGGAATAGCATCTGGACTTATGTGGAGGAGAAACAGCTGTATTTGTATGATGTGTCAGAGGGTGTGGCTGTGGGCATCCTGCCAGCCACTCAGGAGCCTTTGTAAACTTTCCACTCTGGGTAGGGCTCATGAGGATGGAATAAAGAAGAACTGCCTTGCCCCGACAGTACTAAAACTTGCATGTAAAAAAGTGTATATAAGTATATAAACTATGTGCATACAACACTGCACATACACACATACACACATACATACAGACACACATGTGCATACACACACATATACACTATGTGATTCACTAGTACTACCAGATAGTAAGTCCATTTAAAATCAATAATAATTATGATAAGCCATGTGTGGTCACCTGGTCCATAGGGACAGAGCAAGTAGATTCTCTAGCAGATATATAACAATGTGAATGGTAAGAATTATTTAATAGGCTTAGATATTTAGATATTTGGCTTAGCCAAGATAAAAATCTTAAAAGAAAAACAAATTTTACTAAATGTACCAAACACAAAACTGTGACCCACACCTCGATAATCCTAGCCTTCAGGAGAGAGTTGAGGCAGGAGGATCAGAGCTAGCCTGGGCTATGTTCTAAGTTTCTGTCAGCCTATACTTCATAGAAATATCCTGCCTCAAAAAGTATAATTATATAAAATAAGCAGGGTAAACTCAGAAATAGAATGGTTATGAATCAGATATGTGAAAATAAGACTGATTTTATTCTTTCAAATCACAGATAAATAAAGGTAAAAAAACATTTTGTTTTACACAACTTTAAGCTTTGGAATATCCAAAATTATGTAGTAAAATAAGCAGCCTTGATAAATTACTCTATTTTGTAGTACATTTGGATTTGGAGACAAAGCCTCACTAGGAAGTCTTGAGTCACCTGGAGCTCTCTGTGTAGACCAGGCTGGCCTTGAATTCATAGAGATTTGCCTGGTTGTGTCGACCCTTTGGATTAAAGGTGTGAGTCACCACACCCAGTTGGCAAATTATTCTTAAATGAAAACGTGTAATTTATATGTTTTTTTTTACTTTATTATTCTAAACTCTAAGAGATCAATTTATAAGTTACCAGACTGAAACAAAGGTGAGTAAATACGTAAACTACCTAGTCTGAGTTCCAAGGAACACAGTAGAATATGGATGCTGCAAACTTCAGCCTTGATCAGAGAAATGATAGACAAAATAGCCATGTTTTCTCATTTATGAATTTTCTAATACTAAATGACAGACTGTCTGTGCCATGTCAGTGTCTTTCGTAATGGCCTGCATTTGCAAATAATAACACTTAGGCCCTGTTTAATCCAGAACATTTCTAGAATTTTATTCCAAAGGAATCATTCCCAGCAATAAAGTCTCCTGTGCGAAGATGCTTGTCAGTCATTTATAATCATAAAGCTGTCACTCTCGGAGTAGGTAATGTAACATGAAATATTACACACCCAGGAATAATAAAACATTGGTGAGATTACACAGCAACTCAAGCAGTGCCATGATACGAGGTGACAAAAGATGGCACCATTGTATGTGACTGCGAAGGTGTGAAAGCCCCAGAGGTATCAGAGTGACACCTCATTATCAGGTGACAAAATTCAGGATGATTTTCTTCTGCATCCATATTTTCTGCCCCTTTTGAGATATTGTTTGAGTATGTTGAAAACACTGTGTTTCTTCTCTAAAATTCATATTTTCCCTCAGTATCTACATGCTTACTCATCCAGTCATTTATTTACCCAGTCATTTTTGAGACAGGGTTTAGCTGTATATTCCAAACTGACTTGGGACTCTGTTTATATTCCAGGATGACCTCAAAATCAAGATCCTTCTGCCTCAGCCTTCCAAATTCTGGGATTACAGATAACCATACTCAACATCTGTTTTTAAATATTATAGACACCCATATGTGACATTAAAGAGGAATGGCATATTTATACTACTTACATCAGGGGGTTGGAACACCATCTATGCAACAGTTTCAAAGTCTCTTCTCTAGAAAGTCATCCACTCATCTTCTAGAAATCATATGCCCAGCTGAAAAGAACCAAACCTTTTAGGACTGATTAGGAATTCCAAAACTGATACCTTGAATATTTACTTCCTCATGAGACCTTACTCTCATGAAGAAATATAACACCATCAATTATACACGATTTCAGAAATATCCTCCAGTGACTGTGTTACAAAAGATGTCCTACTTTCATGATTGTAGCACTCAAAGCTCCAGGCCCCAGTGCTGTGGTCATCTCATCAGAGCTCAAAGGTTTGTGATTGAGAGAACATTGTTTCATAGCAGAGACTGCTACGTTCAATCACAGCAGCATGAGCCCTGAGGATTGTCAGGAAACTCTCCACGAGCAGTGTTATGCCATGGCAGAGCATATGTGCACTGTTCCCGAGGCATAAACACACACCATGGGTTTGTAACAGAGGAAGAAGGGGAGGCAGTCTGTGGACTAAGTCAATCTGTGTTCCTCATGCCAGGATGTTGGAGGAGACCTCATATTCGTCCCAGCTGCCCAGAACCAAAATAATCACACAGGAAACTATATTAATTAAGACACTCTTGGCCCATTGGCTCTAACTTTTTATTGGCTAACTCTTAAATCTTAATTTAACCTGTTTCTATTAATCTGTATATCGCCACGAGGCCCTGGCCTACCAGCAAAGTTCCAGCATGTCTGTCTCCAGTGGTTTCATGGCTTCTCCCCTAGTCCACCCTTCTTTTTCCCGGCATTCAGACCAGTCTTCCCTGCCTACCTAAGTTCTACCCTATCAACAGGCCAAGGCAATTTCTTTATTCGTTAATAGTAATCACAGCACACAGAAGGGGAGGGAGAAACTTCAGCAAAATATCAAAGTGAAACTAAATGTTTACAAGGACCAGTGTGACCAGGAGCTTCCTGGGATCTGCTAGTTCATGTGAAGGCTGTAGGGCCTTCTTTCTTGGTATGCACGAGACCATTCCATAAACCTTTCTATCAGCCTCTTGTATTTAACAGAGCCAGGAAATGGGCACAAAATCTCACGAGAATGTGTTTGCTCTCCCCAGGAATTACTCCGTTTTGTTGTAAAGACAGAGTGTACAGTTAGGCTGCTCTAAAGGAAGGTTAAAGAAGCTTAGAGCATCTCTCCTGGTATTGTCACTTAGCCCACTTCCCTTACTGATGAAAGATTTTGTCTCCCCAATGCACTAGGGAGTACCTTCTCAGCAGAGCAGGGCTCTCTCTGGGAATAAGCCACTCACTTGGGTACATCCATATTCCTGTTTTCTCTTTTCCATAATTCTCTTTCCTCACTTCCTCTGTCTATAGGGAGGTCAGTACATAACTCCAAAGAGCAAGGTCTTTGTAAAAAAGAGGCACCCCAGAGGGATCCAGGAGAAACATTGCTTCCATGTTCATAGTGGTTGAGGCCTCCTGTGTGCACACATGTGCCTGTTAGTGCTTGAGGCCTCCTGTGTGCATGTGTGTGCCTGTTAGTGGTTAAGGTATCCTGTGTGCATGTATGTGCCTGTTAGTGCTTGAGGCCTCCTGTGTGCACACGTGTGCCTGTTAGTGGTTAAGGTCTCCTGTGTGTACTCGTGTGCCTGTTAGTGCTTGAGGCCTCCTGTGTGCACATGTGTGCCTGTTAGTGATTGAGGCCTCCTGTGTCCCTGTTTATCAGAAAGCTGTCAAGTCTTTGGGGGAAGAGCAGTTTGCTGAAATGCTAGCTATTTTCTGCTGCCGTTGCAATGCCAAAAGCTTGGAGATTTCGTCTCATTACTGTGACATTAGTCTTGAGATCCATGCTACATTCATAGTGACCAGTTAAGGTCTGTCACTTCCCAAGTAGGATCTAGGTCCTGGGGGTGATTTTATTTTTGGTTTATCATCATGAAGACGTGGATGAATTTCAGCTCCCAGGTGGCTCTCTTCCTCCCCTGGAGACTGAATTAGGATCACTACAAAACAAGCATGCGGGAGAAATCACTATCAAGTATAGTAAATGTGGTTATTTAATGTGGTAAAATACATTACAATAAATAAAATTAAGACAGATTTTCTGGAAATACTTCATCTCCATTCCAAAACTTGTTTGTCCTGCAAGTTCTGGAAACCCTCGTGCTGGCTGCCCAGTGCTTTCTTCTCTGCTTTCACCCTCTTACGCCTTCCTGCATTCTCAATGACCTATACTCAGCCACTTGGTGTTTTGTGACTATTTCCTCCTGGCTGTCATGAAGGTCTTCTACATCCCGTCACCTCACCTTTCTGCAGTCTGCCTCTCCCTCTGCGGGAGTAGTTTCACCAAAGCACATTCACTAATCTATTTTTCTAAGTACCACAGAGATGCTTTCTCGCCCGTGTTACACAACACTAGTCACAGCCATGGTTATGAAACCAGCCAGCACCCAGCAACACAGAGGTGGATGGAATGTGATCCACAGGCAGTAGAATCGCATCAAGTCCCAACAGAGAACTAGGTTACGCTGTTTGGGAGGAAATGGTGCGACAGGAGAGCATCCTAGTAAGGGAATTCAGCCCATCTCAGAAAGGCATCGTGGCTCCTATTTGTGATTCCTAGATTTTATATGGAAACCTAACATCATCTATGACATGAAAACAGAACTCAAACAAGGAGTGTTGACAGAGGTTTCTATCCCACCGGGTCCCGCAGTCGTTCAGTCCCAAAGAAATACACCGAGGTCTACATTAATTATAAACTGGTTGGCCTATTAGCTCAGGCTTTCTTACTAACTCTTATAACTTACATTAACCCGTTATTTTTGTCTATGTTAGCCACATGGCTTGGTACCTTTAATCAGTGAGGCATTTTTATCTTGCTTTTTTTTTTTTTTGGTCTGGGTTATGACTGTAGACTGACTGTTTGTTTGTTTTTTCCCAGAATATTTTGTTTTTGGTTGCCCTGCCTCTACTTTCTGCCTGGCTACTGGCCAATGAGCATTTTATTAAAATAATACATGTGACAGAATACAAGACCATTGTCCCACAGCACAGCAAAGGAGAATAAAGGGGAGGATGGAGCCTATGGAAGAACATATTCAGTGTACCATATGCATTTGTATAAAAATATCTTTTTATAAACAGTATTGGGCTCAGTGAATATATACAAGGAAAAACTGTAAAAAAAATGAATTTTGCAATTTCTTTTTTAAGAATGCCACAGCACTAAATCTACCCATGACATCAAGGCCAGCATGCTAATGGTGAATCCAGCTCCCAGCCTCCGTTTCCAGGTCTCTCTTTCTCCATAATCTGCTGAAATACACATACCCTTCTGCTTCTGTACTTTCAGCCAAGCTCAAACTCCCTCTGTGTCTCCACTCTCTGCCCCTTCAGCATCCTATTTCCAAGCGAGTTTCCATAAGCCCCAACTCCAAATGCTCTCACCAGGGCAGCACCTTACAGAAAATGCATCTGTTCAGCCATACCTGTGCGCACAAATATTAATAGTTTTGGAAACAAAGGGTATTTAGCTTCTCAAAGTAGCTAGCACACTGGTTTAAAACGGTAACCAACATATTTACTAAATGCCTGATTTGTTTTCCTTTTCTTTCCAGTGGCGCCACCCCCCTACACGTACGACCACGAGATGGAATATTGTACAGACTTGCCTCCACCATACTCTCCGACCCCTCAAGCTTCAGCCCAGCGCTCCCCACCCCCTCCTTATCCTGGAAATTCAAGGAAACATTCCTCCTCCCACAACCGAATATGTGCTAATTAGCAATTTTTGCCAGAATGGAATGCCTTAATTTAGAAACATGCCAAACAAATGATTGTCTACTGGTTGAGGACAGATAATATCTCAGGCAGAATGCCCATGTGGATACCAGGGTTCCTACCCTGCTCAGAGTTGACCCTAGGTGGAGATTTATGCTTGGTTCTTGGCATTCACATATTAAAGGATATACTGGACCACGCAAGCACGATCAGATTAGAGCAGTGCACTTGGCAGGCCATCTGCTAATCATGCTGCGTTAGAACTAGCTGAAGGCTATTTCAACACTGAACCTGGAATAAAGAAGAAAAGAGGGTAGTCTGAGTTATGTCAGGAAGCAAGTGTATTCCATATAGCTTTAGTAGAACAATAATTGCTCATTATTTTGTGGAATAAAGAAAAAAAGAAGATAGTCTGAGTTATATCAGGAAACAAGTGTATTCCATATAGCTTTAGTAGAACAATAATTGCTCATTATTTTGTTTGTCCACAAATACGCATTAAGTGCCTTCAAGTCTATTCTGTGCCTGCACCAATAGAGGCACCGGATTGAAGAAGCCAGAAGGAACTTCTGGTTTTAGCACAGGCTTACCTCATCTTGTTGCACTTTGCCCTTTTGCACTTTTCAGGTGTTGCATTTTTTACACCATGAAGGTTCATGGTAACCTTGCACCAAACAGTATCATTCACCCAGCAGTAGGGGCTCACATCCTATCTTTGTATCACATTTGGTAATTCTCACAAAGTTTTAAATGCTGTCGTTGCTGTTATTATGTCTGCTATGGTGGTCTGTGATTGGCTAACAGTTGATACTGCCATAGTAGTCTTCTGTTTTGTTTGAAACTCTGTCCCTATAAGACAGCAAGCTTAGTACATTCATAAATATTGTGTGAGCTGTGTCTGCTCCACTGAAAAACTCCTCCCATTACCCTTTCTTCCCCCTCCTTTACCCTCTCTTTTCTGATAACAGTATTGAAATGAGGCATATTATTAATGACCTCTAAGTGTGGAAGCTAAAAGAAGAATATATCTCTTGCTTTAAACTCAAAGCTGGAAATAATTCATCTCAGTGAGAAAGGCTTGGTCAAATCTGGAATAGGCTGAAAGGTTGGTGTCTTAGCCCAGTTCATAAACTAAGCTCTAACCATAAATTGGGATTTCTTGAAGAAAAGTAAACTTATCTCTTTCCAAGCACATGTAAAGAAAGAGAAAGGTGACCCATTGTTCATAAGGGGGACTCTTTAGTGGTATAAGTAGCAGATCAAAACATCCACATTCCCTTAAGTCATAAAGCTTACTCCGGAGTTAGGACTGATCTCTCTTCCTCCCACAGAGGTGGGCAGGGGTGAACATGCTGTAAGGGAGAGATTTGAAGGTCACAGATCAGGTCCTGAAAAGAAGGAGAGGAGCTTGCTCTCCAACAGCAAAGTGAACACTGATGTGTGGGCCTCATCCTGTTCTCCCACAGATGAAGTTAGGATCGCACATTAAGATGGTTACAGTAAAACAAAGTCTAGATGAAAATAAAGGGCCCTACTGTCAGCAGACAAGGTCTTTAGAACTTCCACACTCAACAGAAAGAAGCCATCCTAACTCCAAAGCCTTAAAACATAGGCTGCCTTTCTTGTTAGTGTCTATGACACAAACGGCAACCTTCAGATAAAGCCAATGCCCAATGTTCATTTACTAGTCAAAAATCCTTAAGACTATACTAAATCTACTCAGTCTATATAGAGAACAGCAAGTCAATTTTCAATGTAGTCTAATGAATATTTTAAGCCAAGTGTTGGAATTTACTGCTCCTTCAAATTCCTTTCAAACTGTTACTGCTCATTGGCAAGGCACTGGTCATCCAAGATGGCGAAGAGACAAAGATGTTTTCATGTTACTCATGTCCGAAGCCTACTGTGTCCCATAGACTACGAGTAACTTCACCTTTCAAGCACTACTATTTATGAACTGTCTTTTATAAGGCCATGGCTAACATAAAAATGGGATCTTCTGGAGGCTGGACAAAATACATTAGAGGCATCCTGGGAAAAAAAACTTGCCATTGTAGAAGCCATTAAAATCATCCATGATTCATGAAAACAGATCAGGATATCAATATTAATATTCATCTGGAAGAAGTTGCTTTCAACCTTCGTGCATAATTTTGGTAGTTTGAAGACTTTGGTGGAGGAAGAACCTACAGATATGCTAGGACCACAAAGAAACCAAATTAGAGATAGAATTTAAAGATTTTTAACTCAATTACACCTTGTAATATCACTGCCAGATAAACAATTGCCCCTTATAAGTGAGCCCTAAAAATTAGTTTCTTTGGGTGAAATATGCTCCTGGAGAAAGGTGCTGTGGGCAGGGATGAGATGATAGGAGAGGGTTTACTTTTAAGTCATTTGATAAGTCAGCAGCAGAATTGGAGATGACTACAAATTTGAAAGAAGATACACTGTTTATTAAAAGCTACCAAAGAGCATCACACACTGCAGAGAAGCCTTTTGTAGACAGCAGGCTTCCCTGTCATTTGAAGGAACTAACATCCATCCAGCAAGCCTCAGCAACCACCAAGCTAGTCACTACACAACTCTCACACCACCAACAACCAAAAAGATGTGCGTCCTCTGAAAGCTCGGTTGCTAGCTGCCTTTTACCAGCAATAAAATATTTTTAATACAGGTGTATACATTACTTTGAAGAAACTTAGTAAATGCAGTCTAAACAAAACTTTAATGTGCGCTGGGAAAGTGGAAAGTATTCTTTAGTGAATTCTGTGATTTTCTTGTGAAAATTTGCCTTATAAAAAACACAGGCAGCTTCACTGGGGACATGGAAGAAGTGTTACTGATATGGGTAGACAATCAACTGAATGCTGTCTCTAAGATACACCTGTAAAAAATAAAAAAGCAGTTGCAGCAGCATTATTGTTGACTAGAAATTTTGTGAAGGTCCCTGCCATCCCATCAAGATTGCAAACAAAATCTAGCTATGCATTAAAGAAATATTCTAGAAAGAATTTCTAAAATAAAGAGCAGACTAGTCCTTTCAGCTTTATTTTTTTTTTTTTTGCTTATGTTTTAGGAAGATGTAAAATGACCGGTTGTATTTCTAGTAGATTAATCTTATTCACTAATTTGATTATTTAAACAAAATGAAAGGTGCCCAACAGGTTCTGGAAGCTAAAATCACCTTAGTTATTACAAACCCCTCCTAAAAACCCCTTGGCTTTAGTCACTAGTGTGATGAAATTGCTCTAACTATGGAATAAATGTTGAGAACCACATTCCCAGAGATTTTATATTAGTAATAAAATGCCAGAATTTGACCATATACAACAGACTTTTTTAAAGGGGGAAATAAAATTTGATTTCTTTCTGTAGAAATATGCTCAAATGTAATAGCCACTTTTTGCATTTTATAAACTTTAAATAATCTATTCTTTTAGAAAAGTTACATAATTAATGGAAAAGGTAAGGAGGCACCCTTGTCTTTTATGCAAGTACAGGTTTTTATGAAGTGCTTACCTTTAAATAAAAAGGCAGTCAATAAATAATTCAAATGTGCTATAGTCTATTGCCAGTGGCCTTAACATTTGTATTTTTTATGTAGGTCCTTCTGTGTGCTTTTAAACTGTTTGCTGAACACTGAGTATAGATGATGAGACCTTTCTGTCTCTTCAGAAGGGAGCCTAAAACATTTAATCCAATATCATGATTAAAATTCATTGGCATTCCAAAATGACACTAAGAAACTTGGTAAATAACCAAAAGAAATAGTTGGGAAACACTATGAGTGAGCAGTGGCTTTTACGGTAACAAATAGCTATATCAGAAATGTGTTGATCTGACTGAACCTGGTCTGCAGTGAGGTATTAAGGCTCGATTTGTTTGGAATGTCTTGCTCGGCTTAGGCGAGGATAATCTTAGGAAGATGAGAAGCCTTCAGGGGTTCCTGACTGTTCTGCTGAAAGGCTCCATGTCTCGCAGGAAGTATTAGCATCGTGTTAACAGTCCACAGGCTTTAATTTATTTTTCCCATGCAAATGTGATTAGTCTCTACTCCTCTACAGCTATAGTTCACAATGCCAAACTCTCTGGGATTTGAGCATGATGTTTGCAAATGCACTGCAGGTTCCTAAGGAAAAATGAAGAGGCAAGGCTGTTGAAATGGAATATTCATCGTTGCGCTAATGTAGATCCACCATGTGCCTCCTATGTTCATAAGTGTCACCTGCCCGGGAACCATTTCTGTCCACACCATCTCTCTTCAAGTGGTTTATGGCTTCCCCTAAGGTATAGCACAAGCCTATACATTTACAAAAGATGAAGGATTTTACTGTTTTTTTTTTAGTGTCATAATAACGTAAACAAATATATCATAGATGTTTAAAGTTCACCGATGTATATGGAGGAAAACAATATTTGATGTAAAATTTTGGATTATGGTTATTTAAAAGCTAACATTTGCTATGGCTAAATTGTTTATCATAAGGAATAAAATGAAAGAACTTATTGTAACAAGAGCCTCATTTTAACTGTTTTTTTGTCATTCTTCTTTTCTATTTCTGTTGACTTGGTCCTTTTTCTCTGCACTAGAAATAGATATGGACCCACACTAACTTTTTAATCCTGTCTCTCACCTGATTTGAGGAAGCCTATTTTACCTGTGATAGCTAAATTTCTGCTCTATGAAATATAAATAATATAATGGGTCTCAATGGGTTTTCTGAAAACTAGATGAATATATGCAAAAATTCTAGTTTGGAGCCTGAGACTTGGAAAATATATTATCCATATGAGCTCAAATTAAATATTAAATATGCAATAAAATAACAGCCTCTAGACCTGTGCATTTGGATTTGAATGAATTGAAATTAAATTAAGTAAAAAAATTCTTCAGTCTCACTAACCCTATTTCAATTGATGTATAGCCTTGTGTCTTAGTTTGGGTTTTATTGTATTAAAGAGACACCATGACCATGGCGACTCTTATGAAGGAACACATTTAATTGAGGTTGGCTTAGTTTCAGAGGTTTAGTCCATCATCGTTATGGTGGGAAACATGGCAACTTTAGGCAGGCATGGTACTAGAGAAGGAGCTTAGAAATCTACATTTTGATCCTCAGGCAGCAGGGAATGAACTGACTTGAGTTTCTGAGACCTTAAAGCCCACCCCCATAGTGACACACTTCCTCCAACAAGGCCACACCTCCTAAGAGTGCCATTTTCTATAAGCCAAGCATTCAAACACGTGAGTCCAAGGGAGTCAGACATACTCAACCCACCACACCCGTATGACCAGGTTCTGCCTTTCTAAACAGTGGTGCATTAGAAATATCTGTGAAAACTGTGAGGTAACAATGAGACTCTAGATTTCAATCATCTCCAACTAGGGAGCTTGCTAACTTTGTGAGTTAATTGTAATGTCCTTAAATATTGTTGGAATAAAGTATTGCTATACTTACAGGCTGTGCTGTGCAGAGGCCCCATGAGCAATGATACCTTCTCAGCTCCTTCCAGGAATGGAAACAGGAAACTATTGCAAGAGTTTAAGAGCTAATGGCCAGAGAGAGAGCACGGGGGTCTCATGTTGGAGTTGGTCAGACAACCTCAGCAACTACTCAGAGTCAAATAAATTCTGCAAATGCCAGCTCAGCTCTAGATAGGACAGGAGTACTCAGGGCAAGCATCACCTTCTTGAGGCACATCACTATATTATTACTATATTATTCCTTCTGTTTCCTATACTCTTCTACAATAAAAACAACATGTGCCACACATCTCTACTACTCCAATCTTGTCTTTGTCTAGCCAAGCCCATTTTGACAAACCTTGGTTGTAGATGATATAGATCTGGCACCCCGATACAATATCAGTATCAAAGTATGGAGTGTTGGACGCTATTATTTTTTATTTTTAAATTTTTGTTACATGTATTCATTGTTCATGATACTTTGTTCTATTTTTTAGCTTCATGAAAACAGCCTAACACAGATTCTAAAGTCACAGGACCCCTTGCTAATCACCATAGAAGTATCTAAGGACTTCAGCTTTTCAGTCAGAGGCTGCTTAGAAAGTGAAATACGTATTAACTGTTTATAGACACAGTCTGTATATGATAAGGCTGCATTTTCATGATCATCAATTCCTTTATGTTAGGTTTCATTTCAAGATGTCCAGATCTCTAAGAAAGAAAGTGACTAAAAAGACCCTCCCTCAAGAATCCTGCTTTCTGCCCTCACTAACCCTGCCCCCAGCTCTTATCTCCCATTCAAATCAAGAAAAAAGCCCATCTTGAGAATAGACCCTTTGATTTTTCAGTCTCTACCATGTCCTAACTATATGTTCTGAACTCTCTCTCTCTCTCTCTCTCTCTCTCTCTCTCTCTCTCTCTCTCTCTCTGTGTGTGTGTGTGTCTATGTGTGTGTGTGTGTGTGTGTAAAACGTATATATCATCACTGTGTTTCAAAATATAATCAATAACACCATTGCCAGGTTGTTGCAATTAATACAAGCAGAGATGATGATGATAGATAGATAGATGATAGATAGATAGATAGATAGATAGATAGATAGATAGATAGATGATAGATAGATGATAGAGATAGATGATAGAGATAGATGATAGAGATAGATGATAGAGATAGATGATAGAGATAGAGATAGATAGATAGATAGATAGATAGATAGATAGATAGATAGATAGATATAGAGAGATAGATTCACTTTCCAGCTTTGTGGCCCATGCGAACCCATGCTACTTCTATAATCAATGATATAATTACCTATGGCTGGGTGACAAAGCATCTCAAAGCTGAGTGGCATGAAATACCATTCGCATCTCCATTTCAACAGATTGGGACTCCAGGTTGCCTTCCCTGCATCTTGGGGCACTGGAGCTCTCCAAACTGCAGCATATCGGTGCACAGCTAAAGAGGTCTGCTTCAAGCTCTCTCCCAGGCAGAGATTATTGATGAGAATAAGTTCCTTGACGGCATTTGGATTGAGGACCTCCTCGGCACATTGGCTATTGACTAGAGGCTGCATTCACTTTCTCACCATCTGGGCCTCCCCACAGAGCAAGCGAAAGAGAGAATCCAAGGGATAAATAAATACAGAATACCAGGAGACTGAAAACACAGGTTTTTGGACCTTCCATATCTACTAGAGCTAGTGCTTAGCATCGGGGTACTGGGTTCAGTTCACACTGAAAAAGAGGAATCACACCAGGGCCCAGAAAGTAATAGGTGGAGAGTGCCAGGGGCCTTCTATCCCATTAGCCAGGCATTTTATCATAGTCTCCTGTGGTGGCTATTTGTACTTCAGATGAACAGAAAAACAAATGTTTCCTGCTAACAAGAACATAGTGAGTCAATAGCTAAAGGAATCCCAGCTCTGTGTCCAGCTATAATCAAATTGCTTTTACTGAAGTGACAATCGTACAAAGATCTGGCAACAATCAAAGGCCATGCTAACTAAATGCCATGTTCCTAAGTAATATTGAAGGAGACACATGAGGCTTGTGTTTCTCATAAATTTCATCTGCACCACACGTTGCACTTGGCAGAGGACAAAGTACACCACATACCAGCTCACACACACCTCTACAGACACGTCTCAGCACAGTCCCAAATTCTACCCTCTTGTTCTCAGTTCATTCCAGGATGCCTATGTCATCTTCACCGAGCAAACTCGCAGACAAGCTTCCAGATGGAAGTTCATGCATCAAGTTGTTCCTCAGCTTAATCATGAATACCATCAGTAAAAATAGAAACAATAAGTCGGGGAAAGGCTCGAAACTGTACAAATGTGGTAGGAATCTTTGCCTTCTCAAGAGGCTTACAAATCTGGTTCCTTCTGTTGGGCTTCTCCTCTACTAAGCCATGATGAGTGACTTCTGGGTGTGGAGGGACATCATTTTTTCACATGTATTTGGCTGTGGGTGGTAAATGAATGACAGATTTGGACTTGTTTCTATGGTCTGAAACACGGATATTTTAATTTTTTCTGACTAAAATCCAGAGACATAAATGAAATGATTCCCCTTTCTGTACCTTCTCATGAATCACTCTCTGATGATCACGGTGGAAGCTGATCTGAATTTAACACCTCTGAAAATGCTTTGGAAAAGAACCCTCAGAGCCCTTTACCACCATGAGAACATAGAACATTAGTTTCCTTACATGGTGGCCTTGGAGATAGATAATTCTCTTGCTTATTCTGTAAAAATGCCTTCATTCCTCCAGATGTAAATAAAAGGCCCAAACTCTGAAAAGACTATAGTAATTTTGTGTTTGTTTTGTCAAAATTCACTGTGTTCCTCTTCTGGTCACTTTTTTGTTGTTGTTTTTTCGAGACAGAGTTTCTCTGTAGCTTGGAAGCCTGTCCTGGAACTAGCTCTTGTAGACCAGGCTGGTCTTGAACTCATAGAGATCCGCCTGACTCTGCCTCCTGAGTGCTGAGATTAAAGGAGAGCTCTGCACACTTTGTACCCATTTTGTATTCTTCATCATCAGGATTATCTGTCTGTCTTCCCTTTGGTCTATAAATTCTTTGAAAGCAAAAAAAATGGACATTGTCTGTAGGCTCCTGGGACAACCATACATTTAGTTCATGAAGCAACAGAATAGTAATATCCAGTTAGAAAAGTGTTTGACATTTTAAAATGTTAATATTGAGTTGGAGTGAGATCTTAGTTAATAAACTACTTGCTGTGCAAGTGTGAGGAGCCTGGTTCCACCCTCATAACCAACATAAAAGAACAAAACTAGACATCATAGCAAAGGGACATGATTCCAGCACTGGGGAAGCCGAGGCAGGCAGATCTGATGCTCAGGGAGGGGCCAGTCTGCATTTCCCAAGTTAAACAGATGAAGGCAAAAGACCCTGTCAACAAAAACAACATGGACAGCTCATGAGGAATAACATCTGAGATTGTCTCTAGCCTCCCCATATAAGAAAACATGTGGGCATTCACCTTATATGCACTTGGGCACCCACACACATGAACACTTGTACACAAGCACACAAAAAATTGAGGTTTCAATGGGGCGTGCTAATAGTAAATAAAATATTCTACATGGTGTCCAGATTCTGAGGTGTGGATCAAAGAAATGGACCAATGCTGGAGTTTAGTAGTCTCTAGCTAATGATATATCTACCCAGACATGAGTGAGCTGTGATGTTAAGTACAATGTACATGCCTGTCCATGTAAAGGAAGGTATTCATCCTGACTGACTCCTTTAAAAGGAAAAAAAAAAAAGCTACAGGCCAGCTCAGGAGAATCACTTATCTAATTCTCTACATTGAAATTGAGTTTCCATATTTCACATAAGAAAGAATTGCTTCATAAGTCGCATTTCCATAGAATGGAATCTGGTGTCACTCAGACTTTAGCTACGATATACAAGTGACTCACTCTGCAGCATTTTCATGAAAATAAGACACCATGATTCGCTCATTGCGTTTCTTAGGGGTATAACTGAAAAAAAAATGAATATTATGAAAAGAAGCAAAATCAGTTGAAACAGGCTGGAAATGAGGAACAAATGGCAAGCATCATCTGTGCTATTTTTGAGTATATGGAGAGCAATAGTGTATCGACCCACATTGTAAAGTGCGGATCCCCCCCTTGCAAAATGATTCTCAATAGATTCGACCTTACAAATGTCACAACACACAACAACAATGGCAAACACCTGTGTGTGTGAATGTGGGCAAGTGTATGCCAAGCACTATTCTAACACACTTCACATTCAAATTACATTTAACCCTGCTCAACTGTATGTGGTAGGGACTATGAATGTCCTCGGGTTTTCACAATTAAAAACTGCACTGACTTTGCAGTTCAAAAGAAAACGCATTTCTTTCAGTAATAATAAATGTTCAGTAAGAATAAACTGAAAGAATAGGTTATTTCAGTAATAATAAATAAAAGTAAATAAACCAGTGAATACATCTAGACTTGCTCTGGGGAAACTTTGCCCCAAGAGAGTCTTGGGCCTGGTGGAGAGGTTTGAATTCCAAGTGAATTCCTGCACATATTTGAACAGTCTTAGTGACTCACATCCTTCTGTTTGTTCATCCGTTGTAAATCTTCCTTTTGCTGCACTGGTTCCAATGTTTATGGCAATATGGGCAAAACAAGAGAGTGATTGGACTCTTACTTCTGAAACAGCATCTGGATCCAGCACCCAGCTTTAATGCATTATCTCTCAGGTGCCTGATACCTGAATATTAGATACCACAAAAAATGAAGGATTTATATGCATGTATATATTTATAGGTAAAAACAGAGACGATATAGTTTAGTGTTAGCTGTACTTTCAGACATCTACTGAATGGCAGGTCTATTTTGTCCAAATATTCCTGTGAAATCTGTAGTTGGCATTGTGTTATCCATTTTTAGAAGTTCAAGATCATTACAGAATATTAAAAGAAATACATATGTATGTGTGTGTACATATATACCAAAAAACTGGACATTGCTATAATAAGAAATAACTTTAAGATAAGAGTAATATCTTATCTTAAAGTTAAGAGTTTTATACAAACAATCTTAAGAGTTTTATACAAACAGCAGAGTTCAAAAGTAACCACATTAGACTGTCTTCTGCTAATGCCACAGAATACCTGAGGCTAGGTAATTTGTAGTGAACAGAAATTTATTTGAGTCACAATTCAGGAGTCTAAAGAACTGTCCCAGTTCTGGTGAGGGCCTTCAGATACATCAACTATGGCAGATGGTAGAATATGAGAACAAAGGAACAATGGAAGAAGAGAGGACATGATCCACTAACAAGCCCAGGACAGTGACCTTAAAGCAGTCACTGAAGTCAAGACCAAGGCTGAGCAAGTCCTGGTGTGGTATCTCCATCAATTGACTCCTCTTTCTATTCCATTTCTTATTTACCTCATGTTTAACAAATACATGGCATTTAGTATTCAACAAGCATCATCTCATTTGGTCATAAAGCAATCCGTGGATGAGAAACTGGCTCATGGAGTGTTCACAGTAGCAGAACAGCTGAGGGGGCAACGTCTTCACATAAAGTGCTTGCTCTAAGTGGAAAATTAAAGTATGTGTTGATAGAGACAGGCCCAATCACAAAGCTTCTACATGTTAAATTTCCATGTTACCTTTAGCTAAGGTTGAAGTTGAGGCTGGGACCAGAGAGTCTTTTCAGTTATCCACTGCACTATGATCAAATTCTTGATTCTGATTGTGACTGCCACTCTCTTTCAAAACTAAGGACTTCTGTGTATCTGTTCCCTGTCTAGTGTTGTCCTGACCTGAAGAAAAGACAAACACAAGGACACATGGAAAAGTTAGAGCTGGGTAGAATGGCCTCTCTAGGGGAGAAACACCACCTCCAGAAGCTCAGCATGTTTTTCAATATAGAGTTTATCGGGGATACAGGGTTATTACATGCAGCTGAACAAGGAGGCCAGCTATTACATACAGATAAATATGGTGGCAGGATTTACGGTATTTGACTAAACAAGGAGACAGGTTTAGCTAATCTCAGAAGCAACCGTCTCTGTAGGCACACAGAGTAGTCTTCAGGCCATAAACATCCAGGGAAAAAACTGTGGTAGACATTTTCTGCAAGAGCTGTCAACACCTGCACATGACCCAGAGGAAACCTTTGCGATCCCTCAGAGGTGCACCCAGGAGGAAAAACTGCATTTTCCTGTGGGTCCCTGACATGGCCATGCCCTTGTCAGCATCACACATTCCTCAGGGACTTCATTCACTGAAGGCCTTCTCCACTCCCTGCAGTCCGTACACTCCATCTGAATAGGTCTCCAGCAACTCCTTTCTGCTCCTTTATGCCCTGCCCAAAGACATAGTCATTTAACCAAATATGCAGCATTCATTTGTTTTTATCCTGTATTCTTTCTCCACTGGGCTTGAAATACCATGATAATAGAATGAGGGTATGCCTGCTGAGTGCATAGCTCTAAGGACCCAATACAGGCACTCAAATAACACAGAACATGCCAAATTAATTGCCTAATGCGTCTAATAGAATTATAATACAGGCTCTATTAGAAGCAAAGTTGGGTTTAAGCTCAAACTTCTTCCATGAAAAGTTTTCCATCACCGGCTGGAGAGACAGTTCACTGTGCGAAACACATGCTATGTACCTAGGAGGATCTGAGTTTGAATGCCCCAGACCTAGGTTAAACTAGGTATGGTTGCAGGCGTCTATAATACCCAGTCCTTTAGTAGAGAGATAGGAAGTTCACAGCTTCCAACCAAGGGCAAAGGCAAGGACACCGGAGCTTGTCTTTTGGTCTTTACATGCACATTTCCAGTGCATGTTCACAGTCATATACAAATGCATACAAGCACGCACACTCAAAGTGTTTACCACGAAAAGGTCCCTCCCTTCCCCTTCACTTCTCCATGCTGCCTGTCATCTGGACATAGCTCACAGGGAGGGATTGACCAACCCACACAACCACAGGTATTGGAATCCTGTGGTAGATCTTTAATTTAATTTAACATTACTTAGAGAAATACTACTGGTACATAATCGACCATGAAACATAACCCTATCTAGGTACCAAGGGGTGGGGGCTTCATTTAGGAATCCTGAGGAAGAAGGAATTCTAAGACTTCAAGATGGAAACCTTGAAGAGATTTTAACCTCCCCATGGAACATTTTAAACTTGGCAGCCCCAGTTTAAAAATACATGGTCCTGTATTTTTAAATATATACATTGCCCCACGAGTACATGAAGAGCTACAGGGGGCCATTGGCTCCTGGAAGAAGCCAAATCAGTTCCCTTCTTTAATTAGTTCCTATATATAATATCCAACCGCAAGAAGCCAGCTCTAGACACGTGTACATATGAGTAACGTGAAATGAAATCGGTAAGTTTTCTATACACATGTATATGTACAATAAAAAGAGATTGTAAATTTGGGGGAACACGGCAGGAGGCGAAGAAGAGAGGGGGGCAGGAGTGGTGCAGATGGAGTGCTCACATGTGAAGTTCTCCAAAAACAAAAGGGAAAAATACACACATATATACAACAGCATCTGTTTCCTGTAGACGCAATAATACATTGTCTGATCTTGCTGTTTGATCCATATAATGTAAGAATATCATAAGTGCTCAGGGTTGCTCGACTGCCTACTCCTAACACAAATGAGACCATTTCTTCCACATGAAAACTGGCTTTTCCTGTTTTTTTTTTCTTCCTAGGGGAATCAAGGGAAGGTGTGAAGAGGAGAAAGGTTCCTTTCTAGGGAGTCCTGTGAAGAAATAACTACAGGGGTCGATCTGTCTTTTGCCACTGTACTTTCCCAGGGGCTGCTCATGACACAGAGTAAAAATAATAGTGAAGTCAGTGTGTCACTAACCGTCATTTGACCCAGAAACCAGCAGCCCCAACCAAGGTCTCTCATTCTACCGTAAGAGAGGGCCTTAGTCTGGCTACAGTCACTTATTTAAAGACATAGCTGTTGGCCCAGTTTCTGAAAATCAGCTCACATCAAGTTCAGGACCAAGCTGTGCTTCACTTGGGCTCTGGCTTCAAAAAAAAAAAAAAAAAAAAAAAAAAAAGGATTTCAAAAATAGCCCCATCAGAAGGAATGCTGAAAAGTGAGGTCAAGGTTTTTCTTGGTTAGTGAATGCAATAAAAATAATACAGTTCCCTGAACACCCTCACCTCTCGACATGAAAATCTCAAACTGAACTTAGCTCCCTTACAGGGTTGACACGTCTTATAAGATTGATGGATGCAGTATGACTACCCAATAAGCACAACTTGATTCTCTCCTCACTTGACAACTTCCTATTGTCTGTTCAACTGAGGAAATCTCAGCTGAGAAAACACTGATGTAATCACTGTTTTAGAACACTGTCACAGAACTCTGCAGTCGAATTAAATCAATTCAAGACTTCAGTTTGGGCAGTCTTCTTAATGCTAAGAAAACAAATTTCCTGCCAATAAATATGTGTCTAGAGAAGCGGGAGACAGATGCAGGCGGCATCTCTTAGGAGGACAACACTGCAGCTCTGCGGTGCAAAATGTGTCATCCTCACCTCTATGGCTCCATTTCAAGTAGGCGAGCTACGGAAAACAACAGGACAAATATGCAAAGGCGACTCATAAGTCCTGTAGTTGCGATGTTGTGTGTAACATTAAATCAGCATAGTTACACACTATGGTGAACCATACCATAAATAGTCTAAATCCACCACCATGGAGCTATATAAAACTACATGATGTCCATGCTTCACAAAACAAAACAAAAAAGAAGAATTTACTGGTGTTGAACAGAAATTCTATCATCTGCCTAAAAAGACAGGAACAGATGGAGACCATTACAGAAAAAAAAAAGAAAAAGAAAAAGAAAAAAACACAACTGGTCAAAGTACAGAAAGCAATTAATATGGGAAGTTTGGTTCCAAAAGACAATATTAGTCCTGCATTTAAGGCTCAGGGAACATTGTGGAAGAGGAGGTGGAAAGACAGTAAGAACACGAGGACCAGAAAATGTGTCCATGTTTCTCAGATACAACAGAAAAGCTACACTAGAATACCCCAACAATGTGGCTACCTAAATAGGAGCTGATTAAATACAAGACCTTGCTAACATGTGTTGTGAAATATTATTTTAAAATATGTTACATTTGTTTACGCTGTGGGATAATTGTTTAAAGATGTGTTGCATTCTTTTATGTTACATCTGTTTAACTCTGTGAAGTCCTGTTACTTTGCCTGCCTAAAACACTGATTAGTCTAATAAAGAGCTGAATGGCCAATCACAAGGCAGGAAAAAGCATAGGCAGGGCTTCCAGAGAGAGAGAATAAATAGGAAAGAAAATCTTGGAGGAGAAGATAGAAGGAGAAATAAAAGAAGAAGAAGAGGACACCAGGGACCAGTCACCCAGCTACACAGCAAGCCATGGAGTAAGAAGCAAAGAAAGATATGCAGCAGTAGGTAAAATGAAAAGGTAGAAAAGGTAAAAGCCCAGAGGCAAAAGGTAGACAAGATTTTAAGTTAAGAAACACTGGCAAGAAACAAGTCAAGCTAAGGCTGGGTGTTTATAAGTAAGAAAACATCTCCTCTGTGATTTATTTGGGAGCTGGGTGGTGGGCCCCCCCAAACAGTAGAAAGCCTAAAGAGCAAAGAGTAAAAGCAACCAACAACAAATGTGGAAGGTGGCAATCTCACAGGGTGCCACCCCTAAACATAGGAATCCATAGGCAACTAAGGAATTCTTAGAACAGGAGAATGAGTCTTCCCCAAGGAAGAGTTGCCCAATTGGTTATCCAATCTTAATTAATAGGTCAGCCCTGAAATCATACACACACACACACACACACACACACACACACGTACTACTAAATAGAATGAACAAATTGTGTTTATATAGTTATGCATGTAACAACTGTAATTAAAGAAAAAGAGGCCATGAATTTGAGAGGAAGTAAGGGGTGCATGGGACAAGGTTGGAAATATGAAAGAGGTGTGAGAAAATATGCATTTATCTTTTAGTTTCAAAAAACAAATAAGAATATTATATCTAGACTATTGGAAGAAATGTCTCTTTCATCACTTCTTTTTAACAAAAAATATTTTAGATAAAAAGCAATCATTAGCATTTATTATAAAAAACAACAGATCATTACCATTTCTTTACTCAAATAAATGCATTTTTCACTTTTAAGTATATTAAACAAATATTTTCATTTGAAGAAGATTCAAGAGTTAGATAATAATTTGTAATTATGTCTTACAGGAGTTGAATCTTTTTTCCAATTAAAACTGAACAGAGTTCCCTGAAATCTAGTGCTTAATAATCTCCCAAATGAGAACACAGTCTGACATCACCGAGCTTTCAAGCACGTTTGTCAGTGTCTCTGAAACTGTGGAGGAGCCTGAGCGGTTTGTCAATGAGCCAGGTGGGGGTTACGAGGATCGACTCCAGGCACTGTCTGCTGTGACTCTGCTGTACACTGTGACAAAGCTTTTGTTACCATCTCAGCTGGAGCTGCTTTTACATTGTTAGCTGGTGTAGAGATTTCTCTCTAGATATTTCCCCCATTGATTTTCAAAACAAGGCCTTCTTAAAAAAAAAAAAAAATGAACCGCAAGCCAGATATGCCTTGTCATGTATCGGATGATAAACAGCTCAGTCGTTTTAGAAGAAGGATGCTTGCAGAACCGGAGAACACCTGCCGATTCACATCAAGCATTTTCTGCTCAAGGTATTCAGATGTGAATGGACTAAGGCAGTGAGTGCAGTCGATTCAGAGTTGCAAGAGGGGGAGATGATGTAAAAAAAAAATTGTGAGAAATTGTACTAGAGTGGTTTAGAAACATAGAGCAGATATTCCAACAAGAAATTTGGTAGATTGATGTGCACACCAGAGCTGTGTGCACACTGCCCCTTGTAGCTGCTCATTCTGTGAAGTGGATGCCTTGGCAGCCCCAGTCTAGTGGGGAAGGTCTGGAAGATTCCTGGAGAATCCCTGGTCTTAATTTTATGTTGGAAGACTGAAGAAGCTGGGTTCTAAAACATTGTAGCAGTAGCAAAAAAAAAAAAAAATGCACCAGCAAGTACAAAGATGAACAGAAATCATCATCACTTTTCTCTCATGCACATATGTACCTGGACCACAGACAGAAGGCTCTGTCCACTCTGAGGGAGGGTTCACTCCCTCCCATTAATCCTTCCAGGATTAACTCTAGACCCACACAGAGACATTAGTTGATACAGAACCAATAAAGTTGGCAATCATGATTAATCATAACAGGATAAAATCAATAAATATAAGTCAATAAAACTCAGCAAAATATTAAAGGTCCTGTGCTTCATCCAAACTTTAGCCTCTGAGTTTGTGTACTTAGAAGGTAGTAATGAGCCTGGACTGGAGCCAAGGGAGAATGCAAGAAGAATTTGTTGGGCTCAGAATAACATAAATTAGAGCCCCTTATTCTCACTTCACACTTTGGATTTTGTAACTAGGGTTGTGGTTAGTTCTGGAAATGCCCTAATTATTGGGGTATATTTTCTCAGGCTCAGTTATTACATGTGTGCGTTTCAAGACTTCTAAAGAATATTGCTCACACTCAAGAGGGAGCTATTAGATTTCAGTAGGTAGGGACAAAACCCCTACTAAACATATTATAGACTACACAACAATCATCTAAATGATCAAAAATCATCTAAATCATCCCAAATGTCAACAATCTCCAGTTGGGAAACACTGCCTTCAGCATTGTATAGAGAAGCTGTAACTAGGACTTCTAATAATTGTTCTTGTTGAATTCATTGATATCTCAATGCCAAATAAACACCTCAATACAAAATGACAAAACATGAAATAACTTGGAAGCTGCTAACACACCTGCTCACCATAAACATTTTCTTCTTTCTCACCAAAAACTTTCTTATTCTAGAATTTAGATTTACGTTCTTGGAAATGACTGATTATTGTATATTGTCTAGATATTTTTGTGAAAACCACTTTAAAGAATTGTGTGTTAAGATTTTCTTTTTAATTTTCATTTTACATATAGGTGTTTGTCTGCCTGTATGTCTGTGTACCACATGCATGTCTGGTGCCTGTGGAGGCCAGAAGTGGGCATTGGATCCCTTGAAACTAAAATCATAGATGGTAATAAGCCACCATGTGGGTGCTGGGGGTTGAACTTAGTTCCTCTGGAAGAGTAATTAGTGCTCTTAAACTCTGAGCCATCTTTCTAGCTCCCAAGAATTATCAATTTAAAGGAAAAAATAGTGTCTGTACCAATCAGTATATAAACTTAGAGTACACAGGTGGGAAGGTTAACAATGACAACTTGACTGTACCTAGAATCACAGGCCTCCATAGTGTTCTATATTAAATTAATTGAGATGAGAAGTGTAGGTCACCCAATTCCTTGGTCTAGGAACCTAGAGTGGATAAAACAAAAGGAAGGAAGGAAGGAAGGAAGGAAGGAAGGAAGGAAGGAAGGAAGGAAGGAAGGAAAGAAGGAGGGAAGGAGGGAAGAAAGAAGAATAGAAAAAAAAATGAAAGCTGTGTACCAGGATCCATCTTTTACTTGGGCATTATTTGTACACAGTTCACTGTGTTCCAAAAGTTAACATACCAATAACACATCCTAAATATCAGACACAAGATACAGTCACTCTTTGACCTTTATATTTTGAGTTATGTACCCCAAAAGTGTAGCAATTCTTTCTCTGTACTACCAGCTTCAAATAACAACATAGAGACTTTTTAATTATGAGAACTTAGCCTTTAGATTAAACTTGTCTCAACTGGCTCTTATAACATAAATTAACTCATTTATAATCATCTACATTCTGCCACATGGCATTATCTCTCTTCCATTTTACACCTCCTATTTCCTCTCTGTGTCTGGCTGGTAACTAACTACACCTTTTTTTCCCCTGAGTTTTCTCTGTCCCTGGAAGTCCCACCTAATCTTTTCCTGCCTAGCTACTGTACAATCAGCTCTTTATTAAATCAATCACAGTGACGCACCTTCATACAGTGTAAAAATATCCCACAACACAAAAGATACATCTTAATTTGAACGTATTGTAGGTTGAAAATATATGTAACATGCATAAACTTTCAAATAACATCATCACTTAGCAACACAGCACACCATAATGGTTGTTCACACTTATGCTTGTGAGGCTGACTCCATGATATGGCTGACAGCCACTTTGCATCAACATAAGAAAATATGTAACTACCATTCACTAGCTCAGGAGATCTAAACTCAAAATCCTAATGGATATGACTTTTACACCATTATAAAGTCAAAACTCATTGTGTGTTAGGAACAATTTGTAATGAATATTTTTCAATTATTTTGCTCCTAGAGATTTTAGTCATCTCTGGAGATTTAGCACTGCACACATAATACCATCTATTAGCTAGATATCTGTAGAATGTAAATTAACAAAACTCTTCAAAGCTAGATCTTTTACATAATAATGTAAGTGACAAAGTAAAACATAAAACAGCAGGCTTCGGTGTTAGTAAAATTTTCAAAACTTCTGCCATATTATTCAACTGCAAATGCCCACAGGGTTGCATGATAATGTTCATGTACTTCCTGCTGCTGACATCTGAGCTTAAAATTGTCAAAATGATCAATTCTGTATTATTTATAATTGCCAGAAAAGTTCAAGCCCAAAACTGAAACTTTTCAAGCTGAATCTCTTCCTAGAATTATTTGAGTTTAGTAATATTTTCTCTGTCCAAAAATCTAAGTAACTGTATTTTCCCATCCCCTCTTTAACTTTGTGGACTCTATCTAATCATACCCATGTCCCATGTGACAGAAGTCCCTTCTGCCCCAGCCTGGCTTAACTTTCTAATGGCAGTTGTTGCTTCACAAAAACCCATTGCAGGTGAGAGCTCAGGCCGCCTCTTCTCGGTGGTGCCATTCACCATGATTTTGTGGTGAGAGCTTCGCTTTTGTTGAATTTGAGAAACTACAAAATTGGCTAGGTCAGGCCAGGAAACTGTGGACTAGAAACTGCTTCTGGTACTCTCAACATTTATTATACATCAAAAAGTGGAAAGGTACCCATTACTTCTATATTTCCATGTAAAATACCCTAGCAGCCTTGAGTTTTGAATACTTGATGCAATAGATAAGCATTGCAATTTTGGTCACTTATTGAAACTTTTAGGGAGGGGCCTAGCTGGAAGAAATGTGTCACCGGAGGTAAGCTATTCTTTGACTATTGGGCCAGTTCTCCAATTGGCTCTCTTTCTCTCTCTGTTTCTTGTCTTCAACAACAATTTGCCCTACTACATGTCTCTGCTGTCATGATGGTCTGCCCAAGCACAGACAGCCAAGTATGTGCAGACTGAAATCTCTGAAACTGAAACAAAACAGTAACTAAAACAGCTCTGTATCACAATGCTAAATTAACAAAGGTATTTTACACACACACAGACACACACACACGTGTTCTTGTGTACGGAAACCTTGGTCTGTAGAGTATTCAATTCTATCCAGAAAAAAAATCTGTTTGGTCATGTCAGAGGAACAATTCTTTGTTTCAGGTAGACTTCTCAAAAGAAAGGTGGAAGGGGATAAAGACCCAATTTGTTCTAGCAACATATCAAAGTGTGAATATAAAACTCAACATGAGTCACTGTTAGCATTTGACTACAAAACTCACCATGAGTCAACCTTGGTTAGAATTTATATTACCTGGAATAATGATTTATGTGGGGCTTACATTCTTCTTCCTCTTCTTTTTAGTATTGTTCTTGCTTTGAATATGAAAAGTTTGTAGCTAGGAAATTTACTGTCACTGATGATGAGCTAGTCCAAAAGCTGAAAGACTTGTATCAACAAGACAAGCTGCATTATTCATTCTCCCACACACATATACACAGAATTCCAGAATGAAAGCCAGTTCTATTGACCTGCTATTAAAGCAATGACTCAAAATTTCCAGCATTCTATTCCATTCAGGCTTTAAATTACAAGGAACTTTTTGTTGGTTTTTCTTACACACCCCTCTCCATCCCAGGAGGTATAGGCTGAAACAAGGTGACTTTTCGAACATTCCTAACAATGTATCTTCCCTTTTGTGATCTGTTCAATACAAGATTAAACCACCATGGTAAGTCTGCTTCCTCCCTGCCCACACATACCAGACTTGTTTTCCTTCTTGTATTGCTTTGTTTCATTGAGATAGAGAATGCTCATCTACTTCAAATCTTCAGACCAATTAGCATAGATCTACACAAGCTATGGTGTCCTGGATGGAACAGGAATGGGGGCAATTTGGTCAGTTCCTGGGAAATCAGCATGATTGAGGTCTCCAGCAGTACATGACAGGATTTCCTTCTATGAAAGCCAGACCACTTCCTGAAAAGATCAGCTTGCCCCACAGAGCTCACATTGCAGTAACTAGAAAAGCAGGGTGAAATTTCTATAAAAGCCCTGGGACAGATATGACAGGTGGACAGATATGACAGGGGGTTGAATGTGGCTACTTCAAGGACGTGTACAACCTGGGCCTGACACTCCAGAGCTCTAGGAGGCAAAGTTGTATCTAGAATGCTAGTTGGGACTGGAGAACAGCTTGGTTGGGATGGAAACAGATAAGTCTTCTGTCACTCTCCAGCCTCATGTTTAACTAGAGAACTGTGTTCATGTAAGAAGCAGAACAAATCAAAAGGAAAATACAGAAAGGGCATACCCTCACCAAGTCTATAGTAAGTACAGTGGCTTTTTCTATTAAAAATTTCTCCTATGTTTTAAGCAAAAGCTGTAAGGTCTAAAAAAAATCCATTTTATATAAAGATTAATCAATATGATCTCAAATAGCCAGTTCACACAATGAATTACATTTTCTATTCACTTTAAAATGAATTCTTACAGGAATCTATTAGGACTCACAACGCTATAATATTGGATGCTATGGCAAATGATTTTCTTGGTGGTTTTGCAGTATCCTTTCACCTAAGGTGACATCATCCACAATAGTTTTCATTTTAAAATATGAGAAAACCAAGACTAAAGATTGTCTCTGGTTTGTCCTTATGCATCATGACAAGGTAAGAAAACAATGTTTTTCAACCTTGACTTTGACACAGAAAGGTGCTGTGTATTCTTCAACCACTGTTGTGTGTTTTATTCTTCTTTTGTTCTGTGTTTTACTTATTAGATATGGATTTATTCTTAATAAAATTGAAAAACTGATTTTGATTCAAAGCAAAGTAAAGAAAACTGATTAAACTAGCTAATCAAGCACAGCAAAGAACATTGTTACCTACATCAAAAAGTATTCTACGGCATGCTGTCCACATTCTTGTCCTCAATAGACCATGGAAAGTATTGTCACCTTAGAAGAAGGATCATTGGCATTACCTTCTGGCATTGCCTTGTGTGGAATCATGTGGGTTTTCAGGGGCTTCACTTTGCTTCATATCATAAAATATTGTAAATAGAATATAAAAATATTTCTAATTTTAATAATATTTTATTAATTTTCCTTCATAATGAATATTGCAGTAGTTTATTTAGGTACCGATTCTTCATAAAAAATGTAGTTGACATTTTCTTTTGGCCACCAACTAGCTCTCAAATAAAGACCTGGAAACTTATTAATTATGAATGCTTAGTCTTAGTTTAAGACTTATTCCACTAGTTCTTTCAACTTAACCTGAAGTGGGATTTCCCCCTCTATGCTGTGATTACCATTAATGAATAAAGAAACTGCTTTGGGTGTAGCAAGGCAGAACTTAGGTAAGAAGGGAAAGGTAGGCTGAATGCTGGAAGAAAGAAGGGTGGAGTCAGGGAAAAAACATTGATCCTCCACTTGAAACAGATGCTGGGAACTTTACCGAATAAGCCATAGCCATGTGGCAATATTACAGATTAATAAAAATGGGTTATATTAATATAAGAGTTAGCCAATAAGAAGCTAGGGTTAATGAGCCAAGCAGTGATTTAATTAATACAGTTTATGTGTGATTATTTTGGGTCTAAGCTAGCTGGATGGCTGGGAACCAACAAGCAACCTTTCTCCAACATTAACCTGTTTCTATTTATCTACATTTTGTCTTGGAGCTTTTTACTCTTATGTATGTTCTGCTTTCCTGCTTCCTCTGTGTCTGGCTTGCTGGCCCCAGCATTCCCCTGGTGTCTCCTTTTTCCTCCAAGCTTAAATTGTTACTACTACTTTCTCTCCCTGCTAAGAAGTCCCACTTATACCTCCTTCCTCACTATTTTTTATTAGACCCATCAAGGGCCTTAGGCAAGCAAGGTAAAACAGCAACACATCTTTGTTGTGTGGAACTGTGGGCTACTTCCCACCGCCTGACTCCTGCACCTGCACGGCTAGCTTTGCCCAAAATAATTACACGGACACTGTATTCTTTTAAACACTGCTTGGCCCATTAGATCCAGCCTCTTATTGGTTAATTCTCACATCTTGATTAACCCATTTCTAATCATCTGTGTAGCACCACGAGCTGGTGATTTACCAGGGAGATTCTTAACCTGCTTCTGTCTCAGAGAGGAGAGGCATGGCGTCTGCCCGACTCGGCTTTCTTTCTCCCAGCATTCTGTTCTATTTACTCCACCTATCTAAATTCTGCCCTACCAGGTCAAGCAGTTTTCTTTATTAATTAACCAATGAAAGCAACAGATAGATAAAGACACTCCCACATCACATCTTTGCATAGTTAAAAAAATTCAACACATCTTTGTATGGTTAAACAAATCTTCTGCAACATGAAAACAATACCTTTATAAAGAAAATATTTTACTCTATCTGCGAAAACAATCCCCTAGTTCCCCTGATGAGTTTATTAACCACCTAAACTTGAATTATGTTAATGTTTAGTTGCTTCTGAGAAGAACATGCAAGACCTTTAGTGCAAGAAATGAAGGAAGTTAATTACTTTAGGTCAAACACTTACTAAGTAGCAGAAGCAATGAACTTCCCTTATTTTGTGTTTAATAAACTTTATGTTTGCTGAAGCCTAAGCCTCTTCTATTTATTCCCAATTATATTACCCTGAATGTTGTATCTATAGAAGACCATGAGAGAGGTGCTGCTAGCCAAATTAAAGAAGAGAAAACTCCCATTTAGAGATATTCTACTTTTAAAACTACTTAGGGGTTTGCTGTACTAAAGGACATTTCAATAGTAGGGAAAGAGTCTAGAATTTTGATAATAGGTCATTTAGCTTTGAAACATCAATGTCCCATCTGTGACTTTTATATAAGTCACATACTTATTATACTGTGTAAGAATATACTTTTAGCCTGTAATAAGCATTCTTCCTTAGTAGCAATTATTTTCTTTTTTACCATTCCCAAAGTTATATTTCCTGAGAATGCTCACACAAATGTTAGTGCACACACACACACACACACACACACACACACAAATAAATGTTGACTGATGTTTCTGCCTCACAGCCATTTTGTCCCAAATAAACACACGGAAGTCTACATTAATCACAAACTGGCTGGCCTAGTAGCTCAGGCTTATTAGTAATTAATTCTTACAACTTACATTAACCCATAATTCTTGTCTGTGTTAGCCACGTGGCTTGGTCCATTTTCAGTGAGGCAGTCACATCTTGCTTGCTTTGTCTGGCTTCCTCTGTGTCTTAGTGATGACAGGAGACTGACCTTTTCTCTTCCCAGAATTCTCCTGTTTTCATTGCCCCACCTCTATTTCCTGCCTGGTTGCCTTGCCTATACTTCTTGCCTGGCAACTGGCCAATCAGCATTTATTTAAACTACTGCTGACAACGTAGAGACTATTGTCCCATAGCACTCAAACACACACACACACACACACACACACACACACACCATTTACTTTCTAAATAATCTGAACATTGTGTTGAACAAGGACATAAATAAACTCAAGCAAATGAAAGCTGTGGTGTCATATAAACAAAACAAAGAGTCCACTGCAATATTATATCCATTTAAGTTGTCAATTTGAAATTTTACAGGTTCAGGTATCAAAACATGAGACTTGCAGTCTTTAATGAACTACTGATTTATTCTTTATCCAACCTCCCAGGAGCCAGCTGAGCTACCAAAAAAAATAGTCTACCAGCCTAAATTTTCAGAAGTAGAGAATCAGAGATGGTGATTTTTCTCCAGTACTCACCCAAAGCATTTTAAAAGTACAGATAAATAATACCCATGGACTTGCTCAGAACATTTTTATCCTAGTAACTCTCTGTAGGAGACAATATGTAAGAAGCTCCTCTGGGCATGTTCAACATCACAGACCTGACAATACATGGAATGAAAAATGGCAAGCTGACCCTGCAGTTGAAATCGATCTGTGCTGTTAAACTTTGCAGCTGAAAGGCTATTTGTCATTCACATTGACTCTGCAGGGATAGCCTGCTCTCCCAACAGTTCTCAGGTCACTGTGTGGCTTCCGTTTTCTTTTCTTCCAGTAGGGACACACATCCTGAACTTAACTTATAGTCTAGATAGTTAAGCAAAAAAAAAAAAAAAAAAAAAATGATATGTTGCAGAGAGTAAATGGAGTCCAGAGCCTTACATCAGGAATCATAGAGAGATTTCAGGCTGTCAAGATATGCTGATGGCCCTGAAATTCACAGCTTGTTGCCTTTCAACCCAACTATGGAACAGGGTCATTACAGGCATTATCTGGCATTTTCTTCTTTTCAAGTAACAGTGGTTGTAATCTAACAGGAACATGTTTATTCATATTAGTAGTCATTGTAGAAGCATTGCGACTTGCTGTCCTTCTGATGGCGTAGTGGAGTTCATTATAGCCATCTGAAAAAATTAACTAGAAAAACAATCAGCCTCCAAATGTAAGTATCTTGTCAAGAGGACAAATGAAGAATTTTTTCTCTAAAAGAAAGAATTGATGAGGGCAATGAAGGAATCTACACTCCAAAGATTTGTCCCCCTTAACTACTTACCCAAATTTGAATGATCTCATTTTCATGACTCAAGATTGTTATTCACACAGTGATGAATAAAATGATATCTAAGAACCTTCTTAATTCAGATGGTTTAAGATCAACCATTGCACATATATCAGTAAGAAGTAAAAAAAAATCGTATTACACAGATTATTGCAATTCCATAAAATACATGTTGTATGTGTGTTTTTGTTTTCAGTGTTTAATCTTGAGCAGCACTTCATTAAGAAAATAAATGACATCCCTTTTTAGAGTGACCGACATACCCCGCTTTACCCATAACTGTATCTGTTTTGCAGCTCCAATCTTACATCCCAGAAAAACCAAGAAGACCAACTACCTAGTGATTCCATTATATCGCCACATTAAGCCTGTTGCCCCCTGCCATGTATCTCTTCTCTTGCAGTGATTACTGCTTTCTTCAATCAGGAATTCTGTTCCCTCCAGCTACTCATTCAATCTCAGCCAAAGTTGGCTTTCTGTAAGAAACTGTAGCTTCTGTCATTTAAAGAACCCAGGGGAACTTGGCCAGCTTATTGCCTACCTAGAATCTATTCTTGTGCTAGGTCAGAAATCCTGCTCTAACCTCCAGACCTCTTCGTTACAGCCTTGCTAATTTGCTGTGGTTTTCCTCTGGTCTCCCCATGGGGTATTAATCTGTCCTTTGCCCTCCTTAATAAACTCCAGAGTTCTCTGTTTATAAGCTAAACTTCCCACCTATCATGAATTCTCCCATTCTCCTAACTTCTCCAGAACCCACCAAACCAGTATACTTTCACTAAGCCAAGATCAGATGGAAATGTCTTTTAACCTTTGGTCCCTGAAACTATAGTCAGCTTTGTCTTAATCACTGGTTATTTTTAGTCCTAGATTTTCCCATTAGCTGGAATTGCTAGAAGTTTTAGTGTGAGGTTAGCATCAAAGTCTTCCACTCTGGAATCGAACCCTGTCATCCCAAGCATCACATTTATCAACTTTGCCTCCCTCATCTTCAGTTCATTGCTAAAGTTTGTGGTATAGCAGGTAGATTAACAGGCTTATTGCTAAAACTTGTGGTAGATGCTCACGGCCGGGCTCCTCATGCATACACAGGTCAGATGTCCCCAAGTGTCACTGGAGCACCTCTACAGAAATGACCAACTCAGTAGCAGGGTGAGAGGCTAACCCCCTGAGTCTCTTCAAATGCTTAACAGGCAACTTGAAGTTCGTGAGCCCTTATTTACATGGGTTATATTATTACTTAAAATAGAAAAAAAAATTATCTAGGAGAAACCAGAAGTTTAAACTTCAAATTATGTCTTCGAAGGATGTTACCAACAATAACAACAGTAATAATTACTATTATTAATGCTCATGATAGCATTACTGCCATTACCATTACCACCGCTACTATAGTAGGGGGCACCAGCACAATGGGAATCCACTTGGTTGTCAATAGATACTATAAATGTCGTAGGGTTTCTACTGCCGCTACCAACCACCATGAACAGAAAGCTAGCTGGGGAGGAAAGAGTTTATTTGGCTAACACTTCCACACTGCTGCTCATCTCTGCAAGAAATCAGGACAGGAACCGAAACAAGGGCAGGATCCTGGAAGCAGGAGCTGATGTAGACACCATGAAGGGGAGCTGTTTACTGGATTTCTCAGCCTGCTTTCTTACAGAACCCAGGACCACCAATGCAGGGAAGGCACCACCTACCAAAGTGATTTTGGCCCTCCCTCATTGATCTCTTAATTGGGAAAATGCCTTATAGCTGGATCTCATAGAGGCATTTGCTCTCTGATGACTCTAGCTTGTGTCAAGTGGACGGACAAAACCAGCTTAGAATGTTTGCTCCATTGGTAAAGTACTTACTTGCTATGCAAAAATCTTGGTTCCCACACCTCACAAACTGTGCTTGTTAGCTGACCCACCTGTAATCCCAGCACTTGAGAGGTGGAAGCAGAAGGAACTACTAGTAGTTTAAGGTTACCCTCAACTATATAGCAAGAGGTCAGCTTGGGCTACAAGAGAGTCTGTCAAAAAAAGGAGTGGAGAGAAAAGGGAGGAGGGAGCAGAGAAGAGTGGACCTAAATCTAACTCACATTTGTCACTAGAACTTACCAGTCTCAGTAAGAGGCCCAGGAGTAGGCCTTTTGTGGACCTAAGAGTTTCCTTGCCCCTGAGAAAGTGCAGATGGTTGCTATGCTACTACTAAAGGGAAAGTCAAGGTCCTCACCCTAAGCTGCATGAACCTTATAAAATAATGCTGTAAAGCCATAAGGAAAAGTCTGACAGCAAGTGTTGCTTGCTGGCTCTTCCCAGCAGCTTCTCCAAAAGATGGGAAGCAAGTGTGTCAATAAATGGAGAAATATTAAATTATGAAGAGCAAAGAGGCTTGTACTTGCTACCTCCTGGATAGGAAATGTCACATACATTGGGACATCAAGGGGTAGAGCAAAGGGCAGGGACAGAAGCATTGGAGAAGTGAGCGGCCATAGGGCGAGAGGCCAAGAGCAGCTGAGGTCAGAAACTGCGGAAGAAGCAGAATTGGCAAACACACAAGAACAGGGCAGTGGAGCAGAAGGGAGAGACAAAGAGAGCCATCCATATCAGAACAGCAGCCAGCTGAGACAAGGCGAGACTGAGCCCTGTGTGCACAAGACAAGGTCAGACTAGGACACGTGGGAGTGGGACAAAGGAGGCACAACAGTGATACAGGTAGGCACTCATGGAAACAGGAAGAGTTGGGTTATTTGCTGCTGTGATCACATTCTCAAAACTTACTAAAGGCATACATTGCTTAGTTATCGCTCTAACACAGCTCTACTGCACATGCCACTTTAACCAGGAAAGTTATGGACTTACAACACCTCTGTGAAAATGAAGTCTTTAAATATTCAACTTAAGTATTCTCAAGACTTACCCAATCAGCAACAGCTGAGAAAGGGAAAGATCACAGCACTGTGCCCTTCCTGAAAATTTACACTGTCTGAGACTGAGGGGATTTGGCTGAACTCAATATAACTCTACACATCAGCTCTGTATAATTCCCAGGGTGTGTGACAGAGAACCAGGGCAGAAAACAGCTTAGTAAGAAATATGTATCTTTCTATGAACACTATAAATGATTTTCTCATCACTCAGGTTACCACCTCCCAACACACACATACATGCATGCACACACATACACACACACATCACTATACATATGCCATGTACATACACATGCACACACACAGAGGGGAGAGAGATACAGAGAGACAAAAAAGACAGACAGTCAGACAGACAGACAGAAATAAGCACTCTGAGCTAATAAGATACATAAATTTGAAAATTGTGTACATTACTTGAGTATTTAAAAATAATTTCTTTAAAATTAAGGCAATAATGTGACTTCAGTTTTATCATGAGTGTCAAAAAAGGAAATTAAAAGGGGAAAGAGTAATTGCTACAAATGTACATTATAATTACCGAAGGTAATATAATCAACATTTAATTTCAATAGTATTGCTAATTTACTTTCCTTTATATTGCTTCAGTTTTTTCTTATGTGTGTTGATTACACACTCTAACAATGTTCATTGTGATATTTCAACACAGTGCAGTGTACATTCGAAATGGTATAAGGATATGCATACTATTGACATGTATATACTAAACTATTATTCAACCATTAGCCTGGCGGTGGTGGCACATGCCTTTAATCCCGGCACTCGGGAGGCAGAAGCAGGCGGATCTCTGTGAGTTCGAGGCCAGCGTGGTCTACAAGAGCTAGTCCCAGGACAGGAACCAAAAAGCTACGGAGAAACCCTGTCTCGAAAATTAAAAAAAAAAAAAAAACCCTACCATTTTCATGAAAAATGATGAAACTGGAGGATGCCATATTAAATAATATAAACCAGACTCAGAAAGAAAACCCTACATGTTCTCTATCACCTGTGGCTCCTTGGACAAGTTCAGACCAAATCTGTATGTCTTTTTGTAAACACATGTGCATCTATCTTCCAGACTGAACACATTCGCCATCCTGATAAACATGATGAAACAAAGAAGAGTCAAAAGGAATTTTGGACATTAGGCTTAGCAGAAATATTATTTATTCAGAGCAGTTTTGAGGTGGGGTTTACACCAGAAACAACAGCAGAGAAGTTCATGATGTTCCCCAAAGTTCTGAAACACTATAGACCAACTCCTTTATCCATGATCCTTCCCAAAAGAAATATTTTAATCTCCTCTTAGCCTTTAACCTAGCTATCTACCAAGTAAGCATTCTTGCCCAGAGGATTTAAGGTCATGGGCATATGTAACAGAAATGTTATTAAAAATGTACCACTGCTTCTGATACTACATAACACTATAATGATGTCTATTTTTTTCAAAGTTTTCTTCCTTTGAAGATAAATTCTGAGACCATTGTTCTTGTTTTATGCTCTCTTTGCATTTAAGCAAATGGGGAGAGGGAGTTGGGAACTTTGATGGTTCCCTGCTTTGTCCAGCTTGATTTTATTAAGAAACACCTAGGAAATTAGTAAGGATCATAGTGGGTGTCTGTGATGACTAGAATCACATAGATGTATCTCTGAGTATACCTAGAAGTGAATATCCTGATTGCATTTTCTTGTATAGAAAGAATTGTCTTGATTATGGGTGAGACCATTCCCTGGTAGGGGATCTTGAGACGCTGAGCACACACACACACACACACACACACACACACACACACACATCTGTTGCTCTTTGTCCTTATTTGTGGATGCAGCTGCTTCAGTCTCCTGCCATCTTGATTTCTCACCATGATGTGTACCATGAACTAAGAGTCACTGTCATCTTCCTCTTCCACTTAAGTTGCTTTAGTCGGGCCATTTTATCACATGAACAGGAAAAGAAACTGAGGCAGGACTTCTGTAAGAGAACCTCTACAGAGAATTGACTGATAGGAAATGCTTGCCCCAATTTTGAAGGCTCCATTCAACAAGTGAGGATTCTGGAAAGAATAAAAAGAAAAAAGGAGAAAGACCTCTAAGGGCCAGCATTCATCTCTTTCTGCTTCCGGATCCACCAGGAAGTGAGCAAATTACCTCATGCTCCCACCATCAAAGACAACTTGATCAGGCCACCATGCCTTCCCCACCATGAGGATTATCTTTCTCCTCACACCACGAGCCCAAATAAATCCCATTTTTCCTTAAGTTGGTTCTTTCTTGATTTTATTACAACAGTAAGTAAGATAACTGATTTAGGTAAATTATAAATCTCTGTTAGTTCTAAAATTTTCCTTTCCCGCATCATTGTATCTAGCTGATCATTAAACCTATCTACAAAATTTATTTACATTCTGACTTTTTTCCTCTTTAATTACTATCAGTCTATTCTAAATCCTATGCTCAAAGTTTTCACAGCACTCTTTTAACTGCCTCCTTCTTTTAGTTCTTCATTTATTCTGGCCAACTTTTAGCTGCCACCAAGTGCTCCCCTTAAAGACCACCAACACTAATGGTCCCCTGTTGCTAAATGATTGACATCACATCTCCCAAATCTTAAGTCAAATAACATGCCCAGGAGGCCACATGTTATCACCCTTCACCAAGCATCTTTTTCCTGACTCAGAGAGAACTATCTGTAAGTCTTACCAGGGTGTGATTTTCTTAAAAGTAAGATCATTTTAAAATCACTTTGGAATGATCGGATGGCTCAAATTCTGAGGATTACCTTTCTTCCTAAAAGATTTTTCTACTCTATATAAAATTATCTTTGTCTTTGCCAAACTGACAGCAGGGGACATAACATTACCAAGTCTCTACGAGTGCACGAAAAGGGTGTGTGCATATGCGGTTTGTTCCATTACATGATCTTTACACTGCTGAGTGCAGCAGACCAAGTGATTCCAAAAGTAAAGGGCCACAAATGGAGTTTTGTATTGTTTGTATTGTATCACAGCTCTGGATACTGGAATCTAAGATCAAAGTGTTGGCTGGGCCATGCTCCCTCTGAAACTCCTAAGAAAGATCTCATGGTTCTGGTCACTCTTTGTCTTATAGAAATATGAAATGCTTCCCTTACAAGACACTCTCTCATTCCTCCATCCAAATGGTCCCTTTTATATGGCTACCAGCCATACTGGATTAAGGTTGATCCTAATGACTCCTATAGTCGGACTTTCTTTGGGCAACCTGCTCCCAAATAATTACACAGAGACTTATTAAGTATGAAAGTTTGGCCTTAGCTTAGGCTTGTTCCCAACTAGATCTTAGAACTTAAATTAACCTATTTATATTACTGTATTTCTGCCTTCTGACTCTTTACCTCTCCTCCACACCATGCAAGCCATTCCCTCCATGTCTGGCTGGTGAATTCCTCCTCTCTTCCTCCCAGAGTTCCTATCTTCTTCTAAACATCCTGCCTATCTTTTCCTGCCTATCTATTGGATGTTCAGCTCTTTATCAAACCAATCAGAAATTGCCTCAGAACATAGACAACTTCACAGTATACAAAAAGAATATCCCACAACAGACCAAGTTTTAACTTGAATCTTCAATGAAGGCCTTATATTTAATACAGATCACATTCTGAAGTGCTATGAGTTACAGTTCCAATATATCTTTTGATATATATATATATATATATATATATATATATATATATTCAACCAATATACTATACAGGGTTAGAAATATAGCCCAATCAATTGTTTACTTTATAGCATAAGAATCTGAGTTCATTTTCTAGAATCAGAACTTACATTAAAAAAAAGAAGAAAAGAAAGAAAAGAAAGAGGAAAAGAAAAGAAAAGAAAAGAAAAGAAAAGAAAAGAAAAGAAAAGGCATGGAGATAGTTGGGAACGGGCAGGTGCCTAGGGTTCACCGGCTATCTATTACAGCCTAATCAAGGAGCTCAGAACCAGTCAGAGACCTTATCTCAAAAAAAGAAAAAAAAAACCAATAAGGATATCACCTCAAGTGTGGCACTTGAGATTGATCTCTGACCTATACATATACACCTGCACAGAATAACACAATTATACTTTCGCTACAACTCAGAACAGTACACTCAAAATATGTGCATTGTTTTATATATAAATTATCTTCATTAAAGTTATTCTTAGAAAAGTTGAGCAGATGTATATTAGAAAAGGCAGACCATACTATGCTCTCCTGTGACTACCGTAGTGCACTACAAAGATATTTCTTTCATTCATTTTAACCGTGCTACATCTTGGATGTTCTCAGGAAAAGATACTATTTGTCCCAGCCATTGTCATACATAATAATTCTTCTGGAACGATGTTCACATCTGAAGCCACTTGAGTTCCCAACAAGAACTGAATCTTTTTTGGAACACAGGATGGTCAATCCAATTAAGATGGAGTAGAGAGAAAAGAGACAGGGTCAAGGACAGCACAGTATTTTAAGCCTTTCCACTTTGGCCTTATCAGTCAATCGCAATTTTGGAAAGGAAACCTTGCGTAAATCCAGGAACTTAGAATGCAAAGACAGGTGAGCTCCTTTTCAGGGGCTCGAGGAGGTCAGGCGCTTCGCTCAAGACCACACTAAAATGGGGACTAAACACTGCGCTTCCTGACACCTGGTTCACGCTCTGGTCACCCTCAGTTCTTGTGGCTAGGCACTTCAGACAATTCAGAAGGAGAGAACAATTGAAACTGGTCACCAGAGAAAGGGAGGGACAGAACTTCATATCCAACAACATCAAATCTTCTTTCTTTATCGGAGAAAAATGCAGAAAGGCAAAGAGTGAGTTACACGGAGACAGAATAAATCGCGCTCCTCATACTTGGAGCTACTTTTATCACTAATACGATTCTTCAAGAAATTTTTGTCATGTTCAGTTGTGTGAAAACTTGGAAAACCCCAGATTTTTGTCTTAAATTGTTTTCAAGGTTTAAATTAAATATATTTGTAAGAGTGCGTGTATTTAATTAAGATATAATCATGAACATGGCGAACAATGAGGGCTGATGAGAAGCCAAGGACAATGGCACAGGGTTTTGATCCTACTTCATGTTCCGGCTTGGTGGGAGCCTAACCAGTTTGGATGTCCACCTTCCTAGACATGGACGGAGGGGGGAGGACCTTGGACTTTCCACGGGGCAGGGAACCATGACTGCTCTTTGGACTGGAGAAGGAGGGGGAGGAGGGGGAGGGAAATGGGAGGCTGGGAGGAGGCGGAAACTTTTTTTTTTCTTTTTCTCAATAAAAAGTTGAAAAAAGATACAATCATTTTTGCCTTTCCTTATAAAAACAGTTCCTTGGCTTTAAGCCTAGAAAACAATGCCATAGCTTTCTGATAGAACAAAGTAAAATGTATCTTATTTGCCTCATTAGTAATATGTTTAACATTAAAGTTAGAGTCTTAGCCTCCTCTCAAATTATCTAGTCATTTGTAATATGACCATTGTATAGCTAGTATATATACAAAATACTTATATTTGTTCTTTTTGCAAGTGGTTCAAGAGAGAGTTTCTTCAAATCTGTATAGCCCTAGCTTTCCTGAAACTAGCTCTTGTAGACCAGGCTGGCCTCAAACTCACAAAGGTCCACCTGCCTCTGCCTCCCAAACGCTGGTATTAAAGGTGAGTGCCACCACCACCTGGCTATATTCAATTTGTAAGAAATAAGGTTATACAAAGTATTTGTTTCAGATCTGGCTTGCCACCATAAAGTTTGAGAAATAAAAATATAACATGACTTATTTTTTCTGTTTACTTATCAAAAGTTCTGTTTACTTAAATCCTAACTCTTAGAACAATGAAAAGCAATTCCAGGCCAGCTCTCAAATGTTCATTACTGCAAAATACTCTTCTTGGATGGATATCCTCCGTTCATTTATTGTTTTCCTCAGGTTGTGGTTATGGTAATTCCAGACACACAACAGACCCCAAGAAGCTTTCTTTTCTTTGAAAAAATAAATAAACTACAAAATAAATATGCAGTGTAATATGAACCAATAAAGAGCTATAAAACATAGTAGAGATTGGGATGGGAGTAGTTATTTAAATAAGACCTAGAAAGTCCTTTCTGAGGAGACATTTGCATGGAGCCCTGAATAATGTCAGGAGCGAGGCTGTCTCTCTGTTGTTGGAAACTGCTGGACATGGACAGAGCAAAGACAGAGGCCCAGGTTGGAATTCAATATTTAGTATTTTTAGCGAACAGAAAGAAGAGCCATGTGGCCAGGGCACATGAGGGGTGGAAACACAGAGCTTGTTCTTTGCATTTTATAATAAATGGGTCGGGAAGTCTCTGGGATATTTCTGAGATAAGAAGGAATGTAATGTAATTGGCATTTCTGAAAGGTCACTTTGCTTTCTGTTTTGTAAATCAGACATCAGGAGAGCAAGAGCAGAAGACAAGCTGCAAGGCTTTGGTGGCAGTCCAGGTAATGATGAGGAACTTGCAAGTATGTGGTCAGGGCCCTGAGAGGCCAGATGGAGAGCAGTGTCATCTACTGGGCTGCAGAGCGTTGCAGAGAGGAAGCAGCCTGATAATGCATTCCTAGGTAAGAGTTTGTCAGCATTTAGGCCTTCTCTTAAATCATACATTTTAATTTTCATAATGGCCATAATAAAATTCAGCCCAGAATGCACTTTTATATTATCTAGAAATGTTCTGAGAGAAAAAAAAAATTGCTGAGAAATACAAAGCAAAACTCAGTGTCCCTTGAGCCACCAAACATCCAAGAGTGGATCGACATCGCACAGGGGATGGCACCAATTACGGGGCACACTGGAAATGCTCAATAAACATGAGATCCATCCAGTCTTGTGCCACCAAATCCAATTACCTACAGAGCAAAGTTCCATCCACACATTTCAATAGCCCTGTGTACAGCACACACTAAACCAAAGCAACTGTTATTACACAGATAGTTAGGAAAAGAAATATTCCTTTAAAGGTCACCAACAGCTAAGAAAATGAAAACATTAACTGGTTGTGAGGGAGGCAAATAATGGGGATTTCCCTGATATTTCTGCCCCGTTAAGGTCTTACAGCCGGAGCACAGAGCCTTCTCTAAATGCTGCGTACTTCCTCTGTGAAATGATTTTAAGAGTTTTCTCTCAGGCAACCAACATTTGCAAGATCATTTCCTCTAATTGAAGTACTTTGGGCTGTGCTTTCCAGGTCAGGCAACTCTTCCCCTACAGCCAAGACTCCATTTCTAGAAGACTAACGAGAGCCACCTGCTTTCAGATTAAGCTTTCCTCAGCCCAGCCTCAGAAACAGAGCGGGGTGAGGAGTTCCAGAACCCCAGTCCTCCTTCTCTCCTAGCTTCCAGTCTTAGTAATAATAATTTGTCTTGTCTTGAGACCACAGGGATTAATCAATTCATGGCTCATTCCACTTCTGATATCAGCTGCTGTAAGAAGCCGACCTTGAGGTAACCAAGCATTTACTCTGATCCCTAGAGCTCTCTACACATGGGTTTCCTTCATTGCTGACTCTCTCTCTCTCTCCCTCTGTGTGTGTGTGTGTGTGTGTGTGTGTGTGCATGTGTGCATGCGTGCAAGAAACCTGGATCTCCCAGAGGACTATCACCTCTCATCCTCTCAGAAGGGAGCTGATTTGTTCCTACAATCCCTAGACCCTGCTAGGAGGTTAGAAGATCTTTTCACTTCTCATTGCCACTTCCAGCCTATATTCCCCTCAATCTTTCCTAAACCTGTAGGTTTGAATCTCTCTTATTCATCAGAATTCTTAGCATTGTGATTGCTATCTTCAAAACCTACTTCTCTTTCTGCTATTAATAATGCCTGTAGGTATGTATTTGTACCATATGTGTGCCTGGTGCCCACAGAGACCAGCAATGGTGTCAGAATCACCTAGGACTGAAGTTACATGCAAATATGAACTAACACATAGGTCTTGAGAACCAAACCCAAGTCCTTTGCAAAAACTATTAGTTGCTGGGCCCTCTCTGCAACCTATCATCTATAATCTTCATCAATACTTCTTCAACCCGTGGGGATAAACCATACCCTGTAATATCAAATAAATACAAACTCTCATTTTTTGTCTCTTGCTTTCTATTCTCAGCACTGCCCCCCCACCCTTCCTCCAGCTCTTACATTCATATTGTCCCTTCTGTCATAGTCTCTGAAGCCATGAACAAAACAGCCATTCTTAGGAGAGATCTAACCAGGAGAGAAAGAAAATTCAGGTCTTTGAGTTAGGGGAAATTAAGAGAAGGCAGTTCAGCAAAACTTACAAATAATGAAAACACTTATGCTATTTTAAGATCCCAGAGAAAAAAGGGAAACAGGCCCTGTAAGGAGGAGCTGTGTAGGGTGTGCAAACTCAACCAATGGGTGGTAACGAATGAGTGTCAGAGAAGTTGGAAGCAGCCATCTCATACCCACATAGTCCACAGTTGGTGTGCGGTCAGTAGGATGAGCCTTGTTGTCTCCCAGGGAGACAGTCAGCAGGAGGTGGTTCTATAAGACAGGTGCCTGGAACAACCCATTGAGAAACTGGGAGGAGGCATCAGAGTCATAAGAATTCACTAGAACATATCTCCTAAATGAAAGAAGCATGTCAGCTTCTTACCAGGCCCTGTAAGTCTCTGATGCATCTGAATCTGATTAGTTACTGTTCTGAAGAAACAGTGTCCCACCCCCATCCACCTCCAGATTTCCCAGTCAATCAATGCCAGCTTCACCCTTCAACTCAGATTCATGTCCAATTCTTTGACTCTTCTTTCTCCGACGTCTCCGTCCAATCATTCAGAAAATTCTATTGTCTTTATTTATTTTCTAGTAGGAAGAGTTTTTATTTGGTTTACATTAATTATACAGAACAGTGAGTTTTTATATGGCATTTGCATATACTAGCAAAAATATAAGTGACTTTGTCTTTGTCTCCCAACTGACTCCCACCTTCTCTCTCACCGCCTGCTTTCCTTCCCTCCAATTTCTTGAAACACTTCCCCTTCTATTTGCATGTCATTTTTAGAGTTGGACGCTTTTATTAAATTTTATCTCTTTAGGAAGGGGAGATGGCTGCATGCCACAGTGTGCTTTGGAGGTTAGAGAACAGAGACAACTTGTGAGAGTTTGTTCTCAGCAGTCGGAGAGACTGGGTATGTCAGCTCACATCACCTCACACAAAACTCCAGCACACCCGTCTCCCTCGTGGCAAGGACTATGAACTTTACAATGCCCAGAAGTGCCCATGAATTCTAGTCTGCTACTTGTCTGATCTCATCCCCTGATACTCTCCCCTCTGTGGCTCCCTCATAATCACAGTGACATCTTTGCTGTTCCTGTCACTTGTGGGCTTGTGTCTGGTGTCCTCTGTTTGCCCCTCCAGACATATTCTCCTCTCTTCTAAACTCTGCTCTGTGTCCTGGAAAGATAACTCTACACATTGCTACAATAATATTCCTGACTTGCCTCCTTTAGTGCATTCCATGGCTTGGCCTCCGCAGAAGGCACAAAGGAGCATGGCTGCACTTTTGCAGCATTTGGTAAGATGCTGAATTCATCGAGGTCACAGCTCCTGGCAAGGAGACTCTCCACCAGTGCCTCATAGCCGAGCTCCCTAAATCCACTTTGTATTGGAGGACTGACTGGGGGACTCATTCCTGGAGGGGCCCATTCTCCCTCTCTCATCAGTCATTAGCAGCCTGTAGTGTTTTGTCTATAAGTAGGACCCCATGAGATTTTTTTTCCCTTCAGCATTAGCATGTCTATTGATATTGTCATTGTTCTGGGCTTGTTTAGCCTTCTTGGCATTCCAGCTCTTACATTCTTTCTGCCACCTCTCCTGTTGTGTTACCTGTCCATAGATGCAGAAGCTGTTCTTGAGGCCTGTGTCCTGGAGCTGGCCTCCCCACAATCTGTTGACCTTTGTATCATATCCACGTGTGGTTTTCTTTGACGGTCTCCATTTGCTGGAGAGGGGAGCCCCTTTATTCAGGTGTTAACCTCTCAGTCACACCTTCTTGCTTTTACTAACCAGAAATGCCATTTCCCTTTCCTATCTCTGTAGGCCTTTCCTGCCTATTTCTTACCCATGGTACCACCATTCTTTAAAATGCTAATTTATTCACTGTTTTTTTTTATTTGTTCTCACTTATAGCAAGAGCATTTAGAACAAGGGATCAGCATGTAATTCAAAGGATTTGTTTTCTAATTCATGCAAAATGAAAAAAAAACTGAACACGCACACATTCAGTAACAAATAATTAAAACAAAACCAAGTATCTTCCAAACCCCTTCACAGTTAAGAGAGCATGAAGGGTTTACAAGTATGAGTGAATGAGTCTTGGTCAGTTCCTTCTTGTCCAAACTCAGGTGCATCATTAGCTAGACATTTTATTGAGGTGATTCAAGATTCTTGTTTGTACCAGCAAAGTCTAGAAGAGACAGCTCTGTCCTTTGAACTCCACTTTGAAGACACATGTTGTAGCCCATGAGTCACTTCAGACATTTAATTAGACATACAGCCAGGTCTCCAAAGTGCATCAGAACAGAAGTTTCAGTTTGATGCATGAGATCATTTGGTGTTTTCTATCTCCTGGCAGCTTACTGAACCTCTATTTTGGGAGTTTGCAGAAGAAGGCAATTTTACTCATATAATTTTATGTGTATAAATCCTTAATATTTCAATGCTGTTATTCATAATTGATATAGAAAAGTCAAGAAAAATTAGCATTATTTACTTAATCAGTACGTTATTTTAGTCATCATATATTAAAAGATTAGCTGATTAAAAATGATTTTCCATTAGAAGATTTACCAATGACTAAAATTATGCTTAAATCACACAAAAATACTATTGAAATTATTTTTTATTTTTAATTTAATTTGTATGCCTGTGGTGTTGCGGTTTTGTGCATATGAGGACAGTGCTCGTGAGGGGCTAATAGAGGGGGTTGGATTCCCGGGGTCGGAGTTAGCAGGTGGTTGGAGTCCTCTGTAATTTTTAATTTAATTAATACATGAGTATGGTATTAATATCTAGTCCACCCCTATTTCACCCCTAAAACTCCTCCCATGTTTCTCCAAACCCCTCTTGAATTCATGACTTCACACACACACACACACACACACACAAACACACACACACACACACTTAAATACAAATACAGCCTGCTAAGATCATTTAGTATTTTATTGTTCAATATAAAACATTTAGGGATAATTACTTGATATTGGTTAACCTCTCAGGAGTCTCCTTCTGAAGAAAATTGATCCCCTCTTTCTCTCAACACCCACTGATTGCCTGTAGCTCTTCATTTAGAGGTGGTGCCTTGGTGTCAACATTAGGGTATTGTTTAGGCATCCTTCTACTCAGTTTTAGAATCTTTCTACTCCTCCTTCTTTTGTGATGTTCAGTAGCCTCAGGTACAGGGATTGCTTTATAAATACACCAGTTGGGACTAGGTACACTACCATCACTTATTCTCTGAATTTTGAGCAGTTGTGGATTTCTGCAATGGCTTCTGTCTCAATGCACAATTAATAGAAACTCGGGGTCAGAAAATGGGGTTCAACCTGAAGATCTCAAAAGCAAAACAGCCAGCCACTGGCTCTTACCTAGACCTCAATCTGAAATGGTGATCCTTCCTCCAGGAACCTCAGAATGAGACTGTATCTGAGAGCCATCTCACCCCATCTTATATTCCTCTCTAGGGCTGGGATCAACGGTGTGCACCACTGGGATTAATGGCATGCATCTTCCAATTTCTATAGCAACTACAGTGACTACTGGGATTAAAGGTGTGTGTCATTCAAGTTCTTCTCACACCTCCTTTTCTCCCCTCCCCCTCCCCTTCCACCCTCCCTTCTCCCCCCATGTCCATGCTCTCAATTTTGTCAGGCAATCTTGTCTCTTTTGACTTTCCAGGTGGATCTATATATGTTTTTCTTAGTGTTCACCTTATTGCTTAGTTTCTCCAGGATCATGAACTATAGGCTCAATATCCTTTGTTTATAATTAGTATCCACTTATGAATGAGTACATACCATAGTCATCTTTTTGGGTCTGGGTTACCTCACTCAGGACAGTGTTTTCTAATTACATTAATTTGCATTTTTTTTTACTGCTGAGTAGTAATCTAATGCATAAATGTGTCACATCTTCTTTTATCCATTCTTCGGTTGAGGGGCATCAAGGTTATTTCCAGGTTCTGGCTATTAAAAATAATGCTACTATGAACATAGTTGAACAAATGTCTTTGTAGTATAATTGAGCATCTTTTGGGTATATGCCCAAGAGTGGGATTGCTGGATCCTGTGGTAGGTTGATTCCTAATTTTCTAAAAAACTACCATACTGATTTCGTAAGTGATTGTACAAATTTGCATTTTCACCAGCAATGGATAAGTGTTCCCCTTACTCCACATTTTCTCCAGCATAAGCTATCATTGTTTTTTGATCTTAGCCATTCTGACAGGTGTAAGATGGTATCTCAGAGTTGTTTTGATTTGCATTTTCCTGATGGCCATAGAGGAAAAACAGAGATAAGAGCAAGGAAAGAGATATTTTGATTGAGGGGGCCATTATGGGGTTAGCAGGAAACCTGGCTCTAGAGAAATTCCCAGAAATCCACAAGGATGACCCCAGCTAAGACCCTAAGCAACAGATGGGAGGGAACCCGAACTTGCCTTGCCCTGTAGTCCGACTGATGAATATCTTAAATCTCACCATAGAACCTTCATTCAGCAACTGATGGAAACAAAGGCAGAGACCCGCAGCAGAGCACTGGACTGAGCTTTTAAAGTCCAGTTCAAGAGTGGGAGGAATGAGAATATGAGCAAAGAGGTCAAGACCATGATGGGTACACCCACCAAAACAGTCTATCTGAGCTAATAGAAACTCACCAACATTATTTGGATTGTGTGCAGATTGCCTTCCTGGAGAGATACTCTCTATCTGCTAACCTATCATAACATTTTAACAAATTTTGGTTGTCAAACTCAACAGTATGAATTCTTTCAGATAATTTCTCAGTATCCTTCAATATGGATTGAATTTTGCCTGTCAAATTAACATTATCCTTTTTAATAGTATTAATTTTTTTCAGGTAACTTTTGATTTTCGATGGTATTAATCCTATCAGCTAGCTGTTTATTATTCATCTGTAAAGACTGTATCATTTTTTAAAAGTGCCTCATTCTTGGCTCTGTTATCAAACAATTTTCTTCAAAATACAATATGAAAAAAAACTGAGTCCCAATATCCAATAAATGAATGTATCACAATAGCCATATTAAGTCTTGCAGAATACAATCTATAGTATCATCAGAGAGGTTATTAAAATTTTGCATTCTAATGTTGTCTGACATTATATAACTTTCAAGTTTATTGATTTATTAATTAATCAAATAGTTACCTACATTATGAGATCTGTTAAATTGTTTTAGGTGTAACAGTCTTTATTGTCCAGCAGGTATTGCAGTTGCAGAGTTGCATCCAGTTGTGGAGCAACCAGTGGTGGCACGAACAGTCCTGTGCATCTTTGGCTTTCTGCCTTGGTGCTGGCCAAATACTGACAAATATGCTTTGCTTGACAAACCAAAAGCAATCAAACCAACTCTGTACACAGAGCAAGGAGTCCAGAACTCACAAGCAGAGAGCACAAACCAGAAGCTGTGCAAGTTGCTGGGCTGCAGGTAATAGAGCAGTGGTGGGGGAAATGTGTGCAAACTTGGGAAATTTCCAAGTCACCACACAGTTCGCTCCAATGTGGTGAGTGAGGGTTTTACAAAAAGACACCCAGTAGGCGAAAGCAAGCCAGGCGGGCAAGGACGGGAGACCTTTTGGGCCATGGACCATTTGGGGCTTCTGGACCGGTTCACCCAGTAGATTTGGAGTTGGGACCCATGTGGGGGGCCAGATGAAGATAGACACTAAAAAGTAATCCCATACATGCTCAGAATTGAGTACAATAAAGGGTTATTTCTTTCGGGATATATTCACAGATCACAGTTCTTTGCTCAAATGGAAAAACCGCAACTGAATCCAGCAGCCAGAAGAGAGACCAGGCACGTGCTTTACATAAGCATGTATAATATTAGTGGCCATGCCCAAGTGGGTGGGTAACTTAAAGGCTACTGGCTGAAGGATTTCCTACACCAAAGCACAAATTGCCCCGGAATGTTGAAGCTTTTTATTGCACTTCACCTTCAGCCAGGTCAGTATTAAGAATTGCACACCTGTAATCCCAGCGCTTGGGAGGTAGAGGAAGAAGGATCTCAGTGAGCTTGAGGTCAGCCTGGTCTACAAAGCAAGTTGTTACAGCTAGAGTTGTTACACAGAGAAACCCTGTATCAAAAAGAAAAAAAAAAGAATTCAACTCTTTATCACCTCCAAACTCTGGTTGTCCTGGAACTCTTAGCTACAGGTGCCTAATAGTGTCACTGGTTGCCGACTGCAAGGTAATTACCATGGCAGAAACAAACATGGCTACATAGAGGAGACAACAAGCCTAATCCTACTGTTGCTTCTATCTAGGTCCATGACATCAGTGATGGTGCTCCAACATTTTGAACCTTGTTTTCTCTTGTTCCTACATTAGCAGTGATAATTACCTTCTGTCCAGTTTGCCATGGCCTTCAAATAAAGAAGACAGATAATAAAGCAACTTATAAACAGAATTTCCAGAGTTATATTTAAGTTAGAGAGTGTGAATATGCAAATGCCTGTAGCTCCAGTGCCTCAGGGTTCTTTATAAAAGCAGGGAGGTGCATAGTCATCCTGCCATGTAGTGAAGAGTCACTGCAGCCATCCACACATTTGCCACATTGAGCTGAGCCTCGACATACTGCTCACTGAGACTGGCTACATGCTTCAGTCTAGTCAGCTGCAGCTTCTTTTAAATGATAGTGTTTATCCTTAAAAAATGTGTTTCTTTACTCTTGAGAAATTATTTCATACAAGTATAGAGTGAGGTATGATTATACTCATCCCTTATTCCCCCTTCAACCATCCTCATTTCTTTCAATATGCCCCTTTCTCAACTTTATTTTTTACTTTTACTTTTGATAACCTATTACATTCAGTTAGTGCCTGCCCAGTGTTTGTTGTCACAGATCTTGAACACTATCAGAAGTTCTGTTGAGTCTTTAAGAATCCAGTGGTCAACAGTGATTCACAGTGATAACTGGTCTCAGTTCTCCTTAGCAAAATAACCACAGATTCCAGGAGGCTTAATGTAATTGTCCAGCAGAATCAGAAAATACCAATGTTTTAGGCCATTTACTACCTGCCTAGGTGAAGTCACTGGCAGTGAGATGAAATGTAATTATAATCTATCTTAATCTCAGGAAACATCAGATCATACATCTGGACTCCAGAGCTCAGGACCACCCTGGAATTGTATATCTTCCTTCATCCTCAGTCCCCAAAATAAAAAGAAAAGATTCTGCCACCTCACCACTTTGCCTATTATCTTACCCTTCCTTACCTACCCCACCCCACTGCAGTCAAATATTTCTAGAACCATAAATCATAAACGTATTTAAAGAGTGTAGGTCTGAATGTGGCCATAAATAGAAAATTCATCTGACTCCTCCCTTAATATTCGCCTGTACCCCTGCTCTAGGGAAGAACACAGCAATAAACAGAATATTCACCTGACTCCTCCCTGTGATGTCCGCCTGTACCCCTACTCTAGAGAAGAACACAGCAGTAAACAGCTGCTGTAAACACCTAGCTCCTCCCTGTGATGTCCTCCTGTATCCCTGCTCTAGGGAAGAAAGGAAGACCCTGTTTCCTGGTCCTTGCACTTGAAGCACTGACTAGTCTTTCAATCAGAGGAATTAAAGTCAGAATAACACATTCAGCCTGCTCTGAGCTAAGATCAGGCTTACAGAAATAGAAAGTCAGTTTGACATAGTTGATGGCTCTGGATATAGCACTATATCATTGGGCATCCTAACCCAGCTTTAACTCCGCTCCTGAATGCATTGTGGAGAGGATTGTCATTATTAACTTACTGAAAGAATAATAGACTTCAGTGAGGGGGAATAAAACCACTTATCAGTGGGGAATTAAGACCAGAACTTCTATTCTCCAAGTTACCATGATTTAGTTGGCAGAATAGGAGGCAGAAAAAGGGGGATAAAAGAAAGAAAGGTACAGACTGATTGTACACTTACAGAGGTCCAGATTTCAAGCAGCCTAAAAGGGACCAAAGGGATAGAGATAGCATCTCCCTTTTCTGCCTCATTCACCCATTTGAAACAAGTCAATAATCTGCCTCTGAGATCTAGAAGCAAAAATTCTAGCTCAGTTTTAACAGAGTATATTTCCTTTGAGAAATTAAATGAGGGTCCTATTATCTTTAAGTTAAACAGATACATTTCTCTTATTACATCACTGATCCAGGCTTTTTTTTTTTACTATTGTCATCATCATATCCTCCTCCTCAGTTCCAGCATCTCACACTGCCCTGGCTTCACTCTTCTGCTTTTCATTCTTATTCACACTATAAATATCTTGGTATCCAAAATTCTATCCTAAACTCTCAGTTCTAATCAGCCCATTCCTGTGCCAGCTTGTCAAGGTCGTGAGCTGATGTTTTCCTTAAAACTCAGAATTCTCTACTGGGCTTCAAGCAGCCAGCACCTAAGCTCAGCTCGCTGGGACCCTTGTAGGCCTAGATGTTCTCAGTGTCTGCGAAAGGTCTCAAATTCTGCTATAATCACATTCTTCAGGAGGATTCTAAACCCTCTCCTCTCACTTGCTTGTATACATCCATTTAGTGGCCGTCCTATAAATTCTTCCTGAATTTGTCTCAAAATCACTTTCCCTCCATTTTCACTGCCATTATTTCAGTCTTATAATTCAATCTGGGCCAGGCAAAATGTCGCCCTCCTTGATTTCTAACAACCACATCAGGCAGCTCACAACTCCTGGAACTCCAACTCCAGGGGTGCTGTGAGACAATGATCTTGTACCCTGTGAAGATTGACCAATTATATTGCTTTAATAAAACACTGATTGGCCAGTAGCCAGACAGAAAGTATAGGCATGGTAACCAGGCAGGAAGTAGAGGCGAGGCAATGAGAACTGGAGAATTCTGGGAAGAGGAAAGACTCAATCTGCAGTCATAACCCAGTTGCAGATGAGAATACCTTGCTGATAAAAGGTACCAAGCCACGTGTCACAGACAAGAATTGTGGGCTAATTTGAAATGTAAGAGTTAGTAAGAAGCCTGAGCTCATAGGCCAACCAGTTTGTGATTGATGTAGACCTCTGTGTGTTTCTTTGGGACTGAATGGCTGTGAAACTGGGCAGAACAGAAACCACACTGTCAACACAGGGGTTCTGACCCACCTCTTCTGACCTCCATGGGAACCTTCGTGCATGTGGTATATATGTGAATGCACAAACACACACATACACGGAGAGAGAGACAGACAGACAGACAGACAGAGAGAGAGAGAGAGAGAGAGAGAGAGAGAGAGAGAGAGAGAGAGTTTTACTGCTTCACTTTAAAAGGGATCTTGTCTATACCTTCACCTCTCTGCTCTTTTTGGAATATAGTAAGCATTCAGTATGAGCAGGATAGAAGAAATAAAAAGAGAAGTAAGAATGGAGGTAAGAGAGAATGGAACAAGGAAAACTCAGCACTGTTCACTGTGCTAAATTCCCAGGTCATTTTTTCCTTTGCTTTGATAGCCCAGACTCTCGTTATCCTGCACCGAGAGATGACACCTCCCCTGTGTGGAGCTCATTCCTTTATTTCCTGCACACGATGTCCCAGGCAGCTCTGCTCCTGCACTCCCTCTTCAACCAAATCCCTGCCTCCAGCTCTTTTTCATCCTCTGTGATCTTCAGATCTTCATCCTAACAAATGATCCATTACTAATTCTGGAGAGATTTATCCCTTTAACATCCCATTGTGCCCTTACCATGAAAAGAGCAAAAGAGAGGAATATGTGCTTTATTTGCACTGCTCCCAGTAACTCAGCCACTCATTGAACAAATACATTTTGAGTGCCTGCCGTTTGCCTGTCTGTGCATCAGGTACGTGAAACACAAGGTGATGATCCCGGAACCTGGTTTGGCAGGAAACTCACAGATCAGTGGATTCTTTCAGGTTCTTGAGTCCTTGCTCCATGCCACGCACTGTTCTTGTTCTTGTGAAAGCCAACACTAAACATTTGGGATACTCTGTGGGAAGCAGAATGGAGAGAAGCAAGGGTGGCTAGCGGAAATCAGATACCCACCTAGGCTGCCCCAGGAAACACGTCCTGAAGGTAATTGTGGTGAAAATACTGAATTCGGCAGTGCAAACTCTACCTGCTGACAGATTAGAGAGGGGTTATTAAAGAAAAGTGGGTCAATTTTAAAGGTTAAACTATGACACCAATAATTGTTATGGAGGTACCTGGGAATAACAAGAGTTGATTTCACTTGATTTGGAAAAGTTGTTAAGATCCGTAGATTCAGTCAAGAAAATAAAGTAATAAGCTAAGAAGAAAGAATGAAAAAATATTAAAGAATGAGAAACTATTTGGAAAATAGTTTTACTGTCTTCTCTGCAGTTTGAAGTGGGAAGAATATGAGAGATAAAATTTTGGTTTCAACTATGATATGCTTGATATATCTAAAACTATTAACAGTAAATATCAATATAGTGATTGCCAGGTCAGGGCTGGATGTGTAGATCAGTGATAGAGACTTGCCTAGCAATTTCCATGTTCTAGGCTTCATTCCAAGTAGCTTGTATATATCAATTTGCTAATTATTATAATGGCCTATTGGCATCGAGTCTACTATTATATACATTTCATAAATTCAAAAAATGAAACATTGATAAAGTAAACAAATGCTCATATAAGTTGCGCAGAGAAGACAAAACTTAGATACAGGTATCATAATTTGAGAGTCTGCATTCCTACTATGTCCTCTGTCCTATTCACAGGTATTGTGTGTGTGTGTGTGTGTGTGTGTGTGTGTGTGTGTGTGTGTGTACATACATACATACATGTTTGTAACATTTGGATAGCAGCATGAAAGCCATCATCAGGATTTTGATTTTTCAAGCCTCAAGACTACATGAAACTACATAGTAAGTAAGCATATGCAAGAAATATGAGTGAACCCAGTCATGGCAGCACATGCTTTTAATCCCAGCACTTGGGAGACAGAGGCAGGAAGATCTCTGTGAAGTCTAGGCCAGTTTGGTCTAAATAATGAGATCTGGGACAGCCAAGGCAACACAGAGAGACCTCCTCTCAAATAAAAAAAAAAAAACAGGAAGGAAGAGAGGAAGAAGTAAGGAAGCTGAGCAGGTATGAGACACTCTAGTATTCACAGCCAGAAATTAAGGGGGGCAGAATTAAGAAAGATGTGGAGATGGGGAATGACAAAAACTAAGAAAGTGGTGCCCCAGTGTTTTATAAATCTATCTCCCTTAAGAACTCAACCTCCCCAATGAATATATATAGAGATTAGCTCCTCATACAAGATAAGCAAGTATTTACTCTTCTCATGGAAAGTTTGGACCTGGAAGAAATTGTTCTCCCTTGGAAGGTCTGGCTCATGAAGATATCCATCCTTATTTCATGTTCTACGGAAATGAGATGCATTCAAAAAAAAAGAAGAACAAAGTGGCTGTGCATGAGTAACAGAAGGAAGTACCAACAGAAGCTTTTTGTTATTGCTTTTGTGTTTAATGGCAAGTTCTGAGACCAGCACATGCAGATGCAAGAGTCTAAATAGCCCTGCCGTCTCGAGGGGCCAGCCTTGAAATGGACACTAATGCGATGTGAGGATGTGGAGTGAAGGAGAGCACATTGTCTCACACACAGCTCCCCGGACACCACCTGTACTTTACAAGTATCTATGGTGATATCAAAGGAGTCTATATTTGTGGAACCTTCTGGAGTCCTAGCCCTCAGATTAGACGTGGCTCAACACTGTCTGAGTAGGCAGTCAGTCCTCAGACACTAGAGGAAAGCCTTTTCTTTCAGAATCCATGAGGAGACATCTCTCTCAAAATATACGTGGGCACACATTCAAATTAGAACTGTGTATGTCTTTGCTTCACTGTTAGGTGGAACCATCATTACATTAATTTAACACGAGATATTTAAAAATGTAAAATTATGAGGGAAGGGTTGAGAAGAAATTCATGAAGCAAAAAAGTGTGATGAAGCTTGAACTGGAGAATAAACATTGGGAATAAGACTGTGGGGAGAAGATGGAAGATTAGGGTGAAGCAGCATCACAAAAGAGAACGATAGCAAACGGAAGGAAATCAGCTAACAAAGAGATAGCCTGAAAGCTGGAGGCAGATGCTGGAAGAAACAGGCCCAGACTGATTGAAAATGTCTGGGAAAGAAAAAGCTGCATGAGAAAATGATGATTAAAGGAATTAATTATCGCTCAACATGTCAGGCAGACATTCTCCATTGGATTATGAGATTTGAAGAGATTACATTGAAAAGAATAAATACCCTTAGCTATCTCAACTTCAAAAAAGAAGAATCTGTCTGGATTCAGATTAGAAATGAGACCCACAGAAGAACTGATATGGAAAATTAATGTCCACAGATACTAATTCTGTTCCATGGAAAGCTCTATATTCCAGTTAAAAATATAATAGGATGCTATATTTAGCTAGCAATACAGAGGGTTCTTTAATGCATATGTGCTTATGCATAATCCCCATGTTTCTATAGACAAATTATACATATAAATATTATATAGCATTACCTATCTACATATATGTATAATATAAATGTATATATCATGTATATACAGACATATATGCATTGAATACCATGTATATAACATGTGCTTTGTCAAATATTATAAACATTATAAGGATTATGGAGAGGATTAAAGATTAAGATGACAAGGTTCCCATTTGGGGGAAAGGAACCCTGAACCGTGAGACCATTGTAAAGAGTCAACCTTAGAACCTTTTCTCTCACCCATCTCCTTCTCCAGTGATTAATTTTCATCTTTGTTCTGCAAACTTTCTATTCCCTGTTCTTAGCTCCATTCCTCTTTCTCATATGTTACATGAGTCTAATCTGAGGGATTTTTTTTCACAAGCAAACTTTCAATGGAAGTGTGAAAAACCCTGTTTTAAAACTCTTAAAGAAATGATCACGATTTTCCAAATGGCAGGTTCAAATGTGAGTTCATTCTTAGAAGCAGGAAGGTTCACATGCACACACACAAGTATAGGTGCCATGGCAATCAGAGGCACGGAATCCTCCTTGAGCTGGGGTTACTAACAGCTGCTTGTGGCGACCTGTAGGGTTGCTGGGAGCTGAAGCTTGGTCCTTTGTAAAAACAGTACATGTCTTTACCCACTGAACTATCTCTTCAGCCCTCAAATGTGATTTTAAAGTGACACAAGATCAGTAATTTGCCATGCATGGTAATGCATATCTATAACAAGTACTCATATAGGCGGGATGGTGACGGCATTCAAAGCCAAATTTGTCTAATAGTGAGCCAGGCATTCAGCTGAGCTACATAGAAAGACTCTGTCTCAAAAACAAAGAAACCAAAACCCCACCACCACCACTAAGGCAGATGATTAAAAGCAGCATAGAGAATGCAAACCTGGAAAGGAGCCATAGGCATTGCAAAGCATGTACGTTTTATTCAGAGATAAGTTGAAAACAGAAGAAGCTGAAGTTAGGTAGAACACAACTGTCAGAACACAAATGACAGAAAGAAAGAAAAAAAGAAAGGGGGGAAGGAAGGGAGGGAAGAAAAAGCCAATGAAATGATTTCTAAGGATATTCTGCTATACTCACAGGTTGGTGCTTAGCCCAGTGATCATCAGAGTGGTTTCCTCTAGCAGCTGATGGGAATTGATGCAGAGACCCACAGTCAAACACTGGGCAGAGCCCAGGGAACCCTGTGGAAGAGGAGGAGGAGGAAGGATTGTAAAAGTCAAAGGAGTCAAGGACACTGAAAAGCACAGCCCACATAATCAACTAAGTAGAACTCCTAGAGGCTTAGAAACACTGAAGTGGCAATTGTGGAATGGCATAGGTCTTCGTTAAGCCCCCTGCCTACATGCTATGGTTGTTTAGCGTGGGGTGATTGTGAGACTCCTAACAGTGGGTGGGAGTGGGTAGGTAATCTGTGATGCTTTTGCTTAATCTAGAAATGCTTTCCTTTTACTGGGTTGCCTGGTCCAGCCTTGATGTAAGAGTTCGTGCCTAGTCTTATTTGCATCTTGTTATGTCGTGTTAACTGGAGCCCTGTTTTTTTTCTGAAGAGAAGTGGAAGAGAAGTGGATCTCAGGGAGATAGGAGATGAAGGATGGTGTTGGGAGGAATGGAGGGAGGGGAAGCTGTGGTTGGAATATGTTACTTGAGAGGAGAATAAATAAAAAGGAAATTAAGAGTGAGAAATAGGCCCACAGCTCAGTGATGGAGCATTTGCTTGACCTGCACAAGATCCTAGTTTCAGTCCCTATGGCAGAAAAAGCAAAAGGTAATTAACTAATTCATGAATCTCAACAGGACACATACCCTTTTTTTGTGAAAGGAGCTAGGCAATTCAATGAAAGTAAAAATGGTGTGTTGTAACTGGCAAAAAAAAAAATACTAAAGTTTGTGTTCTTACTATCTGTGTAACATGTGATGATTCTTACCAAATGTTGCTAGAAATTACTATTCATTGTAAGTTCACCAAAAATGATGGCAGCTGCAATGGCACATTGGCGAGGCTGGATGCAGGCAGAGAGAATGAAATTTGGAGGTGCCTGGTTCTTTGCTATCCAAGTGTTGGCAGCAGCACCCAGCACATCCTCATGGCAGAAGAAAGATGGGAAAAGCAAGGCTAATAGATGGGTAGAACAGAAAGGTTAGTCTTTAGTATATTAAATACAGAAACCGTTTTTAAAGGAAAAGAGTTTTCATGACATACGCAAACACAGACACTAAATACTAAAGTATAATATTTCATTGAAGTCCCTGAAAACATACTCTCTGTACATAGGAGGAAGTACATGGGAGGAAGTTCTTCTGTCCTTATGGAGGAAGCTGTCGGGTAACTGCAAGGAAGTCTAAAATCTTAGGAGTGGAGGTCTTTTCTTGGTGGGAAAAGAAAGAATAGTTGCAGGAAGACTCTGCAGGGAAATAGGATGAACAAAAATAAAACAGGAACCTGGCTTACAAGGGCAGCTATAGATAATAAGACTAGAGCCCATACGGAGCCTGGGTCATACAAATGGGTTCCTGTGTCATCAGTAGCCATGCCAGATGGAAGAATGATCCAGCAAAGAAGGCTGGGGTAGCCAGCTTGGTTCTGCCTTCCTTTGCCAACCTGGATTCTTAACCTACCAAGAACAACCAGTGACTATCAATCATGCCTTTCCACTCTAAGGTATTCGAATAGATTGACAAATGACACTAAGAAAATAGGGTGTCTGCCCAGAGGACCAGAAACAATGGGCCATCTCTTTTTCAATACATTAACCTTCAGGGAAGAAAAGTGGCTCTAAGGACAGAGGAAGCAGCCACTTCCCAAGCATTAAAAAGATTAAGGGAAATAGTGTTGGACTGGAGCAGAGAGGAAATTATTCGCCTGTCTGGGAGAGGACATTTCTGTTGTTATTGCCCCTATAAACCATCCTCACCCTCAGCTCCAAATCCAGCGGGGCTGATGGGATTTGTTGAGGCAATATATCAAATTAGGTCTGTTGAGGAAACTCCAGAGAGAGGCCTGGAGCCAAGGAGTGCCCTGAAATTTATCTAAGTGACAGGATAGTTAGAACAGCAAGCACAACCCCTTGCTCATCAGACACTGGGAACACCACAGCCCAAATTGTCCTAATTAAAAGAAGGCCTGTGCCTTGTTCCAGTGAACCTGCACAGAGTTACCCAGGGACCACTGAAAATCCTTAGAGCCAGACATGTACTTGGGTGAGAATTAAAAAAATACTTTGTTCTGAAAAAAATCGAAAGCAGCATTAAAATAAAATTCAAGGTTACAATCATGCCCACTGCCTCCATCCAAGATGTCAAGAATGATCCACATCACACAAATATTTCAAAACAAGTAAATAGTTTATGTGGTTTCTAAGGGAAGAAGTTGTAGAAGGATATCCAGGATTTGAGTTTACACTTAAAAAGTACTGAGCATCCAAGGAGCCCTCTTGTATCCTATGCTGCCATACATTTATCACCCCGAGACTGGTGAGGCATGAAGGATGCTGAGCAAAGCCACAAGTTACATCCAAGCATCAGATCCAAACATTTCTCCATGGAAAACAGTGTGCTTGTGGGTACAACCACTCTTCATGGCCCATAGAGCATTGAGCTTCTCCACATGGACTAGCAAATCTTTCCCTTCTCCTGCCTCTCGCCAGTCATTCCTGACCTCTTTCTTAAATCCCAAATCTAAGACAGAATTCTACACAGTGTTGAGTTAGCAAAGGCCTTGGGTCCAGCACTTGAGAAAGAATGGAAAAAGTAGCAAGAATTGGCAGGAGACACTGATTAAAAAGAAGAGTAAGAGTCAAGCAGCCCATGGGGAGCTCTGAAGTAAGACTGTCCCTGCAGAGCAACAGTGAGCATAGCCAAGACAGCCAGGATTTAGCATATCCACTAATCAGAGTTCCACCATAGCCAAGGCAGCTTCACTGCAGCTCAGGCAGTCCCTGAAGGGGCTTATAGCTGGAATCTGATGCCAACAGCACCATACCAGCTGAGACAACAAATTCTCCCCTGCAAGGGAGATTGGGGCTGCACAGTGCACTGGCTCCCACAGGCTCTATCTGTTTTTCTTAGACATGCAAGAAACTCCAGAGAACAAATGTATAGATGCAGTTTGAACACTTTCGCCTTTTCCAATGCAGAGAACATAGCAGGAAAAGAAAAATTTGTGAGCATGAAAAATGGTTGATGCCGAGAACCAAGAGAATTAGCAACAGCCTCTGGATCTGAAATCATGACACCAAGATAGAAAAATCTGTTTCAAAACAATGCCTTCCCAGGGCCAGCATGATGGATCAGTGGATAAAGGTGCTTCCTGCCAAGCCTATCCATCTGAGTTCAATTCCTGGGACTGTCATAGTGGAAGGAAAGATTTGACTCTCAAAGCTAGCTCTCTGACCTCCATATATTCATTGTGATACACACTCACACAATAAATAAATGTGAAAGAAAATGCCTTCCCTTTGTGTCCTTCTATGAAATGTTTGTAAGTTTCAATCCACAGCTCTTTATTAAGAGTTTGTTACATGCTCAGAATTATATAAGATGAGGCTATTAGAGATAAAAAAAGAATATATAAAACCACCTCCAACTTAGAGCACATTATGGTCTAGACGGGAGAGAAAATAGAACACATACTGCCTAGGAGAATATCTGCTTACTGTATTGCTTACTCCAAGAAGGCTGATATTGCCTGGTATATCAAAATAATAGAAACTCAGTTCCAAACCTGACTTTTGAATTTGGTGCCTTAAGATGGTTCCATTAATGATCTGAGTTTGGTCAAGGCACTCAGATCTCTGAAGATAAATTTGTGTGTCTTTGAATTGGATCTTCCATATATACTTACATTTGTGTTATGAAAATTAAGTGCACTGACCTTGTAAAGCATGAAAAAGAGTGTAAATGTTTGCTTTATTTATTTTGGTTTTTTATTTATTCTTCTCTCATGTATTACATCCTGACCACAGTTTCCTTTTCCTCTACTACCCCCATTTATCCCTCACCCCTCTCCCCCAGATCCACTCCATTTCCCATCAGAAAGGAACAGACCTCTCAGTGATATCAACCGAACATTGTACAAGATGCATGAACCCTCATATCAAGGCTGAACCAGGTAACCCAATAGGAGGAAAAGGAGCTCAAGAGCAGGCAAAAGAGTCAGAGATATGTCCCACTCCCACTGTTAGGAATCCCACAAGAACACCAAGCTACATAATCATAGCATATGTACAGAGGACCTAGCACAGACCCATGCAGGTTTTATGATTGTCTATTCCATCTATGTGAGCCCCTATGAACCCTACCTAGTTGATTATGTGGGTCATGTTTTCATGATGTTCTTGACTCCTCTGGCTCCTACAATCTTTCCTCCCACTCTTGCACATGGTTTGCCAAGCTCTGCCTAATATGGGTCTCTGCATCTGCCTCCATCAGTTGCTAGATGAAGCCTCCCTGATGACAATTAGGCTAGGCTCCAATCTGTGTGTATAGCAGAATGCCATTAGGAATCATTTCATTGACTTTTTTCCAGTCTTTGGTTCTGGGTGATCCAGGCAGTGCCAGGCATGGACTTCCCTCTCTTGGCAAGGAAGGTGACACTCCACACCCGTCATTGGTTAGTCAATCCAATAAATTCTGCTCATCTTGCAAGCAGATTGAAGGTTTTGTTCCTGGGTTGATGTTCCAGCCCCACAACTGGAAGCCTTGCCTGGTTACAGAAGATGGCCAATTCATGCTCTATATCTCCTATTATTAGGAGTCTTCACTAGGGACATCCTCATAGATCTTAGGTAGTTTCCACTACACTAGGTTTCATATCACCTTTGAAATATCCCCCAATTCCAGCAGTCTCTCCCGTATTCTTTTTCTCTATCCCCTTAATCAATCCCTCTTGTTCCCATCTCCACCCAACCCCACTCCTCCCCACAAAATCTATTCTATTTCCCCTTTCCAGGGAGGTCCATATATCCTCTTGAGCCTTCCTTGTTACTTAGCTCTTTAGGTCTGTGGATTATAGCATGATTATCCTTTACTTAGCAGATAATATCCACTTATAAGTTAGTACATACTATGCTTGTCTTTTAGGTCTGGGTTACCTCATTCAGAATGACAATTTTCTAGTTCTACCCATTTGCTTAAAAATTTCTGAAGTTGTTTTTTTTTAACAGCTGAGTAATGTTCCATTGTGTAAACATACCACATTTTCTTTAACCATTCTTTAGTTGAAGGACATCTAGGTTGTTTTCAGTTCCTGGCTATTATGAGAAAAACTGCTATGAGTATAGCCGAGCAAGTATCCTTATGGTAGGATAGAATATCCTTTAGGTATGTGCCCAAGAGTGGTATAGCTGGGTCTTGAAGTAGTTCAATTCCCAACTTTCTAAAGAACTGTAATATTATTTTCAGTATCTGTACAGGTTTACACTCCCACCAACAATGGAGAGTGCTCCCCTTACTCCACACCCTCTCCCTCGTGAACTGACACTTGTATTGTTTTATCTTAGACATTCTGACAGGTCCAAGATGAAATCTTTGATATGTATTACCCTGATGGTTAAGGATGTTGAACATTTCTAAGTGTTTCTCAGCCATTTGAGATTCCTCTGTTGAGAATTCTATGTTTAGATATGTACCCCATTTGTTATGGATTATTTGGTTTGTTGATATCTAGTTTCTTGAGTATTTTATATATTTGGATATTAACCCTCTGTCGGAGGTGGGGTTGATGAGGATCATTTCCCATTCTGTAGACTGTTTTGTCCTACTGATGGTGTCCTTTGCCTTACAGAAACTTTTCAGTTCTATGACGGCCAGTTTACTAATTGTTGATCTTAGTGTCTGTGCTATTAGTGTCTGTCCAGGAAATTGTCTCCTGTGTTAATGTGTTGCTTTCTTTTCCTACATAACTCTTACTGTGTCATTTTTACATTTTGGATAAGTACCATACAATGACACTTTTGTTAAAGGTTTATACCAGTGCCTATGGCGTTATTGGGAGATGCTGGGACCTCAACAGATGAACCCCAGTGGGAGGAAGTTAGGCCATCAAGGACATATTCTTGTTTTGGTTTCCTTCTATTATAATGAAAAAGCTCCATGTCCAAAACTAACTTGGACAAGAAGAGGTTTATTGCAGAATACAGCCGAAAAGAAGTCCAGGCAAGAACTCAAGAAAGGAACCTGGAGGCAGGAAGCGAAGCAAGGTATGGAGGAGGAACACTGTTTACTAAATTTCTCTTTTAGGTTTTCTCAGTTTGTGTTTATATAACTTAAGACCACCTGCCAGGATATGGCACTGCCCTCAGTAGGCTCGAGTCTCCCACATCAATCATCAATGAAAAAAAATGTGCCATGTTTACAAATAGACAAGTCTGATAAAAACATTTCCTTAATTGAGCCTCCATATTTGGAAATGCCTCTATCTTGTGTCAAACTGATACACATACACACATAAAAATCACAACTACCGACTCCTTATCAACTTGACACACAAATATATCACTATTAAACTACATTCTTTTCTTTTTTGTTTATCCCCAAGATCCCATATGATATCATAAAACAAAACATGGTATAACTTTGAGTCCCATGATCTTTAAAAATCTAAGTTCTCCAAAGTTTCTTATCTGTAGATTCCTATAAAGAACAAAATAAGTTACATACTTGTCAAATTCCAAGAGAGAAGAATCAAGTAACATTTACAATTAGATCATAGCAGAACCAAAGTTCAACAGCATAAATATCTCCATGTCCAATGTCTTGGATGGATTCACTCACAATCTCCTATACTCCAAAGGGCTTGGACGTTGTATTTCTCTGCCATTCACAGCACTCTCACCTTGTCTCTTGAGCTCAGGCCAGCTAAGTTCACACTTGTGGCTGTCCTTGGCGTTCACCTTGGTACTTCCAATATACCAGACTTTCCACTACAGCGGAGGCTTCATCTTCACCAATGGCATCTCTTAAGTCTCTTTGGGGATGCTGATACTCGGTGCAAACCCTTAGGTTCTATTTGTGATCCCTTCAGACCTACCAAAACCAATGTCATGTGGGAGATTCTTACACTTTACCAACTCGAGCAGCTAACTTGAGGTGTAACCCTGGTTATGACAGACCACATTTTTGTATGCTGACCTTGAAGAAATACTTCTCAGAAGATTTTGCCTTAGTGATGCTGTCCTCTTAATATGATTTCTCTGCCCCACCTGACCAGCATCAATTGTCCAAATAAAGCAAAAGTGTCACATCAGTGGTGCTGGTTTCTTGTTAATCATAGCTGGTTCTTTGGCTGCAACTGACCAGAAACCACAGACCCTAATTTAAAATATAGCATGAGTGATCCAATAGAGTCTTTGAAGGATTCTCAAACTTTCCTCTGAAACTGCATAATCCAGTCCTCCACCATCTCCATTGTTATTTTCTACATTCCACAGAATAACCCACAAAGCTCAAAGCACCCATCTTTTTTTCTAGCCCAAATTTCCAAAGTTCTTCCACCAATCCTCCCCAAAACAACTTGGTCACATCAGCCACAGTGATATCCCATGAACCTGGTACCAATTTCCCATCCTAGTTTGCTTTCTATAGTGGTGATAAAACACTGACCAAAAGCGGCCTCTGGAGGAAAGGGCTTGTTGCAGCTTAGAGCTTCATAGTTCACTGGGGACCTGGAGGTAGGAGCAGTACTAGGGACTACAGAGGACAGCTGCTTTTTGGCTTTCTTTCCCTGACTCTCTTAGCTTGCTTTTTACATAGCCCAGTATGTTTAAGGATATCACCACCCTACTGTGCTGGGCCCTTCCATATCAGCAAACAATTATTCCTACTTGGCAGACCCTACTCCTTATACTGGGCTTACCTTGCCCAGCCTTAATACACGGCTAGGTGCTTAGCCTTACTGCAACTCAAAATGCCATGCTTCATTGATATCCATGGGAAACCTATCTTTTCCTGAACAGAAATGCAGGAGAAATAGATGGGTGAGAGGTGGGAGGGGACTGGAAGGACAGGAAGGAGGGGAAACTGAGGCCAGGATATAAAATAAATAAATAAATAATATTTTTTTAAAAAAGAAAATGAATAGAGATAAGGACTGGAGAGATAGCTAGGTTGGTAAAGTGCTTGCCTTGCAGGATGAGGACATGAGTTCAAGTTATAGAACTCATGGTAAATAAAGTCCGGTATGGCTGGACGTGTTTGTGATCCCAGCACTGGGGAGGGAGAGGCAGGCTGATTCCTGCAGCTCACTGACCAGCCAGACTATCATACTTGTCCTCATTTCCAACCATATCTCCCCTGACAAAAGAAAATGATCCCAAAAACACACCCACAAGCCAACTGATGGAATTATGTCCTCAATTATGGTGTCCTCTTGCCAGATGACCCTAGCTTGTAACTAGTTGACAAATGCCAACCATCAAAGGGATATTAGGACCCAAGTCCTTTCTAATCCACCTTTTTTTCTTCTTCTTGCTTTACATGAGGGGAACAGAACTGCTCTGCCATGGGACCCCCCTCCATGATATGCTGCTTTTTCATAATCTAAAACCAGTGGGGAAATGAATAATCATTCATTGAAGCTCCTAAGTAGGTAAGTCAAAATAAACATTCTCTCTCTTTAAATTGACTACCATCAGTAAGTTGTTACCACAATGGACATATGGCTAACATATATATAGACAGAAAATTTGATGAGAAAAATCAGTGATTTCAGAAATGTTATACGGGATCTTGGTATAAGTGCTTTAGGCTGTCAGTGTTCCCCTAGTGACCCAAATACCTACAGTGTCTGAGATAAAATCTATTCAGTGCTGAACCTTGTGTTATTTTGAACTCCTTTCGGAAAGGCAAGCCCTTTTCTGCTAAGACAATGTAAATTATTCTATCTATCAGCCCACCAATCAGGAACACAAAGAAGGTAGAAATCCCAGAATTACAGAATGCAAGCTTCCAAGAAGTGGGGTGCTTTTGCCACCAGTAGGTTGGTGAATTTTATGAAGGTAGCAGGCAGGAAGGTAAACAAGATTTGAGATGTCATGAGTAAAGTAGCAGACAGAAGGCGGGAGCTTCTCGTTTTTCTGTTTACAATGTCACCTTGTCCTTTCTTATCCCAAACCTGCTCACAGGATACCCCTGTTCAAACAATAGGCAGGTGTTAGAATGGGTTTAGAATTTTATGATCAAATCATGACCTTACCATAAAGATCATTTATCTTATTTCATTTCTTTTATTTCATCAAATGCATACATTTGCAAATTATATGGCCTTTCATAGGTATCTCTGTGACCATACTTTAGTTGAGGGATGTTATCTTTTATTTCATTTATTTATTTATTTATTTATTTATTTATTTATTTATTTATTTTAGATGAGGTTTTGTGTTGAGCTCGGGCTCATGTGATCTTCCTCTCACAACATCCCAGGAAGCTGGGGCTATAGGTAGATGCTACCTCACCCATTCTGGAAGGGAATCTTCGTGGACGAGACAGAACGCAACAAGTAGGAGGTGAGAGCAGGGTAGTCTAGAGAAGCTCAGTATCTTTGGAGGACCTGTTAGACATAGCCTTGCTCTCTGTGAATCACCTTCTTTGGATGTGAGACCCTGTTGTCTGCCTTCAACAATTCCTGCGAGTGATGCTGAAACCGACTATAAGCAGAGAGCTTGAGAGCATAAACGAAAAAGTTCATGAGTGCAAATACCAGGACAGCTAATAAACACTAGAATGGTTATGCACAGTTTAGGAGACACAAGACTGAGCTGAGTTGAAGTGAGGAGGGCATGAGAAGGAGCAGAAGCAGGCTTAGGTATGTAAATTACAGGGGTGTTCTCTTCCAGCCATAATCTGAGTGTAGGAGTATAGGTGCAAGCACGGCTGTGTACTGAGGTCAGAGGGATCCCCAAATAAGATGTGTAAAACGAAAGGCACTTCATATTAGAGGTTTTTTTTTTTTTTTTTAACCAAAGCAAAGACTTAACACTCTCAACATTTGTCTGCTAAGTAGTTAAAAAAAAAAAATGCTTCAAACAGTTCATCCGGAAATGTTAAGGGTATCAGTCAGAGAATTATGGTAATTGTAAGAGATATTTTAGAGCCAAATTGAAGAGGATGTAAAAGTCGCATTAATCGTTCAGAAGGCTGCCTTTGTGTTGAATATGAGAACAAGACCTCAGCTATAAGCTTTTAGTGGAATTAAATATCTTCACACTTAGCCAAACTTTTGACTTGTATAATGAAGGACTGAAGCCCGCCTCCAGGAAATGAATGTCTACAGCACTCCTGCCAAGGCCCTGTAAGAAGGTAACAACCATCCTCTTGATGATAATTCAGACTTACTGAAATGAATGTTGACAAATGGAGTCATTCCAAATCTAAGGTCTGGAAATTCTAACCACTCTTCTCACTCATTCTGGGTTGGCTTTGCTTTTCCACGTAGGCTGATTCTGCTTTTCCATGACCCGTGAAAGCATCTCACCAATTACCAGATTCTTCCTACACCTCCGACAGCAAAAGTTGTATGTTTGTAAACATTTTTCCATTTATTTTTGTTTGTGTTCTTCATTTGCTTATTGTTCTTTTTTGTCTTCTTTCTGATAGTGGTGCTGGCGGGGACTTGTACATCTGTGTTGATGGCCTGTGACTCATTTGCATGTCTGTTTTCCACCTGTACATTGCACAGACATTACTATGTAGGGTCCAACTTTTACAGATCCCATTCTAGTCTAAATAATTTCTGTTCCTTTAACTGAATCCTAAAAAATTATCTAGCTACATCATTAGTGGCAAAAAGCAATAAAAGAGATTGGACAAACAACTTGAGTTACTTAAGAATACTTGCTTCTCTTACAGAAAAAAAAATGGAACAGGGTTCGGTTCCTAGAACCCACATCATGGCTCATAATCTTCTATTATTCAAGATCAACAGTTATGATACCCTATTCTGTTCTCTGAAGGTAGTAGGCAAGCACATGGAACACATACATACATGTAGACAAACACCCATGGTCATAAAATAAAAACAATTTTCTCTTTGGAAGAAAAAAATGAGTTTTAAAAAATAAAATAATAATGTTTATAAGAGTCAGGGGCAGATGGCTCTACCCTGAATCAGGATAGCATCTGGAACTTGAAGAGAGAAAAGCTGTTCAGGGTTGGATTAATAGTTCACAATTTTAGTTCCTAGGAAACCTTGACTTCATCAGATCAGACGCAGCCTTGACAGATGCATCTGTTCAGCAATGGTCACCATGCCCTTCTTCAGTAGGGACACAAATGCCTACTACAGTGAAAGAAGGCAATCTCTTCTCGCTGATAAGAGAACTATTCAAATGTACTGACATAGCATTCATTTAATTGGATGGCAGAAATAGTTTTTTTCCAGATATAAATGCAAGTCTTTTTTTTTTTTGTAGACCTGGAAAATAAAGTTGATTTCCAGTACCAAAATATTTTAGTATGATTTCAGTCTCCTAAAAAATAAAATGTGGAAAAAGAATCATCTTATAAAAACCTGCATAGAAACCATATTGCTATGTTAATCAGCATTTCTATTCACTTATCATTCTCCTTTCATCCAGGTTGCCTTTTGATTGCACATAACTGTCTATACATCCTCCTCAACTGTGATGAATTTTAAGAGATTTGATAAAAATGGGACCAGAAAAAAAATAAATTACTGTATATTAAACTTTCATAGCACTAAACACTATAAATCATGAAGATATTGACTATTTACATTTTGGATAAGACAGTCCAGTATTCCTTTTCTTGGTGCTTAGTGCTCGTTAGAAGCTTCTTATTGCCTTGCTGTCAAAAAGCATAATAAAAGGTGACTTACAGTGCTGTGTGTCTCTATGTTGCTATTGACCTTTAAGCTTTTGTTTAATGACAGACATAGAAGTTTGTGGGAATCTTGACTCGAGGTTAAGTTATGGTTCTAATTGAGAATGGGACTGGTCTTACCAGTCTATGATTTTCGTAAGCTGACTGACTGCTGAGGTTCTCAGCCACATTCACTAAGGGTTTGCTTAAAACAACAAAACCAGCATTCAGAGCAAGTCTTTTCATCTGTAATTTAGTCAGGAAATACTACAAGAGCCACAGGGTTAAAATAGAGATGGCTCAGCAGTTAAGAGTAGTGGCTGCTCTGCCAGAGGTCCTGGGTTTGATACCCAATATTTATATGAAGCCTCACACACATCTGTAACTCTGATTCCAGAGCATCTTTTGTCCTGTTCTAGCTTCAGTAGGCTCCAGGCCATACCTAGACACAAGTAGACAAAATGCCCTATACTAACCAGGGTTTTCTAGAGAAACAGAATTTATAGAAGGTATAGATATAGATATAGATATAGATACATATATATGTGATTTATTAGAATGGCTTACATGCTTTGGTTCAGCTAATCCAACAGCGGCTGCCTATGAACAGAAGGTCTAAGAATATTGGGTATGTCAGCTAGTCTTCAGTGTGTACAAGAATCTCAGAGAAGTAGGCTCTAATGCCTGTGAAGGAATGGATTAGAAGACACAGTGAGAACAAGGAGAGAGAGAGAGAGACAGAGAGAGAGAGAGAGAGACAGAGAGAGACAGAAAGAGACAGAGAGAGAGAGAGAGAGAAACCTTCCTTCTTCTACAACCTTTCTATAGGTTGCCAACAAGAGGTGTTGTTCAGATCTTCCCACCTCAAAGATCTACATAAGAAGTGGGTCATCCCACTTCAAATGTTTTTAATTAAGAAAAAATATCCCTCACAACAATTCCCAGTTATTTGAGTTTTAGTTAATTTTAGATGTAGCCAAGTTGGCAACCAAGAATAGCCATCATATACTCATACATATTAAATAAAATAATAATTAATTTTTTTAAAAAAATCAGCTTATCCCCTAAGAATCCTCAAATAAAGCCACTGTACCTGGGTGCATTAGTCTCTGTTTTGTTGTTCCCCATCTCTTAATATCAATGAAAATGTCAGCAACAGGCCCAGTTCAAGAGCAGCAACCACATCATGTTCTGATGGCTCCTACTCACTGGTAAATATAAATATTTTAATATGATTTTTGGTTGTAAGCATAGTCTTTAATTTCTTATCCATCTCTCCAGCCTTTATTTTAATATAATTTTTACAGTGTCTCATTAGCTTGTATGTTACCCCACATCTTGCTAGCTTCATGACAGTGAATTCAGACATGAACTGGCCCATTTTGTATTATGGCTACAATAAAATATCCGATGCAATTAGCTTCACACACAGAAAATGTTCCCACAGTTTTAGAAATTTGGCATCCAAGACTGAGTAGCCTCACTAGGCTGGAATTCTGTGAGCACAATACAGTGTGGTGGGAATACATGTAACAGCAACAGAACCAGCTCTGATGGCAGCAAAGAGGGAAAGAAATGAAAGTCCTACAATGTTTTCCTAGAACAAGTCCTCCTAGTAACCTAATGACTGTAGGAGGAAGGCCACTTGTTGGTTCCTGGCTGCTCAGACCGAAATAATCACACAGAAACTATATTATTTAATCATTGCTTGGCCCATTAGCTCTAACTTCTTATTAGCTAACTTTTACATCTTAATTTAACCCATCTACGTTAATCTGTGTATCGCCACGTGGCAGTAGCTTACTGAATAAAGTTCCATTTGGCTCCAGCAGGCTACATGGTTTCTCTCTGACTCCACCCTTTTTTCTCCCAGCATTCAGTTCCATCTCCCCCCCCACCTCTGCTCTGATCTGCCCTGCCATAGGCTCAAGCCAGTTTTATTAACCAATGGTATTCATAGCATACAGAGTAGAATCCTACATCAAATGACCTCCCATGAAGCCCATCTTTTCACAGTCCCAGTTCCACCATTGTGACAACCAAGCCCACTTACTAAAATACTGAGTTTTGGAAGACACCCAAAACCTTCACAAAATGAGTCCCACCCCTGGATATATGGGAAATAATGAGAAAGAAAGGACATGTAGGTGGGTAGGTGAACATGAAACACTTCAAAAAGCTGTGTTGTTTGCATGCTAACATATAATTTGTGCTGTTCTTCAAACCAATCTTTTATCTACAAATTTCATAATTTTTCTACTGGATTTTCTCAGGATAGGGTAATACAGTAATTTTTACAATATTACTGAATAAACATTAAGATTTTAAAGTCAGCACTGAGAATATTCATGAATAGGAAAAATTTTATCTACCAGATTGTTGGTATATAGTAGATGTTATATCCAAGCCATATCTCCTATACCAAACTAAACTCCTCCTTTTCCAAGGAATCATTTTAAAGGTATCACAGAATAAACCTCTTTCCTAAATGTACCTGAGAAACAAGCTTCCACCACCACAGAATGGCCTTCAGACAGGGATTCATGTATCTAGCTTCACAGAGATGTGTGTGTGTGTGTGTGTGTCTTTACATACACTTCCTTGTGAGAATACATATCCCTGTATGTTCATGTGCATGTGGAACTGAGAGAATAACCTTGGATGTCATTCTTCAGTCACTTGTCCAACTTTTTGTTTGTTTTGAGATAGTCTCTTCCTGACCTGGAGCTCCTTGAGTAGGCTAGACCTGATGGCCAGCAAGCCACATCGATCTACTGATCTGTCTTCCCACAACTGACACTATACATGCATGATCTAATCCATCTTTTCTTACACGGGGGATTGAATTCAGGTTGTCATGCATGCAAGGTAAGCACATTACTTACTGAGCTATCTTTCCAGCCATGTTTAAACTGTTTGTAGGACAGTTTTGTGCACCATTCCTGTTTGGAGCTTCTCTTCGGACCAGGTGGTGCCTACCCATTAGCTGGATCTCCCCTGTATGACCCTGCTTTCTCCACATTCCTGCAAATGTTTCACAAAAGCATTCTTCTAAAGAATTCCTTTGTCTGTCACCACTGTTAGAAATACAAATGCATTTTTGAAAAACAGAATCCAAAGACAATGTTTTTCTCTAAATATACCAGGCCAAAAAAAAAATCCTGTGCACAAGTCTTAGACTTTTTATCAAACAAAACGTGAGAGACATTGGTTTACTTTTGCTTGTCTGTAATTTATACCCTCAGGAATCTAAAACATTGAAGTTTTGGGTTTGATTTCTGTCACAACACTTTGTTCTTTTTTCTAAGACTTTCATGATTTAAATTTATGTTTTCTGTAGTATTTCCCTACCTATAACTAACTATCCTGTCTACATAAAAATAGAAAGAAAATGGGGGACCACCAAATAGTCACCTCAACTGATAGAGAGAATACCTGGATAATTTGGGTTTCTTGTTATTCCAGGTCTGCCTTCTACCTGTGTCTGCCTTGTTCTAAACTCCAAGACTCTAACCTCTGAGTACTATGTCAATAGACTTCCCAGCTCTGTAGTGTCCAGTTGGACAATGAAAGGAACTTGCCAGGATATTTAAGGATTAATGGAGAACGAAATACTAATTTCTGGGCCTCCACCCAAAGCCACATTTTCCTCTGAGCAGCCTCTCTGCTGGCTTCTCTGCTCCATCTCCCCACTCCCTTGGCACGCCTGCTTCTGCTGCCTCTAGGGGACACTACTATTTCTACTTTTTAGTGTAGTATTACACTTAACTTTGTCTACCTGGCTGTAAATATTCCCATTGTTAAACTCTCTTCTGCAAGCCTTTGAGTCACTTGGTTCCTATCTGAATTTTAAATGCAATAAAAATAAGATATCCTGAATTAAAGAATGTCAAAACAGAAAATATTTCATTCTTAATATAGCTGTAATCTGGTTAAAAATTCAGTAATTTCCATGGTACCTAATTGTTTAGATAATATCCATTGTTTTTGTAGACTGATTCTTAGAATATAGTCATTTATTCATTTCTTCACTGATGCATTCTAATACTTATTGATCATCAACTAAGACTGATGCTGGGTGAGCCATCATAAGCACAGATAGCAAAGGTCTCCTGTGTCATCTAATATATCATAAATTTCTCTCCATGTGCCATTTCCAGGTTGCCTCTGGCCGACAATTATAGGTGAATAAATAGAATATTGCATGCTAAAGAATAGAAAGAACTCGTTCTAGCTTCAGATTAGAAAGGAAGTAAAGGTGACTGATGAGACCAGTGCACTTAAAATGAGCAACAGCAGACCGCTCTGCTGAAGGCTCAACTTGGAGAGTGATGAACCGTCTCTGTGGCAGTGTTTGCACCTAGAAGATGCCTGGCAGGTAAGTAGAGAGCTATGATGCTATGCTGAAAATTGAGGTGAAGACTGCTTGGGAAATAATTTACCAAGCTGTGCTACCTAAGGGACACACCATTCAATGGCTGCTAAACAGTCAATTTCGTGAAAGCCAATCAAACACACTGCTTGCTATTCTGAATACTGAAAGAAAACAATTGTGTGGCTGAAGTTTTCATTTCAAGACAGTCATTGCAGGGAGAATATGAATTTTGCAGATGATTGCTTTTAGAATAATACTGATGTTTAATCTCTGAGTCATTCCTTCCCGCTATAGACATCTGGGAACAAAATAGATGCTTCAGAGCACAGAAGTTTTCAAGGCAGGAACTTGATTTAAGATATTACTTCTAAAACATCTATAAACTTTACCTCATGTGTGAGTGTACCACTAAAGCATATCAAAACATTTTGTAAGAAAATGTATTGCTTAAATCAAAGAAATTGAGAGAAAAATAGTCATGATAATGAAGAAAATGTGCTGAGCACAGCAAAAGTTAAAGATAGTGGTCTTCCAGTTTCAGGTACTTTTGTTATAAATATTCTTATGACTATAAATGAGTAGAGATAACCTGTAGGTACCAATCCTGTAGTTATAAGAGGTCAGATATATTTAACATAGGCATGGATAGGTATAACAAATACATCTATAAAACAATGATTTTTTTTCCTGATAAATCAACCACTTCTGTTTATTAACATATTGAAGCCAGGAACTTCGTTGTGTATAATAACGATTAGTACCAAGTGTAGCCAAGGCAGAATATGTCTGTCCTTCAGTATGGAAAGATATCACCATTTGATGTCACATTTGATGTGACCACTTCTTTCATGACCCACTGCGCTTGCTCAACCTGTCTCCTTTCCGCTCCAGCCCATGTCCGCATGCATGGGCCTGGACACTGATTGACTCAGAGGCACGAAGACAGTACACAGAAGACAAAAAGAAAGGTAAGATGCAGTTTTTCTTTGGTGCTTCAGAGATGATTTAGCTTCCGCCTTACGTCTGAATCTGTTCCCTAAAGTCTCTCTGTCTGGCGACACACCCGTGGTGATCTGGCCTAACTGGCAAGCACAGAGCCGTCTCTTTTTCCGACTTCTCACTCCTAATGGTCTAACGACTGTAGAGCTTGAGGCTCCCTCCCCTCCCCAGTCAGACACAGCTCTTTTCCTATATGCAGAACCCCCCCCCCTTCACCTGACCCTACATTCTAAAGGATCTGATTTTTTAAATAAAACAAAAAAAAAATCAAGGTTTGGATTTATAACTGCTTATGCTTTCTTCTAGGCTAACATTCGTGCAGCAAGAAATTTCAAAGCCTGGTTTCTACCTTGAAACAGAGCAGAGGAAAAGGCAGATAGACGAGATGAATCGCATTCCCTCTGATTTTGCAATACAAAACTGAACTGCTTGGGGTAAAATTCCACCAAGGTATTTAATTGGGTATCTGAGATACAAAAGCCAACTAAACCTGTGGAAGACGCCTTTTAGGAATTATTTATGAATTAATTGTTGGCTTTGGAAAAAATAACTTTAACTGTCTGTTTTCACTTGCCACACCTGACACTGAATCAAATGCCAAGGTCATGAGACGGCAGCCGGTGTGATGCATGACTGTATGTCCATGTGTGCTTCCTTGTGAGCTTTGCTCTGCAGTATCATTTCTCTTCCAGAAGCTTAGCTGCTTGCGGGAATAAATTTAGAACTCAGGTGGGTTGTCTGTTAAATAAAAGCTCAAAAAGCCTGGCAAACAACCTTTTCTAATTTTGGAATCTGCCTCTACCTACAGGGTACAATTTACCACAATGTTATGCTGAGATTAACCCAGCCTGTGCACACACAGCTTTTTACATACTCTGTTTGTCAAATGTTTGATTTTAAATAGTATTGGGGCTCAAAAAAAGCATATCTCAAAGAGTGGAGCTTTGGCATGCCAAGTTAAAGAAATAATCTCAGAGCTAAATTCCCACATTTTAGTCTTAAATTCTGGAAGCGGCTCTTTCTAGAAAAAAAATCCCTCTGGCTAAAGAATGTGGGGGTTCCCTTTATCTTCACAGCTCATGAAGAAAAAGGGGGCAGAAGCAGAGATCCTTGTGTGTTCCATGAACATGATGAAGACAACCCACCAGGAGACAGACTTAGATGCAGCAGCTCAAATTTATTCCAGGGTATAAGGAATATCTAGGATCGGGGAGCCTAGGAACAAACACAATTTGCATTAAATGGCACACTCCTGTGACTAGGCTTCATATAGTCAGCAGGCTCCTAAGGCAAAGCTCCTAGCACACGTCTTAGTTACGCTACCTGCAGCAGGGGAGGCTTCCAGCAGGGATCTGTGACGAGGGTCACACTAGAGATAAATCAGGCATCTGACTTAAAGACCGCTTTAAGATGAGGTTATTCCCTTGGGCGTAGGGATATTCTGTTAAGGGCAGGTAGAGAGCGGGAAATTTCTCTGGGGAGGGAGTCCTATGCTGTCCAACATTTGAAAAAGCTTCCAGGCCATGATAGATGGCAACCTCTGGCCAGCCAGCAAGGCCTCCAACACTCAACTTCCTCACTTTCTTCCTGATGGGTGTTTAAGCCTCAGCCAGTCACCCTTCCTTTAAGTTCTATGTTGTATGAGATTCCCATGTCTTTGCCTGTTAAATATGCTACGCCTTATCTCTGGCCAACCACTTTTTGTCAAGTAAATGTTACAAGGTCCTTTGTGAAAAGAAAAGTGGTAAATGGGTGGATAGGTGCACTTGACATGAGGAAAGGTAAAGAGATCATCAAAATCCACACACATAGCCCTAAATTGTGCAACATGAGCTTGTGTGAGATATTTTCCCCAACACTTTGAACATCTTTTGCTTTGTAAGTAATGCAGTCCACAGTATATTGTAACCCAGTCATTCAGATACCCGTGTCCAAGAACAGTTCCACATATTTTATGTTTATGCATATTTACCAAAAGTCCCAATGATGCTTTAAAACTCACTGCAGCGTAAAAGTAATTAGCACTGCTTCGATACATCCAGTGCCCAGCCAAAGCCCAAACCACAGGCCATCACTGCATCCCCACTGAGGCCAACATCTCTTCCAAATATGTATTTTCTGGAGAATGTTAAGAATCCAGAGGCTAATCTAAAAGGACCTGTGCTCTAATACTCTTCTGTTTATTGTGAACTGTATTTAAACTCTTTTTTAAAAACATTTATTATTATTATTATTATTATTATTATTATTATTATTATTATTATGTGAGATGGGGTAAACACAGGTATCATAAGAGTGTATCTAGGTAAAATCCAGAGGACAACTTCGTATGTTGGCTCTTTCCTTTTTTCTTTACATGGACGCCTGGGATTTAATTCAGGTCATCAGATATGTACAGAAAGTTCCTTACCCATTAATTCATCTGGTGAGTCCTGTATCCAAACTCTCTGTGAATCACTACATTGTTTTAGCACAAAGGAATTGTGTTTTATGGAAAATGAAAGCTGTGTGGGAATCCTTTTCAATAATTTATTTGATTTTGTAAACAGATACAGTCTCATCATGAGTAAAGAGCTTTAGTTGCTGAAGAGGGCCGTAGATATATAATCTTTCTTGGCTATATAAACTTTATAAACAGCTTCTGAAATAGTTCTTCAGTCTATTATACACAAAACTGTCTCATGACATAACTTATGAATGCTGGATGTTTTCTTTCAGGGCCTGCTTTTGGCTGGGATGACTGCTTTTGAAAATTCTGTAACCCTTTAATGCCTTAGAATTATCCTGATCCTACTACCCTCTCCTTTTGAGTCCCTCCAACCTCATACTGGTCCAGAAAACAATCCAGTCCTGTGATGACTGCATCAGCTGTGATTGGCCAGGTGGCAATCCCATTTTGTGGTTAAATATTTTTGACATTGTCTCACTTCTCTTAATTATACATATTCTTCTGTGCTGGGAGATGATAAGCTAGGTTGATGGTAGGTTGGCAAACGATTCTTTGTGAGTAAGCCATTTTCCATGATGGAATGAACCTTTCCATTCCAACACCGTTTGACTTTGAAGCACTAAGGTTATCAGCACATAACCTTGTTTCTGGGATCGGAAGCAAGATCACACAGACAATGTTCCTCCTTGGAGCTGACACTGGTTCATGTGAGTCCCCTTCTGATCTGGCCTTGCACCTGACACCCAAAATTAGCTTATATTTTTCCATTTTGGAAATGGTCAACTGGGGAGCCTTACAGTCCTGGAGGAGGGCACAGCCTCAAGAAGTTGGCTGGGACTTTTAAGCTGCCATTATTTCTGCCTGCTCTTCACCTCTGTGATCCTTTGCAAGACAATTAACATTTTTCAAAGTAATACAAATAAAGCACAGGCAAAGGAAAAGTTTTCCAGTTCTAGTTAGTGACTTCAAGAGATTGTTCGCACAGCTGCCTGACGGGGCAAGTCAGGAAGAAACAAATCAGCCTGCCCAAATTTTTTTAAAGAATGAGTGGATTGAGTCTCAGATCATCCAGTTAGTTGTTAAAGCAGCTTGGCTTGGCCTTGACTATAGAATCACTGCTGAAAGACATTTCCTAGTGAAAGATTTCCATATCCCAGTTCTGGTTTTCTCCACTGATGCAATAAATCAGATCAGGCCAAATTAAAAAGTCCAGGTTTAATCTGAGCAGAACGTTTCTAGGTAGTCCCAGGAGAAGAGAAGAAGCCAGAAGGGGGGACCACAAGGGTAAGTCTGTGGGCAAGACTTTGCATACCCTCTGGGGGTGGAGTCACTCTTGGTGGACTTTCTTTGGTGGGGTCTGGAGAAGACAGCTATATGGGAGATGCCCAACACCTAGGAAACCTTCACATCCTTTTCTTTCAAGACATGTTGGGTTGTGATGGGGCAGAGTCTTCTGTTTTGTGTTGATTTCATCAGTTAAATAAAGAAACTGCCTTAGCCCTTTAATAATACAGAAAATTAGGTAGGTGTAGTAAACAGAACAGAATGCTGGGAGAAAGAAGCCAAGTCAGTGAGTCGCCATGATTCTCCCACCCTACACAGCCGCAGGTTAAAATCTTCCCTGGTAATCCACCTCATGGGCTACACAGATGATTAGAAATGGGTTAGATCAATATGTAAGAGCTAGCCAATATGAGGCTGGAACTAATGGGCCAGGCAGTGTTTAAAAGAATACAGTTTCTGTGTAATTATTTCGGGTAAAGCTAGCCGGGTGGCCCTGCTGCTCATTAATACAACAGGGTTAAATACTGACAAACATTGTTCCATAGCATACTCTTCTGGAAGGCCTCCAAGCTTCCTGCTTCTTCCAGCATCCTCTATCAACCATGCCTTATTGCCAAGCATTCTAGGAGCTTCAAATACTCAGATGCTACTCAAACATGCTCATCATAAATTCATCGCAAAATCTATCATAGCAATGTAAATCAATGTATCTTAACTTTTCATTTATCTGTGAAAGTAACCTAAAGTCTGTCCCTGCCTATGTTCTATAAGGGTACTTGTACAGTACAGTATGCTGTTTTTGATCCAATATTTAAGAAAGTCATCAGAATATAGAGTTTTCCTGAAAATGACCTAAATCCCATGAAGGAACAACAGTAGCCAAGCGAATGTGGGTGGAAATGGCAAAGATATTACTGTTTTTCAGAAATAGTGAGACCATCTTCTATGTCAGCAATATTTCTGCCACAGTCAAAACCAGCTAGTGAGAGGAATAGCCCTGGTGGATGGCAGGCATTTAGATGTAAGAAGATGACCCTCCAGCAGACAGGAGGAGCAGGTCTCAGAAGGGGACAACAGGGGAAGAGTCAACTAGAGGTGCAGGCCATAACAAAGTCTATGTTTGCAAACAAAGCAAAGATCCTGTCACTCCTGGATGCTGCTTAATCCTGGGCATGTTCCAAGGATGCACCCATTGCACATGAACCCAAGCTATTCACTGGAACTTTGGATCACACCTTCACCAAAGACACTGTGGGAGCACCTGTGAGTCGATCTTCCCTCCCCTGTCCCCAAAGTTGTCCTGGAAAAGAATTTGGAAAGAGTAAAAGGAAAAGGGGTATGGTTGGGCTGGGAGACCATACTGAAAACACCCAAGGGAGTGTGCAGTTTTATACATGAAGAAGCATTCTGATGGCATACCAGGGCAATTGAGAGTGTTCTCCCAGGGACACATCCCCTAAGCTATGTTTGCTCAGAAAACAAGTCATTTTTATTCTTTCTAGCCCCAAATCATTTACCAGCAGCCCATGATTCCCATTAATCTAATGGCCTCATAAAGAATGCCATTATCATTTTAAGACAGACAGAAGGCAGTTTGCTAGGAAGTTTAACAAAGACATGCACTGGTCCAAATATCGCATTAAAGTCTTATAAAGTGGGAAAGAAATGATTCAACTGTATGTCGTGTCAACCTTGTAGAATCCTGAAGTTAGGATTGTCTTCCCACTTATGAATGTAGGCTTTGGTATTATAAGAGAATTTGTTTGGGGACTTTTATAAACCTTCAGTAAAATAGTAATAAGAAATAGTGTAATAGTAATATTGTAGTCTATATAGATTATACAGATAAAAATGACATAAATCAATAGACAGATATATAGTTAGAAATATAGTTGTTAGATAAGTAGATGATAGAGATATAGATAGATAGATAGATAGATAGATAGATGATAAATAGATATAAATAGATGATAGAGTCTTTGTGTGTCTATTTATAAATGATCCTTCCAGCCCTAAATGCAACTAACCAACAGTAAATATTGCTTTGCTTTATTGTATTATGATAAGGATATTTTAAGAAGCAAGTGATAGCTTCCATTTTACTACATCTTGAATAGTCTCTTAAAAATAAAAATGACATTTTGTGCATAAAGACACAATGGCCTTTTTGGTCATTATTCAGGTAGATAATCTCAAATGAGCCCAATAAGGAGTTCCCACAACCATCCCCTTGGATAAGCCATAAGGCTTTCCCTGTGACTCAGTAGCCCAAAGGTGAATCTCTTAGCAAGATCTTTTGACGTGACAGTTAATAGATCTCCTGTTTCTTTCTTAGCTTTATTTGTCCCTATCCAAGCATTCCCAGCCATCATTTGCAAGGTGACCATCAAACTTTAATGCTGGTTCTCCAAGCTGAGGATATTTACAGACTTACGAAAGCAACTCTTCAGTTCATTAAGTCAGGCTACAAATCTTTCTCTGGAAATAGTGGTTTCGCCACCCTCAAGTCTCTGCAGTCTGGTGTGCTAACTAGGCTACATGATGAGTTTCGCCCGCAGGTAGACTGTTACTGAGACATCATGGGCTAGTGGATGGAACATTAAGATAATCTACTTTCACATCATACCCTGGGGTCCCAGGCAACCTTGAGCAAGTCATTTTGCAATCCTTTTGTAGGTTCGTCTCTGCAGTGATGAAAAAAAAAAACCACATATTTTTCCTTTGAAATGATTTTTTTCTTAATATTGCCTCAGTTCTTTCCCTATTTCATGCATCCATTTTTATCGTTTCTTGGTTTAATATGCCATTAGATGTGACCGTTCTCATTCCTGAATAAGTATGTAATTATGTCAGAGAGATGGAGAGAATTGTTGCATTGAACTGGAAATTGTATTAAAGTCATTAGGTCCCTTTAAAGACTATGATTCTCTTCCATGCCTTCTTATTCATGGAAAGTTTATCGACCATGAACAATATTTTCTTAATTGTCCTCTTTTTTACCCATACGTTTTCCATAGCCTTATTGGATATTTAAAAAAAATACCCCAATTTATATAAGTACATATATGCATACATACATAACATGTAAACACATATGTATATGTATTCCAAGTTTCTAAACAAAGAAAAATCTATGCATTAATGAGTTCTGGGTATCAGAGAGGATTCATTCATTCATTCAGCAAACACATAATCAATAAGGAAGTTGAAGGCTACAGAAAGAGACTAAAGCCAGGAAAGAGTCTCAAGACAGGAAATTTGAACCTGACCTCAGTGTTTTTCTCCCTTCATAGACTTGCTCAGCTGTGAGCAATAGAGGGTGCGGGACAGCACAGAGCTAGCCGAAGAAGGTCGTACTAAATAGGGCAGGAGTTTGACCGCAGCATCTGTTTGCAAAGCCAACAGCATGGGCTGGGCCAGCAGGATCACTGCCTTGTACGGTGGCTGTCGGAAGGGGGCTGATGGGAGGTGAGAGAGGTGGATCCTGATCACTCATTTAAAGGGGCCTTCACAAGGGGGCCCCAAGGCTGAGCTTTCAAAGTTTCAGAATCTTATCCAGTCCCTGAACTTGCTAAATAGTCCCTAGAGAGAAAGAAACCACTACCCACTCTCAATAAAGGAGTTTGCTTAATGTAGCATGACTAATAAAAACCCAGAGACAGATTTTTGGGTTCAACCTGAAGGTTAGAAAAAGCAAAACAGCCACTGGCTCTTACCTCTACCTCAATCCTAAATGGCAATCTTGCCTCCAGGAATCTCAGAATGAGACAGAGTGGGAGCTGTCTCCTCCCATTTTATATTCCTCTCTAGGACTAGCGAGCACCACTACCACCCAGTTTCTATGGGAAACTAGTGTGGCTACTGGGATTAATGGTGTGTGTCACCACTGCCTGGTCTGTAAGGCTGACCATAGCAGCTATTTTACTCTCTGATCCTCAGGCAAATCTTATTTATTAAAATACAAAGGAAATATCACTACAGCCCAATAATGAGTTTAGGATTTGACTCAATGTGTTGGGTTTTTAGCAATGTCTTAGCCTTAGGGAAAAACTGGGACTGTGGGCAGGCTACATAGAAAGAGACGGATAGCTTTTGCATCTAGTAGGTGACCTGGCACCTACAGTCAAGCCATCTTACTCTCCTACAGGCTATAAACCTCAGAGAAGCCCTACATCAGAAAGGCCACTCTTACTCTAGGAGAAGGAGGACAAAATAAGTCTACTTCATAACTCTAAGTGAGGAGGGTTACTCTGCCTCCCACAAAATGTCAACCCACTCCCTCTTAGCCAAAGAAAGTGACTCCTATGTCTGAGGCACACTGCCCTCTTGATAGATAAGGTCAGAGCTGCCCTTGCTCTCCGACAGTAAGAAGTGAAAGTGTGCCTCTGTATTCATCTGCCACATCACCCAAGAAGATCTTTCTCTTTTACCAATACACCCCGAGGATCCCTTGGGTGTAAGTACAGTCTCCCTTCCAAGCTGTTCGATTGCTGGTGACTTCCTCAGGTGTGTTCCCATGGCCTTTAGAGCCTTGGCATACAGTTAGGGTCAAGACAGAGGGTCAGTTCTTAGAAACGACAAATGTTTAGAGAATGGATGTTGTTTTTATACATTTTAAATATTTTAAATTTTAATAATATTAAAATTAATTTTAAATAAAAATTACATTTTTTTACAACAAACTTATTGGAGGAACAAAGATACCTAAATACATTGCTGGTATTATAACTGTGTGTTTACTATTTACAGACACATTGTGTGTTCAACAAATGCCTAAATGAGTAACTAAAGTTCGCTAACACAGAAAGCCTTTGACAATCCCTCCAGCCTTTTAAAGATATTTTCTCTTTTATACTATAGTATCAAATTCATGTCTGTTATTATGGTTTCATCTTTTGAATGTACACTATTGATTATAGCCTACACAGACATGGTGGCAGATATCACAAGGAAAAATAATGTAAGATGAGGCTTCTGAGTTCTGTAGTTACATGAGCCTCTAAGTTTGGCCCTTGTATTATTTCATATCCATAGTACCACTGAGCAGTATGGAAATGACACTCAGTGGACTCTAGAAGGTTGACATCTTAGGTCTTGTGGCTGACTTCAAGAGAGTATTTGTGTGCATGCAAGATTTCCTTTTTCTTGTCAAAAGCACAAGAGATGGAATTACCTCTTCTATATCAAGCTGTGAGTTACCTGATACATAACCCTACAGTATTGGACGTTTTGGTCCAATTCCTCAAAATTATAGTAGAAGTCGCACTCAAAACATTCAGCTGTCCTGAGCAGAACACATTTGTTCACATTTCATCTAAATCCAGGGCTTCCAACACATTAAACAGGCATTGTAGCCCTGAACCACATCCCCAGCCTCATGTTATTTTTATGAGTCCATCTCTTGAAGGAACTTAAAGAAACCACTCGCAGATGATAAAGCAGCAAGAACTGAATTTTATTCTACAGATGACAAGTTCAGTGGGCAACATCAGCATCTTGAAATTCTTAACAGTGGCTTCTTGATTCCAGAAAGAATTGTGTCTGAATTTATAAGAATCTAGCACAATACACCGTCTTTACATTTTAAATATAAAACAAATATGCTTGATTTGATTTAGGTTTTATATAGCCTTACTACAATTTAACATAATGCATGTATTTTAATTGGTCTTGAAGAATTAATAGTAACCACATTAGTACATAGCTATAATCTTATATCTATAGTCCTCATACAGGAAAACTAGATACAAGGATTGTGTACTGAGACTAGCTTGGGTTATAGTGCAAGTTCAAGGCCTACTTTGGCTATACAATGAAATATTGTTTTAATAATAATACCAACAATTAATAATAATTTTCTTTTGTGAACTATCTCTACTGGATTGCTTCATAGGCACATGGTTTCAGAAGAAAGGTTGTCCTTTTGCTGTGAGCCTAACTTTAAGAAACACTTTCCTGGGATTTCTCCAAGTATTGCTTCCATAACTATATTCAACATCTGTACATTGTACCATATGTATCCTGTTATTTTAAGTCTAATTTAGCTATGGGCTCTTATCTTAAACTGATTTTTTTCTTTTTGCTACAGCAGCATTAATGATTTTCGTTATTAGTTAAAATTTAATGCCGTTCTGAGGGCATAAATATTGGCCTCCCCTGTTAATGACTAAGATAAATTATTCAGTTTTCTACTGTACAGTAAAAAGCCATTTTTATGTTGGTGTCAAGAAACAGATTGAGTGACCATAATTTAATCATGTCACTACAGGGTATTACAGTATGCAGCAGTTATTATTCACGGACTTAATTTGATGGTTGGTATTCTTTATGATAAATGTCTGCACTATGTTGGACTCTCTTCCAGGTAATTGAATACACAGAAGGAAGTTAGCATTCTATTAATGCCAGCCTTCTGAAAATAAACTTTGAGTTTAAACTCTTTTAATGTATTCTATCTCTGGCATCTCTATCTGTTCCTGATTTTTAAGAATACCTGTTTCTATATGAAAAGGCTACATGAATTTGAAACAGGAATAACTTATATGCTAGAAAATATGCTGGGAATTCACTGAACATATGAAGCTATGAATGAAAGGCCAGGATAGTACTATATTGAGACTGAAAAAAATTCTAACTTGTGGAGGGGAGGACTAGATCTATGCAGCAGGAAATGAGTATTTGGATATAGAGGATGGAGAAGAAACTCACGGATTCTTATTCATCCTTGTTGATGTGTTCCAGACAGAGGGCTCAGGATGTAATGAGGCATTAGGTGCTATTCATGATATTGGCAATTAGGCTTATGAGCAAGGTCATTAATTCAGGGATTTCTAGTTGTAGGCAAGGCGTGGAAGCCAAAATTAGGTACACATAAAACTGTGGGAATGGATTTGAAATAGGCATAAAAGGTAGAACATTCAAGCACCCCTAGACAACAAGGTTAGTATTGCATTCCACACCCCACACCAATATACTCACACAGAAGAAAGAGGTTACAGACAGGATTGCTAAAGTTTCTCTTATCTGGCACTTCCCTTGACATTTGCCCTTGTGTGGTAGGCCTTCAGGAATAGCAACCTAAAACCAGTTCCAAATCCTCTTGCCTACTGGCTGGAGACTGTTTTAAGACTGAAAACGAGGGTTAAGTTAGAAATGGAAGCGATAGTAACAGAACAGTGTGGTCCCATGGCTGAAGACTTGGGTGTGCTTAGTAAACCAGGCCAGCTCAAGAGTGTATTTGCACTCCACCAAATGTGTCCAAATGTAAATTAGCCTTCAATAAAAGTAAAGCAGGCTCAAAATAAGTCAGACTTAAGAGGATAAAGTTTCATTTGAAGAAATGAATACTAAAGCCAAGGGCAATGTCACTGTGGCTCAGTACTCCCAAGTACGTTAGCTCATCATTCACTGAACTAGTGTTAGCGATCTGCTGTTGTAGGAGGTCACTTGTTAGTTCCTGGCTGCTCAGCCCTGAAATAGCCACACAGAAACCATATTATTTGCAATTCTGTTTGGCTAATAGCTTAAGCATATTTCTGATAACTCTTATATCCTAAACTAGCCCATCTCTGTTCATCTCTGTGTCACCACGTGGTGGGGCTACATGGCTTCTCACTGACTCCACCTTCTTTCTCCCAGCACTCAGTTTAGTTTTCCCTGCCTAGCTCTGTTCTTCCCTGCTCTGCTATAAGCTCAAGACAGATTCTTTATTAATCAATGGTATACATTAGCATATAGAGGGGAATCCCACATCAATCTGCAACCTTTCTGAAGATTTTAGTTTCTGATTTAGTCATTTTTGGTCAGTTTTTTTTTTTCTCTCTAAGAACCTGATCTTTCTAATACTTTTGTGTCTCAGTGCCTAATTCTTCATCTTGGTCCAGCTATCTACTTTTCACGTTATTCACAAGCCATACACGCCAGCTCTGGGTAGGGTGGTGATATCCTACTCCCACCACCCTTTGCAAATCATTTCTGGTCTCTAGCACTCACTTTCAACGATGGTGCAGGTTAGTATCCAAACATCACCACTGTCTAAGTGTACAGCAGCAGAAAAAGGTCTGGAAGTTGCCGCCCTGGATCTATCATTACAAATAATGGCAACCACCCTCCGGTCACATTCTCACTTCAGCCACAAGGCGTTTTTTTTGTTTGTTTGTTTGTTTTGTTTTTTTTCTCCGATCACATCTCCCATCAGCCCTGCCTCCTTCCTCTGGTAGTCTCCGAGCCATGAAATCTGTGGTCTCCTTTGAATTATGTGCCAACAAAGCTTTCAAATAAACATTTGCTGAATAAATGAATAAATTGGCTATTTTCTTATCACCTTTTTCCTGAATTTTTTTCTCATATTCATAAGATTGGGGTATTCTGATACCCTGGAATTAGTGACTCTCTGTGATGATTTAGATCGATTGCCAATTTGACAGGATCTAGATTCATCCTGGGAGTCGGGAAGATGCACAGTGAGGAAGAGTGCTTGGGATGCAACCTCAAGGAACTGGGTTTGGATCCACAGGACTCATGTAAAAGAGCTGAACCGGGGCAGCAAACTCTTGCAACCTCATGACTGTGTGATGGCTCAGGTGGGAGGAATGCTTGGGCTTGCTTAGCCAGACAACCTGAAAAGGCAAGTTCCAGGTTGAATGAGATATCCTATCTCAAGGAAATAAGCCAGAGAGTGATAAAGCAGAACACCTGATATCCACTCTGGCCTCTGCACATGCCCAGAAAGACAGACAGGGACAGAGAGAGAGAGAGAGAGAGAGAGAGAGAGAGAGAGAGAGAGAGAGAGAGAGAGAGAGATGTGCATGAACATGCTCATAACAGAATCATCCTGAAGGCAATCTCTGGACTGTCTGAATTAGGTCGACAGAGGAAGGAAGCCCGCACCCTTCCTCCAATGTTTTGGATCTCATTCTTCATGCTGAAGTCCTGAACTACATAAAGTGGAAAATCTAACTGAGCATAATCACTTACCTCCCTCTGCTTCCTGACTGCAGCAGCAATGTGACCGGGTTCCTGCTGGTCTTTCCACTGTGGCTTCTCTTTGTGATGAGCTGTACCGTGAAACTACCAGCCCAATAAGACTGTTCCTCCTTTAACTTGTTTACTTTGATTATTATTGTTCAGTATATGTAATCAGAGAAACATTAAATGTAACTAACTCTCTAATTAAAATGACCATCTGTGAGGCACAGCTAGAGACCCAGGGGCCCATAGCAACCACTCGGTCTGCTTGGTTCTCGTGCTCTTCATGGTTGTCACGTAACATGGGAACTCTGTTTGGGAGAATCTGTTATATTTTTAGATACCATTCATCACAGTTCACAATGAAAGTGTTTATGTGATGTAAATAATATAAAACAACTAGGTAACCCTGTGTAGGGTTGCCTAGTTTCTATTAAAAGATTAAATGGAAGACCATATTTTCCCTTCAGACTCTGCTAAATGTGGACATAGAAAAATAGTCTACAAAAAAATGTTAAATCTGGGGCTGGAGAGATGGCTCATCTGTTAAAGGCTAGGCTCACGACCAAAAAAAAATTTTTTTTAAATTTGCTCAGATGTCTAATGTCAATTACCTACTGTCTCCAAACCTGTCTAACTACCTCTCTTCTAAAGATTTGTGTGTGCCTCTTCAAAGTCCCCAGTCACAAATACTGAGGAACCGTGATGTTGCTTATTAACTTTACAAGACTGTTTGGCTTCACCACGACAGGCACTCACCTGCCAAGGTCAGCAGGCCCTACCTTTTGCTCTCCTATTGACTTGATATGCCTTCACACACCAATTAAAATTCCCTGTAATTCCCAATTACTGAGATTAGAGGCCAGACCTGGCTATGCTTCAAAAAATTTTTATAGCATTATTGTGTATCACTTTCATCACGGCAGGATTCTCTTTTAAATTTCATGTGAATTCATGTCTCAGAGCTAGACCTACATGTATATTGCTGTGGTGACAGATCTTCATTATCAACTAGAAAGGATATGGAATCATCAAGGAGGCAAACATCTGGGCACGTCTGTGAGGCATTTCCCACAAGATATAACTGAGGCCAGAAAACCCATCCTGAGTGTGAGTGGCACCATCATGTAGGCTGGAGTCCTGGGCGGAATAAAAATAAATCAGCTGAAGTGCCATATCTGATCAGCCAACTCTCCTTCTTCTACTCCCTCTCCTCTTATTCCTTCCCTACCATGATGGACTCTAACCTCAAACTCTGAGCCAAAAAAAGCTTTTCACTTGTTGCTTTTGTTAAGTGTTTTGTCCTCAATATGAGAAAAATAACTACTTCAGAAAAACTGATGGCAAAAGTGGGCCCACTTCCATGATGGATCTCACCATGTAATTCGTAAGTCTTTGGAACTACTTTGAAGAAGGAATATGGAAGAGTCTAGGGCTGTCTTGTGTGAGGAGTTTCCTGGGAAGATGTAAACAAATGTCTATTTATTCCAGAGAGGACACTGCCAACAGCCCCCCCGCCCCCAAAAATGACTCCACAATAAGGATACTGGGGTGAATCCATGAGTCTATCAGAATTACTTAACAAGAGTATTGGTGACAGGTTACTTAAAACACAAGTGACTCAGAATCACCTGCATTACAAAAAGCCAGTATGGGAAGCATCTCGTGAAAGTTGCTTCCCTGAAGCTCTCTGCACAACTTGCAGGTAGCTTGATGAGAAAGTCAGTCTCTGGGCCTTTTCCTAGCAGTCAAAACTGCTTATATAACATTGGGAGGGGTACTTATAGATCTTGTATGTTTTAAGATCTTTTAAGTTTCGTTCAATTCATCAGTCTTAATGGTATTTCCCACAAAATAGAATACTTTTATTTGAAACACTCAGTATTAGCAAACCTCCCCTATGGGATAGTGTGTTTAAATTGGGAGAAAATTGCAACACAAAAAAGCAATAAGCTATAGGAACCTGAGAATGCTGTAAACAAAATTTAATGTCCTGTCCTGTTGGAAGTTTGGGACACCATAATCCTGAAAGAATTATAAATATCTGGTCATAAGATTTCATCAGGGAACAAGAATTCTATAGAAAATTGTACTAGAGGACTTTTATGTTAAATCCTGAAACATAATCTGTCTGCATCTACCCATGTCCTGAGAACAGGAATGAATCTAAATTTAAACATAATAAACTTTTAGAAATAGGTCTGTTTCTTTGGTTGAGGACATCTCAAGTTGGATAGAATGCCAGCTGTGACTCGGTGACCACTTAGTGCTCTTATTCAAGCTGACAGAGAAAGAAAAGAAAATACATGAAAACTGTACAGTCCAGTGAGAAATGAGTGAGAAAGTGTAAGGTTGGAAACAGGGAGAATACAGATGAAGCATCTGTGTCTGTTACAGATTTTAGCATCATTAAAGAGAAACCCCTAGTTCTACACTGGGATTGTGAGTAAGGCTCCAACTGAGGAAATGATAACTCCATTTAAAAGAAGCCAAAATCAAGAAAGCCACCTCAGGGTACTTATGATTATAAAATGGCGTCCTTGGGAAGTGTCTTGAAAGCACAGAAAGACTGCCACGACTGTGGCTAAGGGAGTCCATGTATATATTAAACTGTCTGCAGATGTGGGCAGTATCATCAGTGTGGTATTGGGCTTGTGGGCATTAAAAGCAAAAGGTTGATGAAATACAGAATGCTTGCTCCATGGTTTGAGGAAGCTGCTGGAGCCAGTCAATACATGGCAGGTTTTAGCATCAGTCTGCAAAGTAACCCTGAGACAACTGCATGAAGTTGTGAAGATGAAACTGACTGAACTTACAATGGAAAGCCCAGGATGTTTTAGATACCAAAACCATGAGATTCCCCTCAAGGATGCTGAAAACATGGAATTAAACTGGCCCAAGACAGAGGCTAGTTTGCTTCAGATATTTGGAAGGGATGAGCTAACCAAAGCAGTTGAATCCCAGATGACCCCACCCAGAGCTTCAAATACTAAGGATGGAAATTACCATGGATTTTGGGTTTATCGTGCTGAGTCTCAGTCTTGCATTGGCCAGTCTTTCCCTGCTTTGCCCATGTTCCTCCCTTTTGCAATGAGAATGCTTGCTTTGTGCCATTGTGTTTCAGAAGTATGTGACTTGTATTTTTATTTTAGAGTCATTCACAGTAAAGAAATTGCATAACGTTTCAGAAAAGACAGTATTGTGATGTTTGGACTGTTAAAAAGTGTGAGGACTTTTAGAGAGATGTATTAAGATGTATTGAGTATATTTTACACTGTGAGATGCACATGAGAATTTAAGAACCAGTGATGGGTTAGAGTGACTTAAAAATGATGTGTTTGGGTATAAGCATGGGATGGACTTGCTAGCGTTAACCTTCATTGTCAACTTGCTGGCATAAAATTACCTAGCAGGCAAACCTCCGTACGTGTCCATAGGAACATTTCCGACGAAGTTTAAGAGATATGGGAAGACCCACTCTGACTGTAGGCAGCACCATTCCACATGCTAGGTTTCCAAAGAGACAGAGAAATGAGACAAGAGAAAGCAAGTGGAGGGGCAGCATTCTTCTTTTGCTTCCTGATTATCTTCAATGTGAATAACCATGCTGCCAGGTCTTCCCTGTCATGACTGGATCTACCCTCAAACTGTGAGCACAGATAAATCTTTCCTGCAACTGCTTCTCAAATCTTTACCACAGCAACAAGAGAAGTAGCTAATACAACACATTTGATTTTACACCTGTGATCCCTAATGTCTCCCAATTCATCCTATTTTATAATAATTACTCTTGTATATTTTGGTCAACCATTAGGTATTTGTTCTTACAAGGTAACAATGAGCCTCAGAACAGGTGGCCCATCTCAGCCATAGTCATATTCCAGAATCTCACGTAGACTTAGGTTAAGAAGTATTTGAATGGAAATAAAACATCATGAGTTATTTAATTTTGTGTGGATGTTTATGAAAAATGGCTATTGATCTCTACCTCTAAGAAAGTGAATACAGACTGGCCATAGTAGCCCATACTTGTAACACCTGCATTTGCAAGGCTGAGGTGGGAGGGGAGGACACAAGTTTCAAATCAGGATAAACTAGAGAGTAAGAGTTGGTATCAAACTGATGTGGGAGTGATTTCTTTCTAATCTCTTGCTTTCATTGGTTAATTAATAAAGAAACTGCCTAGGCCCATTTGATAGGCCAACCCTTAGGTGGGTGGAGTAAACAGAACAGAATGCTGGAAGGAAGAAGCTGAGTCGGGAGTCGCCATGATTCTCCCACTCCAGACAGACGCAGATTAAGATCTTTCCTGGTCAGCCACCTCATGGGCTACACAGAATATTAGAAATGGATTAGATCAATATGTAAGAGCTAGCCAATAAGAGGCTGGAACTAATGGGCCAGGCAGTGTTTAAAAGAATACAGTTTTTGTGTAATTATTTCGGGTATAAAGCTAGCCATGCGGGCGGCCGGGTGCCAGGAACGTAGCCCGCCGCTCATATTACTACATCAAACACTAAAAGAAAAGAAAGTAAAACCAAAAAAGTAAATACAACAAAGTTATGTTTGAGGAATTGTAAACCCACGACCAAAATGTTAGTTTATCTGGGAAGAGTCTCATTCAATGCTCCCTGCCTGTAAAATCATGATTTAATCTTTCTTATAGATTATTTTTCATTCACAGCCATAGTGTAGGAGAAGTAAGAACTGAAAATAATGTAGAAGCTATAGTGACTTATAGGAAAAAGGTTACATAAAAACAAACTCTTTTACCTGCAGTAATAACAGAAGTGAAGCTGGTACTGTCCAACTTCAAGGGTGGAGGTATGGTTGTAAATCTACCAAGAGCAATTAATTCGATTGTTCTCAAATGCTAAAACACCTTAATGGTGAAATGAAAAATAAATGCTTTGGAGATGTATCAAAATCATGCCGTGATTTTTTTTTAAAAAGAGCGCATATGCAGGTTATAATAGAAAGTCTGTGTGGAAAAGCAAATTTTAAAGAGTCCAAAACCAGTTGAGAAAGTAGTTGTATTCTATCGATTTCTGGAGACAAGTTTGGTAAAATATTGTGATATGTTAAAATCTACACCTTTCAAAATATACTCATCATACAGACCTCATAATTTCCAAAGCATATTTAAATTGTAATATTTTAGACTTTAAAATGAATGGAGGTAATTTTCACGAAAAACTGACTTATTCAATTGATATGCATTAATTGGAAGCTAAGAAATCTTTATTCAGGCTTTAAGAGATCATGTGTATTTTAGAAATGTAACCCAAGGAGGGAAAGATACAATTATTGGATTATTAATAATTGTGGAGATGAGCTAAATAAATATATTTTCCTGTATAACACAGTTGGAGATTATAACACACTGTAGTCTCAGAAAGAATCTGAATATATTTAACACAAAGATGATCACGGCCAATCACACAGAAAATTTCTTTATCTAGATATAACCCAAGATGGAATTGCTCATATCATAGAAAAAGGGTCATTTCAGGCCAGAGGACCTTATTTCACAAAATGAGATTTTGCAGACAGAGGTCATGAGGACTTAAGATGCACAGTCAGAAAGAAACTATTCTTCAGACTTAAGAGTTTTGGGGTGAAATGCATCTGTTCTAAAAGATACACTTAAGTCCATATACCTTTTTGGCTAACTTGTGAGAGGTTAATATATTTTTACTTTTTTATTGTAACTCTGTATATGTGGTATGCACAGTGTACACATGCACGTTTACCAGTGTGGGGGCACACATGGATGTACATACATACTGTTCAACTTTCTTCCTCTCCCTGTGATAATCACCATGACCAAATGCAACTTAGGAGGAAAGGGGTTCATTTTAGTGTATACTTCCAGGGTACAGTCCATAAGGAGGAAAGTCAGAGCAGGAATTAAAACAGAAACTATGGAGGAACACTGGGTTATTCTCGAGCTTGTGCTCAGTTATCATTCCTATACAACCCAGGCTCACCTGCCTAGGGATTGTACCACCCACAGTGGGCAACACCCTCCTGCCACCATTATCAGTCAGGACTATCTCACAGACAAAGTCACAGGATAATCTGATTGGGGCAATTCAATCAAGGTTCCCTCTTCCCAGGTGACTCTAGGTTATATCATATTAATAATAAACACTAGGACATACATTAAGGACAGAGGTTCACATCTGTAAGTCTTCCTCAGTCACTCTCCACCTTATTAATTGATGAAGGGTCTCTCAGTTAAACCCAGAGCTGTCACATAAGGCTGGTCAGCTTGTTCAGGGAAAACTTGTTTCTGCCTTCTGAGGGCTTCGATGACAATCAGGCTACTACGTTTACCCAGCATTGATATCAGTGCTGGGGCTTCAAACTGCAATCCTCATGCTTGGACAGCCTCTAAGATTTTTATCTTTCCATATTCTTTTTATGGTTTACAGTTAGGGTGGTTCCAAGTAATTACATCGCTAAAACATATGGGAAATAGCGCACACAATGACAGAGGTCCCTCCCAGGATCTCTCATTTACGTGCTGGAGAACAGGAAAGGTGGTATTTCATATAATAAAGTCCTAGTTTGAAGACCTGGAAACAAGGGACACTAAAGCAACTCCAAATGTGCAGCCTCTATATAGCTGTGCCTTCCCTGGGTTGCATTATGCCCACCCACACCCCATGAAAGTAGATCTGCTTTACTGGGTCTGCCTATTTAAATGCTAATATCTCCTAGAAATGCCCTCACAGACACAACCAGAAATGTTTTACAAGCTATCTGTGCATCTATTAACCCAGTCATGCTTGTACTGAAAATTAACCATCATAGTCTGATGAGCAAAACCAGGCAGGATGGCTTAAACCTATAATCTAGATACTTGGGATGCTGAGGCCACAAGCTATCTTGGGCTCCATAAAAAAACACTGCTCAAAACAGAACAAAACAAGAAGCAAACAAACAATGACAACAAAAGCCTAGCCTGTTGAGCAAAACATGGAGGTGGTGTGTCACGACCTCCATCCAGGCTTGCTCCCTCCCCCAAATCTCTTTTCAGAATGAATCATAAACACACTGGAAATTTAGCAGCAAAGAGCTTTCCCTCTGCTTCTGATGTAGCTGTTGCTGGCTCCACTGCCTTTGAATGGCTATCGTTGCTTCACTATTTCCTCAGAGTTGAATCCATTTTGTTAGACCCCTCCCCTCATGGTGATGGTTGGTTAAGATGGTCAACTTGTCAGAGGCTAGAGTTAGCGAGGTGACAAACCTCTGAGTGTGACTGAATACATTTCTAAATTAGATTACCTGAGATGGGAAGATGCCCCTCGATGTTGACAGCACTGTTCCCTAGGCTCCAGCGTTGAACACAAGGAAGACAGTAAACTGAGCACCAGCCCTGAACTCGACCTCCTGACCCTGTGCGCCATGTGACCTGTTACCGAATGCTCCTGTCTCATAGCCTCCCCACTCTGATGGACTGTGCCACAAGAAGCCCTTCCTTCTCTAAATCACTGTCCTTGGGGTATATTATCACAGCACGAAAGGCACCTAACACACCCACCCAGCACATTTCCTTCTCTGGTAAAATTTCCTGAAGCTGGAGACTTCAGAAGAAGGACACTGTGGGTCAGCTTAGTGAGAGCCTGGAAAGGAATATCCTGATGGCTTCCTCTTGATCCATCCACCTCGCACTGCATTATAGAAGTGAATTAGGGTTTGGTCTCTCAAAGAAGGAGCTATAAATGGGGTTAAGGAAAAAGTGGCAGGCGTTTGGTTTTCACCTTTCAGTTTCCCCTTTGATGTGCTTTTCAAAATGAAGAGTATAGGAGAATGTCAATTCTATGTTCATCCTTAGAAAAGGGCCCAAATTTAGAACAATGGTGGCATTCATATTCCAAATGCAGTGCCAATTAGAGCATTATATTTGGTACTTACGGACTATACCATATCATTCCAACGTATTACTGTCTTAACTGAGTCTCATAATAGCCTACTATAGAAACTAAGACAAACACTTTTATTTCTACTTAAAATTCAGCAGTTTAAGTTTTTAAAAGGAGGAGATTAGAAACTAGAGCTAAGGTCCTTGAAATATTTATTCAAGAAACATTATTTGAAAAAAATAGCCAGTGAACTTTAGCTTATCATCTCAAGAGAAAATAATAAGCAGTTTAATAAGTTGTGAATGCAATGCATGTTATACATATACATTTGTCTCTTTAAAATTTAACACCTCTAACTAAGTAAAGCATTAGAGATTTATCTTTCCAAGATGAGATAGCATCAACAATGAAGCCTTGCAGGTGGCAAGCATATAATCCTTCTCTGAGGATTACATAAGACTCTATGAAAATATCATCATATGTAATTATAGACATCTTTTAAAATATATAAGGGATTTCAGGAAAAAAGCTCTAAGAAATGTATTGCATTGAGCCAGCTGTTTGTGCTAATAGTAGAATTGAAATTTAAAGAAGGAAGGTGAGAAAGAAAGTGTGAGGGGATGAGGGGACAGTGAGAAGAACGAAAGATTACGTGTTCTTTGGGCTTTTGCTAACTTGGTGGGTTTAAAAAGAAACTCGTTTAGAATTCAACAATGTCTGAAGAGGGTGTAATTGAAACGTTTATCAGTTCAGCGGTCAATGAATACCAGAAAATCCAATTTGATTGTTTAAGGAAATTATCCTTACCGTGTAGAAAATTCAGAAAGGTGGTCCAGATCTGAGGTAGTTGCTACATGGTGTTATCAAGAATCTGGGTCCTCTCTTAGCAGCTCTGCGAGGGTTAAGACGTGAGCGTTACCTTCAAGGCCACAAAGGGCCTTGAAGTTCATCGGTCTACACTCTGCCATACAACAACTTTGAGCGCCAAGGAGAATCTGGTGATTGTTTCAAATGCTGCTCTTTGAGGTATCTGTGGGATACAACAGTTTGAGAGTGTGCCTGTCACATTGTGTTATACTCAAGATCTATCTAGAGAAGGATAAATCTGAAACAAATCCCCCAAAAAATAGGTTTAGAAAAGGTGAGACGGTAGGACATGGAAGAACACCATAAAAATTGTGTAGGATGGATTTTGGTTTTCTTCTTGATAATGTAAAATTTTATCAAATACAATGAACTCAAGCAATATCAGGCAATCAGGAAGCTAATGCATTTACTAAGTGTACAATAAGTGCTTAAGAAATGTTTATTAGGCAATAGATTGAACACTATGCCTTCTTCTGCAAAAGTCAATTGCTTATTTAAGTCGAGCCTTTCATTATGCAAAGTTGCTCATGTCTGAAGCAAACTCTTAGCTCAGCTGATAGACCGAAGAGGTAAAAGCTTGACAGTGTATCCCCTACCCCATGCTGATCACTAAAATTAAGCCTGAAACCCGGTCTTACAGGAGCCCTTAGCTTTAGCATTTGACAGATGAGGACAAGCATGTTATCTGCTTGTTTTACTGCTTGATAGAACATTTTCAGAAAATACCTGGCCACAAACCCTCCATTATCTGCATAGCTGTTGCCTTCACTTTTGTCACCTTTAGAATAAAGGGAACTGTCACTTTCTAATACATCAGGTATGAAGTGGAGACTCCTGCGGTGGGGTGAACCAAAACAGTTGTTTCTGTTCGGATATCTCACCTGACTGACCTCACCATGAGCTGCTAGAAATGAACTAGGCAGCATAGTATACGAGAAGCAAATGTACTTTTTTTTTTCAGAGAAAATAAAAATAACAGTTCTGACATGAGTAATAATCTGGACAGGATGAAAGATCTTCATTCTAAAATAAATAAATAATAAGCTGTGAGGACATTCTATGACTTAGTTTGCAAAACAGAAAAAAAAATCATCAGTGATTATATAATGTTTCTTGTTTTCGGGACATTAATGTCCTTTAAGAAAAATGTTTAAATACTGTATAGAAATACATGATGGTTTGATTTAATGAATGTGTGTTTTGGTATCTGAAGTCTGTAGCTTAAAATTTCATAGCTATGGGGAAAATATGCTCCTATGGCAATTCTGTGCATGAGGAAGGGTCCCCACCACCACTATCCCACTTGTCAATCCTACAGTCAGAGTGGTAGGGGACAAGCAATTAACAGAAGGATAGGCTCAACCATTAACTTGAGCATGTCTCCATGTAAGAAGGGATTTAGGACCACAGAGTTAAAATCCAGCCTGGACCTTCCTTATCTAGCCAAGGGCTGAATACTAATGGCAATGCCTTTGAAGGCTTGGCACTATTCTAAGAAATAACAATGTGGGCAACAGTTACTCGGTAGAAAATCTGGCACATCACAAGAGGAGTCTTCCCTCCAGGGTGTTTTTAGATTAGCTGGAAAACTGTCACACCAGCTTGCTTTCCTTTTCCACGGGTTCTCAGGGAAAACTCCCTCTCTAAATGGCAGCTGTGGTTTTTGCCACCTTCCTACTGGGAATTCTCAATATTCTTGTTTGTATTTTGCAAGAGTTTTCAACTTCCATGGGGAGGAAGTGTTGTGAAATTACTATTAGTATCTAACTCCTGTTTTCATCAGTACGAATTTCTCTGTAAGTGTTATTCATAGTTTCTGCAAAAGCCAAACACAGAATGTTACCTTGGAGTGCTAATGAACCCTTAAAAAAATCACCCAGAATGGCTTCTGCAGTGAAGGTGAAGCAAAGCCAAAGAGAGGGCCATCTAGAAGGAAAATCAGAGTGAACATACGTGTCCATTTTTAAACCCTTTAAAAAATGCCTCCCAAACTGGAGAGGGAGGGGGAGAAGAGTGGGGGGAGGGGAAAGAAAATGGGAGGCTGGGAGGAGGCAGAAATTTTTTTCAATAAAAAATAAATAAATAAATGCCTCCCAAGGTATTCTTGAAAAATAAATTACTGACTTAATTAATTTCCTTAAGAATAAGAGTTAATCCAAAGTCAGTCCATCTCTATTGTACAATAAAGATGAATAAAGGCATTACTGGCCTCCAAAAAAAACCCCAGATGTTACCACCAAAATTTACCACCAGCTGCCCACTTCTACTTGTCCACACATGTGGATGTGTTTCTTATGGTACTTATACTCTACCATCTTGATTATGTTCCTTTCAGTGTTCTTTCCTCTTAAGTTCAGCCCACTAACTACCTTAAACTCAAGTCCGTATCACCAGTACCTTAGAGCATTCATAATAAAAATGTAATCCATGCTCATGTATTCATTGAATCAATTCTACCTACTACCTACAGATCAGTACAATTATCTAACATAGATCAGCTTTAAATTACCTTTAAAGCCACCTCCTCATGAAAGGCAAAAGTCAATGTTAAGGTGAAAAGGACTTTCAGACAGAAAGCAGGGCAAGAAGACATTGTGCTGAACATGAACAAGAAACCCTGAGACCTGCAGGGTCCAGAGTTTCATTCTGTTCTTACCCCACAGAAACGCATTCCTTCCTGTATTACAGGTGTTTGGAAACAATTACTGAATTGAGATTTGGTCAATGCTGATTCATCTCCATCCTCCAATGCCTACCACAGTGTGTGATTCGAGGTGGGTGTTCAATATACATTGAAATATGACTACAGCAGTAACTGGTGAGTCCCGGGACTTGGAAAAATAATAAACACATATGATTATGATTGGTGGGATTTATTTATGCATTTTATTGTTTTAAAAAGGGAACTTCTCTGCTCCTCCCTTAGGAAACAGTTTCTATTCAATTCTTGCCTCCTGCAAGGAGATCGTCAAAAACCGCACTTCAAACGAGTAACTTCCCCTCTCTCTTCCCTACCTCCCACTGAGTCTGTTTGGGTTACTCATCAAATAACACCCTTTCATTTTTACTAGGGTTTGAACATGGTGTATTAAAGACCATCCTCTTCCTGTATGGAGATTGTTATCCAATACACACAACAACATTGCTTAAACATGACCACCTATTGGCAACACAGAAATCGTCAACTCACGTCAGAAAAATCAAACCATAATCTCTATGACAGTGAGTGTAATCATTAGCACCTCATAGTCTGATGATCTAACAAGTAATTATAACTTGTAGACAAGTTTGTGAATTGCTTACCTACAACCTACACATGTCTGTGAGTGAGTAAATAAGGAAGTGTGGTTGACGAGAATTCACTATCCATTCCTCTGATTGACAGAAGAGATAGATGTCTCTGCTTAGCTCAGCTTTAATTCAAATGATGGGTTTTATCTGAAGCTTCATTCCCTAACTACTGCTATGTAAAACTGCTTAAAATAAGTCAGGACCAGATCATTTGCCTAGTAGGTCCTTGGCATTATGGAACAGAGTGAGTAAAATGAACCCCAGGAGTATCCAAAGATAAGCAAACGTTAGCATGATAAATGGATGGCTGTGTAAGGAAACTGGTAAGCACTCACCATATACCGCTTTTGAAAAATGGGAGATGCCTGCCACTAAGGCAAAGTACATACACAATACTCAGAACCACCCTAACGTGAAATCTTTTGAAATTTTTCTTGAAACCAACTATTTCTCTGTCTTCTCTCAAACAATAACTCCCCTCTGAAGACTTCAGAGGAGGAAATACTCATGGTGATTAGATCTTGTCCTTCAGTGAGCTTCTTGGTCAGAAGGATTTATTCCTATATTTTCTACATCATTCCATTTCTTACTCTGCTTCAGCAGGTAAGAGAGAAAGCCCTGAAAATGATGTCAACTCTAGCAGTGTAGAAAATGGTCAGATATTCTTTGAGGTACTCCATATTTATCTGTAGTCTTCCCTCAGCAAGAAAACAATCAAAACAAAGAGCTGTTTAGTGGAATATATTTGCTAGAAGGCAACAACTCCTTCCTTTACAATATCTATTGCCTCCACCCTCACTACCAGTATCTAGTACCAGGCCATAAAGGTTTCTTAAACATTTATTTTATTTATTTAATTTGTCACTGACAGGAGATGGGGATTGTGCATTTCTTGTAAGTCCCAGTAGAGTCCAGAAAAGGGTTTTGGATTCCTGAAGCTTGAATTACCAGAGGTTGTGATCTGCATGACATTGGGGTGAATATCCAAACTCAGGTCTTCTGGAAAAGCCTTATATGTCCTTAACCACTGAGCTGTCTCTTCATAAATGTGGAATTTCAAAAATATTTTTTGATTATAATATATTTACATCATCTTTTTCCTCCAATCCCTTCCTCCAAACCCTCCCATTACCCCCTTGTCCTCTTCACATTTATAGCATTTTCCTTTAGTTGTCTTTACACACATACACTTATGTGTGCAAGTGCACACACACTTAAGATATATAAATACAACCTGCTCAGTCCACATAATGTTACTTGTAGGTACATTTCCAGGGTTGACCATTTAGTATTGGATAACCAGTTGGTGTGCTCTTCCCTGGGAAAGACTATTCCTCTGGCTCTCAGCATTCATTAGCTGCCTATAGTTCTTTGTCTAGGGTTGATGCTTGCTGGGTTTCCCCATCCCGTGGTATCATATCTGTTGGTATCATCTTTGTTCAGATCTGAGACTTCATGTAGGTAGCTTTTGACATTTCTAGGAGACACAATCTTACAGCAAAGTCTTTGATTCTCTGACTCTTATAATCTTTCTGCCTCTTTTTCTGCAATGATCCATAAACCTTTGGTTCAGAAGTTGTGTTTTAGATATGTCAGTGGGGTCGGGTTCGACAACTCTTCATTTTGATTGGCTGTGATTTTCTGAACTGGTCTCCGTCTGTTAAAAAGAGAAGTTTCCTTGATAAGAAATGAGAACTACATTCATCTTTTGGTATAGGGACACATATTTAAAATAGAGATAAGTGATATGCTGGCTTAGTAAAGTGACGGTTATTAGTTCTCCTCCAAGATACATACAAATTTCGATAAGCATTGTATTATTCAACTGCTAAGTCATAAAATGCTCCAAGAAATGAGTGACTATAATACATCATAAAAGTAGTATTTCTTCAGATTGGATACAAATGTGAAACATACTTTGGGTTAAACATTACAAGGTAAACAAATTATTTCTATAGGGAAAATGATTGAATAACAGTTAATATAATTGTTTCAACCCATTGTTCTGCACTGTGTTTGCCAAAAGGGTAACCATGTACGGAGGAACTTCTTTTTCTTGAATTATGTAATCACAGACACACACTGGGGAGGGGAAATATTTTACTTCTAATGTCACTTTTTCCTTCCACTTAGATGATTATCTACCATAGTAGAATCACCTTGGAAGTCCAGAATGTTTCTATTTTCCACAAGGTAACTGACCGCAGTGAGGAAATGGTACTTAATCTTCTATTTCTATAGATGCTGTATGGTGAACAAGGAGACCAAGTGGATCTGGCTTTGTGGGAAAAAATGTCAGGGCATTCTACCCAGGCTATACCAAATGAGCTGTCTAAATTATGCAAGATCAATGCAACTATAATGATCCCTTGAGAGTAAGACGAAAATGCCATCAACTATATGGTTTAGGGTAATATAAATTTAACCTACCAAATATTTAGAGGCTGAAGTTGAAAGTCAGCTGTGTTCCAGGACTCTCTACTACCTTCTGATGGCTACGGGCAAACCTGGTATTCCTTGGATTATCACATTGCCTTTCCAGGGTCTATGTCCTCATCACATGGCTGTCTTCTCTGTGTCTACACTTTTACTCCTTCTATATTGAGTTTAATCCTTAGTACTAGGGTCCACTATGCCTCTGTCTGGCTTTGACTTGATTATTACACTATAAAGATCCTACTCTGAAATAAGGTCACATTTTTAATAGCAAAGATCAATTTTTTTCAGATCTCTTCCACCATGAGACTGGATATTTCTTTCATTACTACTGGTTTCACTCTGTTTCTCACAAAGTGAAACAAATGTTTTCCACCCCCTACCACTGTCCCCCAGAAAAGTGAAGGACAACATGTATGTAGAGAAAAGGATTTTAGCTTCACATCACTCGTAATATTAAGTCATTAACTATTCAAGAAGAGGCTCTTGCTTCCTTTTTCCCACTTAGATGAAACCGGATGATTTTATATTTCATACTCGAGTATAAATAGTGGTGAACAATGTTTTATTGTGCACTCAAAGGCAAAGAGTGTCAAAAACAACAGGACTGTATCAGTTATGTTCTCTTACTGTGCTAAAAGTCCATGACCAGGGTAATTTAGAATAAAGTTTCTTTGACCTTAAGGTTCTAGAAGAAGAGTCCATAATGGCAGCAAAGGCACGGCAGCAAGTGTTTGGAGCAGGGACCTGAGAGATCATAATCTCAGTCACAAACATAAAGCAGGAATTAGAGAGTGGGCAGGAAGTTGGGCAAGGTTATAAACTGTCAAAGCCCACTCACAGTGTTGGACTTCCTCCAGCAAGATCTAACTCATGATACTTCCACAACCTCCCTAAATAATGCCAACCATGAACCAAGGGTTGAAACACATGAGCTTATGGAGGACATTTCTTATTCAACCCACCACAGAGGAGGATGAGGTCAGGCTCCCCCACTTGGCATGCTGATATACCAGCCAGACATCTGATATAAAGGAAGGAATATTAACATTCTCACTGCTAAGTCATCTTGACAAATTGAAGCTTCTCCCCTTATAGCCTTTCCTTGCTTCTATGTAAATAACAGCATTGTCATGGTAACTGGTATACTAGGAGACTATCCATAAAGGTCCCTTTCTCTCCCTACCTTTCCTCCCTCGCATTTGCTAAAGAGACAAAATGTTCTGCTCTGTCTAGCTACCAATTAACATAAGTGAGGGATAGACGAACATAGCAAGTGAAACCATTGTGTGAGTAAACAAATTCCAGACCATAGGAATATCTCAAGAACCAAATATCACATTTCTTCAAGAAAATAAAAGACAAGAGTATCCTCAAACTTAAAGGAAATGCTAGTTACTTGGAATGCAATTCAAATAAATAAACTGAATAGCAATTTAAAAGCTCCATAAAATAGTTGGGAAAATGTGAACACTGACAAGGTATTTGATATGTAGGGAGAAATATTGCCATTCTTGTGGTAATATTTGACAGTCAAGGTAAAACTTGACAGTTTTGGAATATTATTTCCTTTTAAGAGTTTTACACTGAGATACAATAAGATGACATAATGTCTAAGAATTGCTCCCAAATAAACAAAAAGTGGGAATGGGTGAAGATAATGAAGCAAAAAAAGTTATGGTCACGTATTACTAACTAATGAAGTCGGAAATGAGCATCTGGGTTTATTTTTTGAACTTTTTCCTTCTGTTCTTATTCTACAACATATATGGAATAAAATTCTTACTTAAATTATTAAACTTTGATTCTGTAATGCTACACTATCATTACATAAACTGAAAACTAAACTTCTGTTTATAATAACTCTCTGGAGTTCGTTAGGGTCACAAGTAACAAATTATTTTAACATACAGCAGTGGCTCAAGCAAACCTTAAAGTGTGCTATAGTACCGTTTCCATAGTCTGTTGTCTGTTTAACAAATTTCCCTTTCCTATTTATTTATTCAATGGATATTCTTTATAATTTAATACACCCAGGGACAGTTCAAAATGTCAACAATGAACTATATAGTCCCTGTCCTGAACAAACTCATAAATTATAGGATAAATAATATGGACAGATAGATGATGAGTGGATCTGTTAAGTATTAGGAAGTTACAAGTACCAGATGCAACAAAAATGTACCACAAGACCATCTCATTTCCTCTCTGGAATGGTGGTGGGCAACCAAGAGTTCACAGAGCAAAGCATCCCTGAGTCTCACCTCCAATAGAAGTAGGGAAACGATGGCAGAGTTTTGAGTAGATAATACATCATGACCCATTCTTCACATTCATAAACAACTCAAATTTAACAGTAGTAACCAGAAGTTAAGCACATGGTCTCATTTTGGTGCAGAAAGTCTGGACTCAAGTATTAGTTTCACCCTTACCCCGAGCACTGATAACCTCAGTGATTACACCTACAATACAGCAAAGTGAAGGTTTCTTTTATGAGCATTATTCAGGAATAAATGGTATGGTCCACAGCAAGAGCTTTGAAACACAGTGCCCATTTTTTACACAAGAACAGACATGAACTTGAACCACCAAAAGAAATCCCAAGCATTTGATTAATGATAAAAGGAAAACTACATTTCCCGTCTGTTAACTATACTTCTTTTGAAAATCAATAATTGACTTCTGGAAGTCCATAAAACCATAATCAATCTTTCAAAAATACAAACAACGAAGTTTTAAACAGATGATGAATGTGAAGTATTGCCAGGTTGGGAGGCTAATAACACTTCTGAAGAATCTTCCTTCTGTTCGCAAGCTGTGTACACTGCTCACTAACAAGAGCATCAATGCATCTGAAGCATATTATAGCATCAAAGTAGCCACAGCATCACCTCCCCACCTTCACAGGCAGCTGTCACCCAGCCAATAGCCGTGAATATTACAGCTTGGCTATGTTCCAGGTTAACCTGTGCAATGGGGCTTTCACTTAAATATCTCACATTGTACTGTTCAGACATTTTCAGGTTTTCATGAAGACTCTAATTTTTATTCATTAATACTATAAAGGGGGACACTTCTGGGAATATATTCAACAATTTAACTTCTATGAACTTCATGACAAGATAATAAGTACTTTTTGTTGTCTTCCAATATTTTATGGGTGTTGAAGTATAGCTAGGTGTTAAGACACTTGCTTGGCATGGATGAAGACTTAAGTTCAGTCCACAGCACTATAAAAATGAGATTTTGACAAACATTAAGTGGTTTTACTAACTGTTGTGTTTAGAAATCTATTCCTTTTTAAGAAATCTATTTCTTTTATTGCTGTATAATAGTTGTTAGAGTTATTCTATTTATATATTCAATCTAACGTTGAACAGCAATGGGTAACTGCTTTTGTCGCTGCAGCCTGCCATGCAGGAGGACATTACCAAATTTCAGCAAAGACTCCACAGAGAGGAAAGAACACTGCCCCATGGGAAGGCAGTTGACTTGCAGGCTGGGGTTGTAATTGATGCTATGGCTTCCATAACCCTTTAACTGATAATGCGACTCTTCTTATATCTGCCATAAAATAAAGGAAATGAACTAGCTTGGAGGTCACAAAGTTGGCATCTCTGGACAGAGGTTTACTGCAAGCCAAATCTATATTTTGTGCATTTTGCAAAATGCTAATAAGAAAGGACATTCACTTTCTAGTGTATGCCAGATTCTAGTCTTCCCCTCGGTGTTTTCTGTTCAATTATTAGGCTTTGTTTTACAGATGTTGTAGATTTTTTTGAACAGAAAAAATAATCAGATAGCAGAATCCTCATATGTCCCACATTCTACATTAATATTATAGAGGCATTATTATTATTAACTAAAGTTGCTCTTTCCCTATGTCAAACCTAATGGATGCTTTCTGTTTCAGGTTCCCATCCATGTTCCTACAATGCATTTCCTCATCAGATTGCTATAGACTTCTCCAAGATGTGACCGTTTCTCAAAATTTTCTTTGTTTTTGATGGCATTAACAATTGTGAATGCTGAAGTATTTGATAGGATGCTCATCTTTTGGAATGTTATGGTTTTCTTATAAATACACTGGCAGTGTGAGCTCTGGAGAGGTAGATCACGGAGATAAAATGCCGATACTATCAGACCCAAGGTACATACTCTGCACACAATTTATGACAGTGGGCATGCTCTCCATCACTTGGCTCAGATATTGTGTCAAGCTTTTGTAATGAAAAGCTAACTTTTTCTTCAACCCCAAATACTTTAGAAAGAAGCCAGTATGTGCAACTCATATATAAAGGGTATAAATGTTCCCACTCCCCAACAGTACAGTATCTACATAAATAATTTGAAAATATCTCTTCATAGAATTGTGATTTCTTTGCTGTGACTTCATAATTTGTCCAATGACTCATTTATATATGTATAGATCCATTGATATTCATTTTATACTTTGGGCTATAATTCAAAACCACTTGATTTTATTGTTCAAATTTTTCTAGTTTTTGCTTTCTTAGAACTCTGAGTTAACCCAGTCATCATTTCTATCAGAGTCCTGGTTCCTTTCAATGTTGAATGATTTGAGAAACTAAAATATGTGTGGTAGGACACTTGTTGATACCAGAGGGTTAGTTACTTTAGAACCATCAGCCATCTAAAATTCCGCTTACTCTTACCCCTATACAGATTACATATTTGATTACTACTCTGGCCATTAAAGATGCTAAATTTTCCCTAATATCTAGATTATCTCTACCCACCTTTCTACCTAGAATAACCTTGTTGGAATTCAATTTGCCACAAAAGGAGATCTACTTAAAGGAATACATTTAAATGCAAGAAATCATACTGAAAATTGCACACCAATCTTCGAATGAACCCTCTCCATTAATAGGCACCTCCTTGATTCAATTCTTGCTGTCGTTTGAATATTGTGATGGTTTGTTTTCTTTTAAATATCAACTTGCCACAATTTAGAAACCTGAGAACAGGGCCTCAGCCAAGAAATTGTCTAGATCAGGTAGGCACATTGGCTTATCTGGGGAGGATAGTCTTCATTGTAGGAATTGATATAGAAAGATCCAGTGCATTGTTTTCTTGGCTGGACCCTGAATTGTCAAAGAGTGGGAGGCACAAAGCTAGATGAAGAATCAAGTGGGTGACACAGATGACTTTATTTCTCTGATTGTGACTATGGGTATGACAGATGCTGAAGTTCCTGTGTAAACTATCCCACAATGATGGGCTGTAGACTTGAATTGTTAAGTCAAATTCCCCAAAGTTGCTTTTGGGCATAGCATTTCATCACACCCACAGAACTGAATAGTGTGTGTGTGTGTGTGTGTGTGTGTGTGTGTGTGTTGTCTATATCGGCCTCATTTTCACAAATTTTACCACTGTATCATTTCTCAACCTGCTCATTATTGACACTTTGTCCTGAATCATTCCTTATCATGAATGATTTGTGTTATATAAGATACGTATCTAGTATAACATCTATCCAGTGGGTACCAATAGCCTCCCTGCCTCTTCTATTTCTGATAAGCAAGGATAACTCCAGATATTTTTAAATGTTCTCCAGGGGCAAAATCATTTTGAAATGAGTGTCACTGTACTAATATTGGAAGTTGAAATTTTTTAACCTCTTTCCTGATCCTCCCATATGCCTCTCAAAATGAATATGCTCCAAAAGTACAGACTTTATGGCACTGAAAGTTATACTAAACTAGCCCTACTACCTGCTTACCTCAGAGTTCAGCTTTCCTATATTACTTGGGCCAGGGATTGAAAGGATTTTAGATGTGAGTACCTCATGGCCTTCATCCTGGTACTTATCATACAGAATATGTAGCTATGATCTCTTTGTGTATTTTTCGCTCTTTATCTGTCTATAAACGCTTCAGTCATGTGAGCTCCTAACTATTGATGAACATACGTAGTTGTAGCTGCAATATACAATTGTTGGTACAGTGGTATTTTGCAGTTCTCTATGTTAAAGGAATCTCAGTGTATAAAAAGAAGCTTTTTATAAGATCAACAGTAATAGAGAACAAGGAGAGAGCAAGTTTAAGTTCTCTTTGCCAAGTTATGGCATCAACTTGATGTTATAAGCTTTTATAGTTGGAAGTCTTTGTTCAGAAGTTTTTAAAGAACAATTTGAAAAGTATTTCCCGAAAAAAAATTATTTTGAAGCTTTCCTAAACCTTAACCCTGGGATTATGTGACTATAGTACTAGAGGAACAAAAGCTTAAAAGAAGATGGAAAACTCACCTTTTCGTGGTACTGCTTTATTCTCTGACTCTGCATTCTATCTACACACATCTAAGGCAGTTCAGTGGACTCCTTACAATCTGAACTTGCAACATCCAGATACAGGTGCAGTTTGCACCCCAGTCACCCTTCACCCTACTTTGAAAAGACTTGCCCCCAACTCAAGATGTGGTAAACTCAAGGTAAAATCTCACTGCTCCAATTTCAGCCATATGACTTTGGTATATGTGGTATGAACATGGTATTGTAAAACAAAGCCCCTTTTAACAAAGCAGCCCATCCAAGACGTTCGGACACTATGCCTGGAAAGAGGTCTTTTCTTTTTCATTGTCAGTTGAGGCTATATAAATCTAAACCTGCTGCTTGTCATTGTTGGAAAGAATGCAAGCAAAATAGAGAGAAGCAGCGACTATAGCAATTGTGCTCAGACCTAGTCTTGTCCGATCTTCAGGGACTTATCTAAAAATGGTGAACTCTAGCATTGTTCATAAGCTGTTTTCTTTCTATGAGAGGACTGTTGTCCTTCCTGCAGCTGCACCCGCAGTGCCTCCCTGTGTGAAGAGATACTTCCCTCATCCATTGATATCATGTGATTTGATTTAGCTGATATAATTTAGGATAAATGAATGTGTGCATCCAGGAAGACTATAGACCCACCACTGCCTTCTCTGATTGCATTTTCCTTCTCCCTCAAGACTGAGATGGGGTGAATTTTTCAGCTAGGTCCCACATGCAACTTAAAATAAAACAGTGTTATAGGAAAACCATAAAATCTCCCAGTAGCCCTCTCCTTGTACTTCTCTCTGTGTGTCTCTCTCTGCATCACTCCGTCTATTTTTCTCCCTTCCCTCCCTTTCTTGTCTCCCTTCAATAATACTCTTACACTGGGTTTCTAAACCTGCAACTGGGAGCATTCTGGTTATCCAATGACTAATATATATTCTTTATTCTATTGCTGAAACATATAGTCAAGTAATATATTTACAAACAAATTATCAAAGTCAACATGTGAACAACTTTATGTTTCACTAGCCCATTCCAGAAGTGACAAATTCAATTTGTAATAAAAATTACCTATAGCATTAAATATACATTCAGAAATGCTTAACAAGTGTTCATAGTGGGCACTTATTTGTTTCTGATAACAGCTATGCCTGCCTGTAGCTAAGATTCTGTTTTTAAACCTCTTCTCACTGAACACAATAATCATAATTTCAATTCCTTTTAATAACACTTTGATTTTCACCACAAATATTTTGCATTATAGCTTTTAAAATCTTAATGAGCTCTTAAGAATTGTTAAATTTATTTTGAACATGTCATACTGTTGGTTTGATGCTAAAATTGAAACAATTTCATATTTCTCTTTTATCTGTAGGTAGACAGTGAAATATGAAAAGTATTTCCCAGCTAATATGTTCCAAATTCTTTATTCATAACAACATCTGGGTCTCCTCTTCTTCCTGTAGACTCAGGGAGACTATTCTTCCTGGTAAGATTTCAGTTAATCAGAGCTGTGTGACTAGTTTTAGCTGACATCACTGTAATCAATCACCTTGTAACCTGACCCTGAAACATCTGGAGATACCCTAGTGATTGTAGCTGGAAGGGATGCTGCTGGCATATACTGTGTAGAACATGGTGATGTTGATACTTTCCTTGCAGTTCATGGTATTACAATTTGCATCTTAAACTGTGTACCCTAAATTCACTTGGTCTACAGATTGACATTACTTTGAAAACTGGGATTTTGAGGGGGTGGGGTATGGATGGCAGAAATAAACCACTAGGATGGATGGTATAGGAGGTCCTTCTGTATTTGTGTTACTTTCATTGGTTAATAAAGAAACTACTTTAGGCCTGGTGATAGGACAGAACTTAGGTAGGTAGGGAGACAGAACTGAGTTCTAGTAGGAAGAAAGCAGAGTTAGAGAGGGAGAGCCGCCATGAAGCTGCCAGGTCAGACATGCTGAATCTTTCCCGGTAAGCCATGACCTCGTGGTGATATACAGAATAATAGAAATGGATTGAATCAAGATGTGAGAGTTAGCCAATATGAGGCTAAAGATAATGGCCAAGATGTGTTTAAATGAATACAGTTTCTGTATGATTATTTCAGGTATAAGATAGCGGAGCAGCTGGGACAACAAGTAGCCCTCTTGCTCCTGTTACAGGTGGACCTTTAAAAGTTGTATTTATTTCTAATCTGTAGCACCATTAATAAAACTCAGATACAGATATTGGGATTCAATCTGAAGACCAGAAAAGCAAAGCAATCAGTGGCTGGCTCTTACCTTGACCTCAGTACAAAAATGGTGACTGTGCTCAGAAAGAGTTGCCTCCTCCCATTTTATAATCCTCTCTAGTTCTGGGATTAATGGCGTGCACCACTACCACCAGGTTTCTAAGGCAAACTAGTGTGGCTATTGGGATTAAAGGTGTGTATTGTTGTGGCTACTGGGATTAAAGATAAGTATCATTGCTTTGGTCTGCAAGACTGGACAGTAGAGCTGTTTTACTTTTCTGATATTTAGTCAAGCTTTTTATTATTAAAATATGAATAAAATGCCACTACACTAATCTGCTTTGTCCACTTGAAGGCTGACCACACCATGAGAATTGCCATAATCCAAAACTCCTTCTGCCATGGACAGAGACACTCCCCTCTGTCACTCCTTTCTCACAACAGTGGGCTGGAATCTCTCTAAAACAAGCATCCAAGATTTATCTTTCCTGCCTAAGTTCTTTCTATCAGGTATGATGGTCACAGTGATACAAAAGTGAGTAAGATATGCAGGAAAGGCCTGACTATAAAAGAATATATACCTTTTAATGTCCAAAGTACCAGTGGTACCCTTATTCTAAGGCAACAAAATATCAATGAAAATAAAGATCATTTTAGAGTGGTATTTTCAAGACTTCTCATCTCTCTCAGAAGTTGCTACAGAACCGTGTGTTGAAACAGAAGGACTGGGAGAAGCAAGTGACTTGAATTACTGAATTATCTCACAGAGAGGACATGTCTGAAGAGTTCCTCAATCATCAATGCAATGTGTAATATGATTTGAATATGAAATACCCCCCACCAACAGGCTCCTATTTGAAGGCTTGTCTCCTGGAAAGGGGCACTATTTAGGAAGATGACAGAAACTGGAAGAGGTGGTACCTAGCTGGAATCAGGTCACTGGAAAGCACACCTTTGGAGGCCAGATCTTGTTTCCTGCCCCCTCCTCTTTCTGTGCCTCTTCTTCTTGGCCACAAAAAAAGTGAGTGACTTTGCTTTACCACAGCCTTTGACCACAATATTCTGCTTCATCGTGGCCGCCAAACAACAGAGCCAGGCAACCATGGAGTGAAACTTCCAACACCATGAGACAAAATAAATCTTTTCAAATTGTAAATAAATTCTTGTATATTTGTCACAGCAATGAAAAACTGGCAAATCAGGATGCAAATCTGTTTTCATCTTTAACCATGTTGACTGAGCCACATTTTATGGCAAATGTGTCACTACTATGTGATCTACTCTTATCAATATTGGTAGCTTTATAAATCTTGCCATGTGGGCATATACATGAATATTCTACATTCAAAAATACCAGTTCTAGTCGGGTGGTGGTGTCACTCCTGAGGCAGAAGCAGGTAGATTTCTATGAGTTCGAAGACAGCCTGGTCTACAGAGTGAGTTCCAGGACAGCTAGGGCTATATGGAGAAACCCTGTCTCAAAACAAACAAATAAACAAAAAACCCAACTCCTATCACATGTACAGCATCTAGTAGCTCCCAAACATAATGTATGCCTCACACAAATAATCTTTTAATTTTCTAGTCATTAATACATGACAAAGATAGAGATGGCTTTACTCGAGCAAAAACAGGTTTTAAAGAACTTATTTTTTAAACCAGTTGGCAATATACTCAACAATCTCCAGAATATAGAACATAATTTTTTGTGTGCGGGAAGAAGTGACCACCCAGGTCTGAAAAAGAAACAAGAAGCTGTGATTCCCAGGGTGTGAAGAATGTTTTTGTCCAGGAGTCCTAAAAATGTGAAATGAGAATCTGAAACACGATTTCCCTTCCTCAGCACAGCAGACACAATGCTGCAATTCCCAGCAGCCCAGCTGCAGAGAGCAATGAGTGTTCATAATACAATGGACGACAGCGTAGGAAGGAGCCCAATAAAATCCATGCTGAAGCCAAGAATAAAATCGGAGGAAAATGTCTTTACTATGACACCCTAATCCCTCCCTCTGTGCACCAGAGACAGGCTCCCATTTAAACCTAGTCTCTCTGTAGGTTCTTAGATGAACCATGAGAAAGGAAATAATGCTAACATCCCCGTGGCTTTCATCTGAAGGCAATAGTTTGTTATTTTTTTTAAACTTTCCACTTTTTTCCATCTCAGTTAGAGTCAGGAAAGTAATCACCAAAGCTTTCAAAATATGCTTGAAAGTCTTTAATTATCATGTCTCTGTGAGATGTAAATTGCTTGAAAACAAAGCAAAAAAAAAAAAAAAAAAAAGAATGAATCTAGTCGCGTTGACTTCAGACATTGAAAACTGACAAGCCCCAAAACTGATGACATCAGAAGAAACTGTTCGTTTCACTTCAGATTCTCCTAGTGGAGACATGTAGTCACCAAGGAACCAATTGAAACCAGAATTCAAATATCTCGTTTTCAAAAAAGTGTGAAGCTAATTCTATGATGAACAGCCATTTTCATAGGCAGAAACTATTCAGATATAAGCAATAGAAAAACAAAATCCTGCTGCCCTTGTGATATTCTGCATCTCCCTCGCAGTGGCCATGTGGAAGTGACTGAATGTTGTCCTGGGGGTACTCTACACAGGTGGGGCAAGGGATCTAACTTTCACACAAAATTACTCTAAAATTTGTAGATAATTACATAAATATCACTCCATGTGAGGTCACACTCACGTCCCATGGAGAGCGGAGGAGGGAAAAATCTGCACTTACAAAGAGAATAAATTCACTGTTTTGCAAAAGAGCCCACAAATTAATCTACTTTGTGTGAGACACGTAGACAACTCAACCTAATACCTACTAAAGAAGACTAAATCTAAAGGAATGGGTCTGTAGAGAGCGCATGGGAAGACTAGATCATGCTGGGAGGGAGAGAACAATCAGGAACCGGCTTAGATAAGGGCAACACTATGAACCACCAGGAAAACATCAGAGTGCTTAACACAGGATCACAAAGCCAGTCTGCAGTCTGGACTGCCTCAACAGTGCAGTGCACAGGTTGCTCAGGTGCACAGATCAACAGGACACTGCCTACAATGATTATTAATTTTCTACCTTCTTATAGAACAAAAACTCCTGCCTTCCTTTTCACTGTAGACAGAGCTGGTGTCAAGCCCATGAGTAAAGGATGTTTGTTACTATGTACTTCAGCTACAGCAGAAAATGTAAAAGTTCACGAAAATTAGCTCCTGGAAATATTTTTTTATCGTATGTCCTTGGAAGTCAAAGCCAGGCCTTATGTATGCTAGATAAGTTCTTCGCCTCTGATCTACACACCTAAATCTTATTTTATATTTCAAAATACTCCAATACTTTTTTGAAAATACTAAGGATATCTTAAACTAAAGTACTTTTCAATACATACAAAATCCAGAACTAGAGAAAATTGATGCTGTATTTTAAAATATAACATTGACAATTAATATAAAATTAGAAATTCTAGAATTGAAATAAAGAGTAAATCCTCAGTTGGCTAGAATTGCTAGAGCTAACAACTAAAATAGAGGTTGGAAATTAGTTTGTTAGAAGCTTAAAATTTATTATCTTATGCAACATGTTAAATTGCATGACCTTTCATTTTGACTGCACTGAAATTGTATCCACTGCCAGCTTCACCAATGAGACCATGAAGGTGGAGAATGTATATTATTCATCCTTACACCTCCCCAGATTACCGACCTCATAGTAGGAACTCTTGATTAATGGTCTCAAAGGCAATACTTTAAAACCTAGGTTATGCTGTGGCTGGAAGGCATTAGCATTATGATCTCAACTTTGACAACAGGTTACCAGTAATGAAAATTATGGCTTTTCAACACCACAACTATTTCATCAATGAAGCCATAACTTTATCAGCAAGTAAGTAGAGAAGCCCTCGGATGGCATGAATGCTGTTTTAATTTTATTTATAGAAAGAAAATTTCCAAGGAAGGCATAGTACCAGTTGTCTTAAAACCCAATTATCAAACCATAACAAGGGGTTATCATTCTTGGCAAAAACAAACAAACAAAAGACTTATAAACTGTGGGTAATAGTGACCTTTCAAACAAAGCACAGGCCTTCTTCTCTCAGTAGTTATAAACTCTGTGTGTATGTGTGTGTGTGTGTGTGTGTGTGTGTGTCTGTATGTATGTCTTCTTTTTTGAGACAACTCAAATTCTTAAATTCATAATCCTTTTATCTAAGGTCTGGGATTACCAAAACGCACCATCACACAGTATAAAACAGTTGTACACTGACAGAGAGTCCTGGTGGGGGTTTTGGTGGTGATAGTGGTGGATTTTGTAGCTTTGCCTGTTAGTTTGATTGTGTGTTTGTTTCGGTTTAGGTCCTATTTTGTCTTATAAGGGTCTTTTCTTCTCCCCCACATGCCTGCTATGTCTTGCCAAGCTTGGGAAAAGCTATGTCCTTGTGGTGAAGGCAGAGGGCACCCAGTCAGTTCTTGACCCATGCAACAACTAAAAGCATCCTTCTCTTTCCATGATTTATGCTTTGTGTCACCTAATGGCAGTATGCTACTTTTCAATGTTTAATTATAGTGATTTCCCATAAGTATGTTCTTAAATGTCAAATATATCAACAACCAGTTGATATATTATCTCATCCAGTCTTGTAAAGGTCAATTTAAAGAACTGCTCTTGATAACATGGAATCATTATTTATCATAATTTCACAAGCTAGCTGCTCAATAAAACTCAGAGATGAGGCTCCTGGAAATAAAAACAGGCAGAAGGCCATTGAGAATATTTGTTTTTCTGAAAGTCCTCAGTCATTCAAAATGCTCATTTTTCTGGATGCCTCCTTTTCTCCTTCAATGCCTTTGATTGAAATTCTGAAAATGCATGGAACTCTTGAAATATAGGAAGCAAAATGCAAAGTAGACTGTATTAATCTGTCACCAAGCTTTAAATAGTCCTTTTATCTCACACAAAATGAACCTCATCTGCCCTATATTCTCATTCCTCTGGCTCTTTATAGATTGTTGATCTTTGTGTTGTCCCTGCAAGTGCATGGGAAAGTTTGATTGTGTGTGAAAGCTAAATCTATGACACACAGAGGTTGCTTTTCTCGGCTGGATATGTCTCTAATATACTTCAAAGTAAATCTGTAAAAAAGAAAAAGAAGAAGAAGAAGAAGAAGAAGAAGAAGAAGAAGAAGAAGAAGAAGAAGAAGAAGAAGACTTCATTAAGAGCTATTCCCATTATGACTTCTGAAATCTCTTGATGGTCTGATGCAGTTTTACAACTTGTACTAAATATAAATGAGGAGCAAATAAAAATAAACATTACACATCAGGAGTGCTCATAAAACCCCTGGTAATTGTTCTGCCCTCTAACCAAGCCCAAGGAAATGACACCTAAAATCCTATTTTTAAGGTTCTATACATTGTGGTAGAACCACATGACTGCCTCCAAAATAAGGCCATGTGCTTAAGCCAGCATTGAGCAGTTTTCCTTCCCTCCATTAAAGACACACACACACACTACACCACACACACACACACCACACTACACCACACACACATACCACCCATACACACACTACATACCACATACACATACACACACACACCACCCATACACATACACACACATACTACATACACACACATGCACACACACACACACAGAGGGAAAGTCTTAGCTTTATCTGTTAGTAATAATTTTTTAATTATAAAGATAAAAGTTTTAATATTAAATTATGTTTGTGTCTCAGAGATTTATGTTTCCACATGTACAATACTAATTATTCTAAATACTCTCTTATAAATGGTGGGTGGGTCTATTGGCTCCAAAGCATAAAGACAAGCCATGTTATTTCTGTCAAGCACAGAATAGTTAATTTTCTTAATTACTCATAATAGTTCTACTCTCATAGCATTTCAATAAGAACAAAAGTAAAATAAAATCGATGAAACTCTAATGGAAACAGAAGTTTATGGGAACTAAATAAAGTTTAGACAATATAGCACTGATGCAGATATAAGGAATGAGCCAACAATGGTCAACCCTGTAGCAAGGAGGCCGCTTGTTCATCCGAGCCACCCAGAACCAAAATAATCACACAGAAACTGTCGTAATTAAATCACTGCTTGACCCATTATCTCTAGCTTCTTATTGGCTATTACATCTTAATTTAACCCATTTCTATTCATCTGTGCATCACCATGAGGTCGTGGCCTACCAGCAAAATTTCAGCATATCTGTCCCTGGCAGAGGCTCCATGGCTTCTCTTGACTCCACCTTCCTTCTCCCAGCATTCAGTATAGTTTTCTCCACTTAGCTAAGTTTTGTCTGCTATATGTCCAAAGCAGTCCTTTATTAACCAATGGTATTCACAGCATACAGAGGGGAATCCACATCACAACCCAGACATCCAAGGGACTGTGAATCAGCTGATGGTGACTGACATCAGACTTCCAGGGAACCTAGAGCAAACAGAGACATCATCTGTCATTTAGCTATTTCTGACAAAATGCCACTTTGAGTGCTTTTGTGTATATGGTGTTGAGGTCAGAGTGCCTTTACCAGTCTGTCTGGGTGTGTCTGCCTATAGGACTGTGTGCCAGTGTCTGTGCAGCCTTTGTGTGGGCCATGTGTGCTTGGGTGCCTATTGGCCTCTGCTTGTATGATGATTAAAGTATGTCACATCGGCTCAGAACTACTGGAGTTCATTCAGCTTCTTCCTTTTCTGACTTCTGAGTTCAATCCTCCCTGTCTCTGTAGAAATCACAAAATCCAGTTGAATGAACTTAAATTCTAAGTAGAGAGAGAGGTTGTAACACCAATTTTTTGTGTGCAACTTTACATAAGTGTTTTATTTCTTAATGGATTATGGTATTACTATAATGATACAGTGATTATGTTAATGGACATTACTTACTATTTAATTAACAGTCATCCTATTTGTATGTATAATCTATGTATCTACCAAAGGATTCCTCTCCTGATAACATACAATATAACAAGAGCTTTGTATTCAAAACTTATTTTTATAGCTAAAGCTAAATGGAAATATAAAAAAAGTAGAGTCAAAATATATAACACTAAATGTTCTGATTATTTTCTATTAAATGGTGATTCTCTTGGTTCCAGAACATAAATCAAGCCATGCTACTTCTAACAACCACAGAACAGTTGATTTTTTTCTAATTACTTATGATATATACATGTGTATGATATATGTGTGTTTGTGTGTGTATGTGTGTGTATGTCTGTGAAGTAGGATTGAAAGTTCTCTGGTAACAAACCAATAAAAGATCACTAATTAAATTCCATTCATGATTGAAAGATTCTTTCTGCCTTTGGTTTCCTCAGGTAAAAGTAAAAAGGAATTTTCAGTTAAACAAATGGAACACTTAATAGGCAAAGGCATGAGTAGACACTTTATGTAAAAGCAACCAAAGTACAATAAATATATTAAGAGATATCCAATTTGTACCAGACAATAAAGGACAACTTAAAACCAAACTATGATAGCACTAGGCACCCACAAGAATGAATAAAATCTAATAGGGAATCCACTTGGCAAGAACATGAAGACATTAGAACTCTGAAACCTCTCAATAAAGAATTGAGACCATAGCTTTGGGATGTTTCCCGTTTCTTTTTATTTAAGCTTCATTTCTGACACTGTGATACAATATCCTGACAAAAAGCAGCTTTGCAAAGAGAGGGTTTCTTTGGCTTACAATTCCAGGTGACAACACGTCCTGACTGGGAACTCGAGGCAGAAAATTAAGAGCATTGCATCTACAGTAAAGAGCAGAAAGTGAATGAGCACATAGATCTTTGCTTCCTTGTTTGCTTTCCCCCCTTGCTCTTGGGTAATAGTGTTCAGGAACCCCTGCCTAAAGAATGGTGCCACCCTCAATAGGCTTAGTCTTTCTACATCAGTTAACAAATCAAGGCAGTCTGTCTCCCATAGACAAACCCACCGGCAAGCCTGATCTAGATAAGTCCTCATTAAGATTCTTCTTCCAGGTGATTTCAGATTGTTATCAGGTTAATAATTAAAACTAACCAACTCGCTTTCCTTTCTTTGCTTTGCAGTGCCGTGGATCAAACTTAAGTCCCCCTGCATCTCTGCGTACTAAGCAAGCACTCTGTCAACTAAGCTACATCTCTTAGAACGTTTTATTACTTATTAAAATTAATTATCTATCCCATGACCATCTATTTCTACTCTTAAATATCTACGCAAGAACAATGAAGTCTTAAAAACACAAGTTTATTTCTCTCCTTTCATAGTTGCCAGTTTTTGCACACAAGAATTATATTGTTATTTCATGTAATTTACTACATCCTGCTTTTCAATACCAAGAAGTAAATTTACAATTTTCAGAAACATCATATAGTTATTTTTTGGTATAGAAAATGAAATGGGTTACTTTTTATTATTTAATTTTTTTATTTTACATACCACTCCCAGTCCCCTTCCCTCCCCATCTCCCACCCCACTGTCTCCACCCTTCCCACCCCTGTCCGCTCCTTAGAGGGAGCAAGGCCTCCCTTGTGCATCAACAAATTCTGGTAAACCAAGTTGAGGCAGGACCAGGCCCCTCCCCACTGCATCAAGGCTGAACAATATATCCCACCATAAGGAATGGGCTACAAAAAAACAGTTCATGATTTTTTTTTTTCTAGTTCCATCCATTTGCCTACAAATTTCATGATGCCATTGCTTTTTACCACTGAGTAAAACTCCATTGTGTAATGTATCACATTTTCTTTATTCATTCTTCAGTTGAAGGGCATCTAGGTTGTTCGCAGGTTCAAACTATTATGTTCATAGTTGAGCAGGTATCTTTGTGGTATGATTAAGCATCTTTTGGGTATATGCCCAATAGTGGTATTGCTGGATCTTTAGGTCAGTTGATTTCCAGTTTTCTGACAAATCACCATACTGATTTCCAAAGTGAGTGGACAAGATTGCACTCTCCCTAGCAATGGAGGAGTGTTCTCCTTACTCTACATCCTCTCCAATGTAAGCTTTAATCAGTGATTTTGATCTTAGCCCTTCTGACAGGTGTAAGATGGTATCAGTGTCATTTTGCTTTGCGTTTCCCTGATGGCTAAGGATGTTAAGCAATTCCTTAAATGCCTTTGGATTATTTGAGATAGTGTATATAAGTGATGCCAAAAATTCTACCAGAGAACTCCTACAGCTGATTAAAACCTTTAGTAATATGGCAGGGTAAAAGATTAACTCAAAAAAAAAAATCAGTATCCCTCCTATATACAAATGATAAATAGGCTGAGAAAGAAATCAGAGAAACATCACCCTTTATGATAGCGACAAATAACATAAAATATTTTAACCAAACAAGTGAAAGACCTGTATGACAAGAAACTTAAGTCTTTGAAGAAAGAAACTGAAGAAGATATCAGAAAATGGAAAGATCTCCCATGCTGTAGAAGAGGTAGGACATAGTAAAGATGGCAGTCTTACCAAAAGCAATCTACAGATTCGATGCAATCTGCATCAAAATCTTAATACAATTCTTCACAGACATTGAAAGAACAATACTCAACTTCATATGGAAAAACAAAACAACTCAGGATAGCCAAAACAGTTCTCTACAATAAAGGAGCTTCCAGAGCCCTTGCCATCTGTGAAATGAGTTCTAGAACCTTTTAATCTATACAAAACTCCATGGTTGCTCATCTCATTAGTACAATCATGTAGCTTATAACATTCTCTTATATACTTTAGAAAATTCCACATTGGGGCTGGAGAGATGGCTCAGAGGTTAAGAGCACTGCCTGCTCTTCCAGAGGTCCTGAGTTCAATTCCCAGCAACCACATGGTGGCTCAGTCACCTGTAGTGAGATCTGGCACCCTCTTCTGACCAGCAAGCATACAGACGGAACACTGTATACATAATAAATAAATAAATCTTTTAAAAAAAATTCCACATTGCTTATAATATCTAAAACACTATAACATAAGTCACTGCTACAAAAATATGCTATTATTCAGGAAATAATGAAAGACGAGAAAAACAGCCTGTATATGTTCATTACAGCTATAAACATCCTAAGTTAAATTATATTTTTTAGTTCTTTGTTACCTGAATACGTGGGTACAGAATTAAAGAATCAATTCCATGGGCTCAGAAAGATAACCGTATCCACAATTTTACAAAAATGTACATTATTTTCAAATTTATGTAAAGCACAGATGTGTGCCTTGCATATATTTTATATGTATATAATGTGTGTTCCTTTTAAAAACAAACTCATGATCATAATTAAATGGCTAATATCAGATTGAGTAATTATTTACATAAAAATGTTTGCTAACAAAAACTTTTTTGGATACTGTGGTTTTAAAATGTAACTCTCTTTACAGAATGTTCATTTTCCTACAGCTATTTATGTATGCAGAGAGTGAACCCCATCTGCATTGCTTATTTAAAATGCAGTGGTTATTGCATTATAAGAAACCACTTTGGCTCTCACCAACAGTGTAAGCAATTATCTCAAGCCAAATATCCTTAACTACTCTTTTGTCCTCTCCAACTTTAAAAGGCATTTCCATTTTCTCAATAGCTGCACAGAAATGGAGGGCTGCCTTTTATTGTTGTGTTAAAGAAGATTCTATGAAAATGGCTAAGAAGCATTTCCCTGCAATAACGTATTATGAGCTGTGGATTTTAAAAGACTTTCTATTACCAATACTGTAATAGGACAGATGTCTCCTGGATCTACCACGTGTGCAGTAAGAGCTAGGGCTTTGTAGGAGTTGACTATTGGGAAAAAAATTAGTTTATCGTACAAAATACTTGAGAACTATTCTACAAAGTAAAAAAAAAATAGTCTCTTGGAAATTTTTCAAAGGAACTTTGGAAGATGGTGTTTTAAATACAAAGCATGGGCAGCAGAAGTAACTGGAGTCAGTCAGACAGCAACAGACGAAAAGTACCAGAGTTTTATAGAAACCAGCTCCTATGGCAGATTACGGCAGCATTTGCTTTCAGACATGTCGGGATTTCAAGTGGGAAAGTCTAAGTGAAGGTCACAAACTAGCCTTCGTGAATCAGGGGAGTCCACCTGGCTATAGAGAGCAGATGGCAGCAGAGAATACTTATCAGTTTAAAAAATTTATGAAGTGTGTACTTAGGTTTCAGGCTCTTCAAACACAAATGTATTGTGAGTCGTTCACCAGGTTCCACCCTTGTCACTGATAAGGTCTGGGGGTCTGTGTCCCTCAAAACTGAAATTTAGAAATCTTATCCTGAGAGAGCAATGTTAATGGGTGAGATATTTGAGAGGTTGTTAAGTCAGGACAAAACTCCTTAATAAATGGAACAGACACCCTTGCCAGAGGCCCCGGGAGCTTGGCTACTCTTTCCTCCATGAGAGGTGACATCAGGAAGCCGTGTCTGTGGAGCAGAGTGCAGCCTCACCAAACATGGAACTTTCATGCTTCATTCTTGAACTTCTCAGCCCTTAGAACCATGAGAAATTTCTAGTCATTATAACCTATCAAGTCAATGGAATTTTACGCAGCAACCAAAATGTACTAACAGAGACTTTCTAACTGGGTATTTTTCTTATCTGGAAAATATGGACAAGACCTTTAGGGGCACTTGGTTTAAGATCCATAAATAGTTAGTAATCAATGAACAGTAAACAAGTGGAATCACTGTCATTGTTATCATGATATTGCAAGAGATATAATGAGGAATGGCTTAATTTGAACAGTTTTTAATGCTTAATTGATCCCCCTCTTTGCCTGTCTCTCTCTTTCTTCCTCTTTGTCCCCCTCTCTGTCTCATGGTTGTGGATCAAGATGTGAGACCTGCTATTATGAACTTTAACTCTTTGAAACTGTAATCAAATTAAACATTTCTTTATAAGTTGCCTTGTTTAGCTGGGGGTGGGTGTGGTGCACACCTTTAAATCCCAGCACTCCAGAATGGACAACTATAGAAAAACCCTATCTCAAAAAGCAAAGATTAAAAAAAATGTTACATAAATAAATGTCTCAATCATTGTGTTTTATCACAGAAATAGAAAAGAAACTAAGACACAACCTCTAGAACTATGGAAAACACATTTCTGTGCTTGAGAGTCCTAGGTTAAGATACTTTGTTACAAACACAACAGTATAAAGGTTCAAAGATGGACAAGCAGTTAAAGACAGTAAACATGCTCACACCAGCTTTTAAAAATAATGATTTTTTTTTTGTTCATGAGTCATGAATAGCAATAAAATTAAGACCCAAAAGAAAAACAGTTCATAAAAGTAGAACCTTAAGGAAGACTTTGGAGCAGAAGAGCTTCGGGCCATTTCTGCCCTTCTTTGAGGAATATTGTTCACAACCTTCATTGAGTAATATGCAGGGACTAGCAACCAGGTAATTTCAGCAATCCAAGATCAAAAATAACTAAGAAAAAAAACCGCCATCATCAATAGACATACCTTTTGACACTCTCGGTTTTGAGTAGGAACCATGCCATAGAGTAGACAAGCTGGACAGAGTGGCAAGAGGATTTTGAATGTTTTATTGTTTCCTTCACTAAAAATATTACTTGGGTTATTCTTACTTTTTTTTCTTGTGTTATTCTCTCACCATCCTTACATGTCAACATACCCCTATGCATAACCCAACATTAAGCTAGCACTATATGCCCACAAAGTGTCTTTACAGGTCAATCTGTCAAATAGAGCAAGCATTTCCCTTTCATCCCCAAATAGTACTCCTGATTTCATGCCACAGCTAGTTGGGAACTCTTTTCTTCTTCTTTGTCTCATCCCTCCTTTACGATCTTTTCTTCCCCTTTTACCACCATGTTTCATGACCTACACACACAAAGAAAGAGAGAGAGACAGACAGACAGACAGAGACAGAGACAGAGACAGAGAGACAGACAGAGACAGAGAGAGAGAGTTAAATCTAGAGTTCACACACTAAAGAAAACATATGGTAGTTGACTTCCTGAGTCTAGATTATTTTGCTCAACATGATGATCTCCAGTTTCATCTGCTTTTCTGCAAATGTCACATTTCACTTTTCTTTGTGGCTAAATAAGAGTCAGTGAGTGTATGTCCATATTTTCTTCATCCATTCAACTGTCAATGGATGCTATGCTGGCTTCATTCCCTAGCTATTGCAGTACCTTGAATAGATTCTAAAGTATGAATTTGCCTCGGAACTAGAAAAGTTTCCCATGCCTTCTACCCAGGATCATGAACTCAAGATGATGTATTAAAGAGGTGTTTTCCAAAGCATAAAATCTGGGGGGACATAGCTAAACAATAACTTCACTCAGCACTCAATGACCACTAAACATTCTAAAAGGGAATACAAAAAAAAAAAAAAACTCGGCTCTGTTAGAGAAAGGAAAATTGTGTTGGTTTATTTAGTATTACTTCAGGAGGAGAGGATAGAATAAAGACTTGGTTGCATTTGCTCTGTTTTGGAAACTAATACTCAAATGTGGGAATGATGAAGTAAAGAGATCAGGCAAAGAGAAAGAAGCCATTACATGGTGCTTTGATGAGACACTCTGCCAGGAGCTCTGAGAAGCACATACGGTGCCCCTCAGAACAGTCTACCAGGAAGATGGAAGAATGATCAGTTCCGGTCTGTTTCTCGTTTCCCATTGGCTGAGCAGTGGCCTCTGAACCTACTGCACCCTGAGTCTTTGGTCTACCTGGTGCCAGCTAACTGGGAGATCTGCGATTGGAAAGATCCCGGGGGAGGATGGAGAAATAAGAGCAAAAGGTCATAGCGAGACCCATGCCAAACAGGAGGGGAAAACCACTGTTTTTACAGACTGTGCACTGTGGCTGTAGCCAAAATCAGTAGAGGACTGGAGAAATGCAACGCTAGGTGCCAGGAGCATCTCCAATGAGCACTGGGCCCAGATCTTGTTGTTTAACCAAGGACTGTCATTTGGGAAGATTCTCTTCCATGTCACAATAATGGACTCAAAAACAATAATTCTTTGTAGCACTTGCTACTAAAATACATTTGCTTTTTCTATAAGGAAAATCAGATTGTTTGTCAAGGCTAACAGAGAAAAAGGAACAATAATGTTTCTTGTATCACTACCAATAGAATAACCAGACTGATAAAATGTAAAAGAATACTGGAAAAACCAGCAGAGACAGCTTTGCCCAGCAAATGTCAATTTGCTCTAAACATTCTGTTACTCATTTCAATTAAAGCACAAAAAAAATGGCCTTCATGCATCCTACATGAAAAGAGAAGGTATTATGTTCATTCCAGAAGGAAATATGAAGATGTTTATTAAGTATCTTTTTAAAGTACTACTATATTTTTAAAATGTGCTTTTAAATTACATTCATATGCTTTGATCCAGTAATTCTAAAGGGAGTAGAACTTTTAGAGATTTATTATTTTTATTTTATGTGTATGAGGATTTTGCCTGCATATGTGTGTTCTTGGTACCAAAAGAAGTCAAAAGAGGGTACCAGATCCCCTGGAGCTGGAGTTACAGATAGTTGTGAGCTGCCATGTGGGTGCTGGGAACTAAATATAGATCCTCTGCAACAGCAATAGGGCTCTTAATCTCTGAGACATCTTTTAATCCCAAGGGAATAGAAATTTCCTAAGCAAAAGTGTTCATGCCAGGGTTGAAGATTAAGTTTTGTGATAGAGTACTTGCCTGCAAAGCAGAAAGCCCTAGGTTCAATCTTTAGTACTGAAAAAAAAAAACATCTTTTAAAAAAAATTTGTTTCCAGCTGTGTAGATGGTAAAAGTAAAACATGGTGCATCCACCTGTAATTCTATTCCTCATGCTCTAAAATTTATATCTGGAGAAATATTGAATGCCAACTGGCAGGTGACAAAGCATTATTTAAAACTATTCACCTGTAGCAGAAAGATCATGAGCTCGAGACTAGCCTGGGTTACCTAGCAAGACTCTGTTTCAAAATAAATAAAGAGCAAAAAGAAAGAAAGAAATCCTACCAATCTGAATTGCTTCAAATATTAACACAAACACATCACATGTTTGCAAGCACGTTGGTGAACATGTACAAACGTGTATATGTTTACATGCATATGAAGGACAGCAGAAAATTTCAGATGTGTCCCTCAAACACTATCTACCTAGTTTAGAGAAGATATATCCCACTGGCCTGGGATCATCAAGTAGGCTAAGCTAGATCACCAGTGTGCCCCAGTCATCTGACGATCTCCATTGCCCAAGCAGGGTGAGTACAAGAGCAGGCCACCTCCAAATAAGGCTTTCTGCTTTTGCTTTGTTTTGTTTGTTTTTAAGTGTAGATCCTGGGGATCAAACCCAACTCTTCATGCTTGCAAGGCAAATACTTTACCAATTTACTACCTTCCCATTAACATGAGCTTTATATATGTGTATATATGTATTAATATGTCTGAACAAGAGCAAAGTTAAAAGTAGGTAATTCTTTGTAATGGTAGAAGGATTTAGTGCGCATTTGCTTTGTTTGTATATGTAAGATATATTTAAAAGTTTAGACATACATTCATAAATTGTCTTTCTTAAAATATGTAAGAGAAACTGTGCTAGCTTTTGCCAAAAAGTGTGTAACCAACATGATGAATGAAGAAAGAATTATTTCAAGCTTAAATTCTCAAATTAAAACAAGTGTCAATAATTTACGTAGAAGCTATTACATCCCAGCCTCAAAGATCCCTGTGTTATTTGTTTGGAGAAAAGGGTTGGTGACTCTCCTGAGGATGAATAGAATAGTAAACCATCTGTATTCTTCTGAATTGGGCACTCATAATTTCAAATCAGCACATCAACATTCGAAAGACCTAGGACTAGCCAATCTCTGCTAGGTCTAGAACTTTAAGTTGATGGTAAAAAGGCCAAACAACCTATGAGATATTTCAGGAGGTATAGATTACATCAGTCTTAAAAACTCTTCAAGGTAAATGAAAATCAAGGAAAGAAATGTTTACATTTCACACAGATTCCTCCTTTATCTATCAAACAGTTATTCAAGCACTTTACTTCTGCAAGGTCACAAGGGGCTAGGTTGGGGGTCTGTCTGCAAAATTCCTCTAAGGTCAGCCTTACTGAATGGTACTGTCTCTTTGTGAGCTATAAACAAACTTAGGAAGCCAACAACTTTTGTGCTCGGCACTGTATGCCCCTGACACATGCACAAACATCTTTCTCTGGAGTGCCGCTTTCCAGCCTATGCCTGCAGAGCCATTCTGCCATCATCTGAACCCTCTCTTCCTCCCTATGGCTATCAAGGTTGACTCAGCAGGCACCGTGTTACTTTCCTAGCAGGAGCTTGGGCTATTTTCCCAGTCCTCACTTTCTCTGTCATCAATCTAAAAGCAATCTGAAGAAGTGCTTTGCCCTTTAAAAAAAATGTGTAATAGCTGAGGAGGGGGTGTAAAAATTGGTTATGGGATTTTATTCCTTCAGGCAACATACCAACAGCACTTGGGGATATCTGGAGTGGGAGCCAAATGACATAATGGTGGAAATTGCAGAAACTGTTGTTTGACCAGTGGTAGAAATGCCCTATGAGTCATATCATGCCATAGCCACCCATTCTAACTGGAAGTGCTAAGCCCAGAGCAAAGAAATAAATGTTGGCAACTTTTCAAAAGCCAATGTTTTGCTGGTGCTGAAAAGAGCAGTCAAAGTGAGCCGTCATTAGAACTTCCATACCTGGTTTTTTTGCACAGACAGTGGCTGTGTACTTAATAAAAAGGAACTGAATGGTGTTTCAGAATTGCAAAGAGTGGTGTAAATATCCTGACCACAGAGGAGCAATGAGAATGAGCAGTGAAGGGACAGATGTGTAGCTTTGCTTCATTTGATCATTCCATAACGTTTATGTACAGCAAATCTCACATTGTGATTCAAATTATGGATTCATTTATCAATCAACCTTTAAGGTTTAAATAGAGAAAGAATATAGAAAAGTCATGATGGAGAACCTTAGATCTGAGTTGATCATGGAAACCCTACAGACTGTTCTCCATTGCTAAGACTCCATATTTTCAGCAATGGTAACCATTTACAAAATCACCTTCATGACTGACAGTCCCTATTAGGAGTGACTAGATGAAGAACAAATTCAGAAGTCTCAAAACAGATAAATAAACCACACCTTACATTTCTTCATCAAAATCAAATAGTCAAAGACAGAAATGATCAGAAAAAAATATGAGTCACATCTCTACATGGCAGCTCAACAATCTGTTCAGCCACCAGCTCTTCCAACATCAGTGAAAAAAGATCTTGCCAATTTCATCTAATTCTCAAAGATCAAGCTTTCTCAGACAACAGGGAGCCACAGAAGCTAAGTTGAAATAGAGATATCATGAGGGCCAAGCCATCATAAGAAGTTCTAACTATATCAGATCATTTCTTGGTAAAAAAGTAAGCAAACTATTGAGTTGTGAATTTCTTTGTTGCCTATTGTAAAAGTTGTCAGAATCATGAATCCCTTGTCATACATAATAAAAACCAGGAATTTTATAGAGGAAGATCTTTCATGCCCCATTGCCTGATAGTAACAAAGCATTCCTGCAGAGCTACAACCTTGCAGAAAGGTCACTGCATCTTTATATGAAATAAATACCTCTACAAGAGCATCTACTCAGCAACTCTCTGCTCTGTTAGAACATCATCACTGTCTCATTATTCCTTCTAGGAGGATGACTGTTACAAAGTATTGGGTACAATCCTCCTCATTTGCCTTATTTTTATTTGTGTGTATGTGTATTGGTGTGTGTGTATGTGTGTGTGTTGGTGTGTGAGGGTACACATGAGTTCAAGTGCACATTTATAGACATGCATTTTGAAGCCAGAGGTCAAAGTCAGGTGCTTCTCTTGATCATGTGTCACTTTATTATTTGAAGCAGGGTCTCTCACTGAACATAGCTAAACTAGTTAGATAGCAAGTAGTAAAAATCTTCCTCCCTGTACCTTCTCCAGAACTAGAATCACAGACTCAGCTTGTTATGTGGCTTCTCGGGATCAAACTTGGGTTCTCGTGCTTGTATGGCTAGGCCTCTAGCAACTGAGCCATCTCCTAAGCATTTTACCTCGCTGTTATAATGTCCCAGTGCTTCAGTTTCTTTGAAAATGCTTACAGTTGACTTTATTATGATGTTAGTTATCCTAAAACAACTCTCATTATTCTTCAGAGAAATCTCTTGCTCGTCTTTATTTTGATTGGCATCATCATGCTTGGGTTTTATGCCTGTTTATGCTGTTAAGCAAATAAAAGTTCCTTTCTCCTGATGCTTGCCCATTCCTGGGCTCTTCTCCCTTGGATTTTAAGAATTCTAGTACAGTTTCCTCCATAACTGTTGAGAGTAACATTTATGAGTGAGTAAAATAAAGCCTGTGTTTCATATACTCTTTTTACTGCTCTCTCCAAAGCAAGTTGTTCTCTTACATACTACCTTGCTAGTTTTGCCACACACACAAATGGTCACGATCTAGAATTGTCTTATTCGCTTCTTTGCTTTTTCTTTAATATGTGCTTTATAAATTTCCCAAGAGCAGGAGTTTTGTTCATGCAGTCTACAGATACTCCTTGTGATGACGTTGATGGCACTTAGAAGATGCTGCTTTCCCAGCAGAGTCTATATTGGATCTTTCTGCCATGAACACAAACTAAGGAAAGTCAGACAGCCAGGTTGTCTTTTATAGTGTGGATATTATTGCTTTGTGAGGCCAGTGACACTTCACACAGTCTTAATCCTACCAGCTTTCCATGTAGGTGACTCTATGATTGCAGTGAGCCCATCGGCAGATGTCTAAATTCACATCAGTGCTGAAAGTCAGCAAGGCAGCACACATCTCTCTAGGAATAAGAATGTTTGTTCACGTGCATAGAATTATTGATAGTTCTTGGGTTTATTTTATTTTACTATGTCAGATATTTTTTCTTTTTTTGTTTGTTTTATGCATGCATTTGTGTTCTGTGTAGTGTACTGTGTGTGTGTGTATTTGAAGACCAGAGATCAAGATCAGATGTCTTTCTTAATCATACCCCACTTTATTTTTTTTTATACAGGCTCCCTCCCTGAGCCAAGCTTATCAAGGCTAAACTGGTTTGCCTGTGAGCTTAGGTATCTGCCTATCTCTGCTTCCCATAGAACTTACATTACACATGTATGTCACACAGTTGCCATTTTACATGGGTGCTTGCAATCCAAACTCAGATTATCATGCTTACACCACAGGAACTTCATCCATTCAACTATTTCCTCAGCATCTTCTTTATTTGTTAAGAAGAGATGACATTATTGTATAATATAAAATGTTTGTGAATCTCAAATTAACACTGATTTGATTTTGATCTATAGTTAAAATACTATTGCTCTTATTAATGAAGCTGGCTGGGCATAGCATTGCATGTCTATAATCCCAGCATTTAGCAGATGGAGGAGGAACAGAAGCAGCATGAAGCCTGTCTGAGCTACACATGAAACCCTGTCTCTAAAAGCCAAAAGAAGAAAAGAGAAAGAGAAGGAGGAAGAAGAGGAGGAGGTGAGAAAGAGGCAAAAGAATGAGAGAGGAGAGAGGAGGAAGAAAAGAAAGAAGGGAGGGAGGGAGGAAGGAAAAGAAGGAAGTAAACTGTATACATCTAAGAGAGATTTAGAATATTTACAGACATGTATGATTGTGTGTTGTTTTGACAGCTTTAACTAGTCTTATTCTAAAGGCTTTGGTGTTTCCTAATCATAGAAAATCTCCTTTTAATGATCTAATTAAAGTTCTGGGAAATGTCATCTTTAAAAACTGGCATTAGAACAAAGTCATGGATTTGGAAAGTAAATTTGTTTTTCTTTAAAAGCATAACATTTCTTCATCATGAGGAAATTTTTAATTAATTAACTTTACATACCAACCAGAGTTTCTCCTCCCTCCTCTCTTCCTATTCCCTCCCTCCTCCTCCCTTCTCTCCCCAGCCACTCCCCCTCTGTCTCCATTCAGAAGGGCCAAGGCCTCCTGTGGAAGGCCTTCAAGGCATATCAAATTGAGACAGAATGAAGCTCCTCCCCCTTGCTTCAGGCTGGGCAAGGCATCCCACCATAGGAAATAGGTTCCAAAGAGTCAGCTCATGCATTGGGGTCCCACAGTCTTGTTCCCATTGCTAAGGATAAATAAATAAATTAATTAATTAATTAATTAATTAATTAAAATAAAATAAAACCAAGCTACACAACTGTCACCCAAATGTAGAGAGCCTAAGCTGGTCCCATGCTGCCTCCCTAGTCCAGAGTTCATGAGCTACCACAAGCTCAGATCAGCTGTCTCTGTGGGTTCCCCTGTCATGATTTTGATCCCTTCCCACTTGCTCATATAATCAGTCCCTCCTCTCTCTCTCTTCAACTGGACTCCCAGTGCTCAGCCCAGTGTTTGGCTGTGAATCTCTGCATCTGTTTCCATCAGGTACTGAATGAAGGCTCTGTGATGACAACTAGGGTAGACACCAATCTGATTACAGGGGAAGGGCAGTTCAGGCACCCTCTCCACTATTGCTAGGAGTCTTAACTGTGAACATCTTTGTGGATTCCTGTGAGTTTTCATGGCACTAGATTTTTCCCTAGCCCCATAATGGCTTCCTCTATCAAGATATCTCTTTCATTGCCCTCCCTCTCCATCTCACCACCAACTCAACCATCCTGATCCCTCATGTTCCCATCTCCCAATCTCTCCCTTCTACCCACTGCCCCCTACTTGCCCCCAGTTTACCCAGGACATCTTATCTATTTCCTCTTCCCAGGGAGATCCATGTGTTTCTCTTAGGGTCCTCCTTGTTATCTAGCTTCTCTGGGGATGAGGATTGTAGCCTGGCTATCCTTTGCTTTATATCTAATATCCACTTATGAGTGAGTACATACTGAGTTTGTCTTTCTGGGCCTGGTTGTCTCACTCAGAAATTTTTTTTCTAGTTCCCTTCATTTGCCTGCAAATTTCATGATGCCAATGTTACACACACACACACACACACACACACACACACACACACTGAGTAATACTCCATTGTGTTAAGGTACCACATTTTCTTTCTTTGGTTGGGTGGCATCTAGGTTGTTCCATGTTCTATTTATTATAAATAATGCTGCCATGAACATAGTTGAGCAAGTGTCCTTGTGATATGATTGAGCATTCTTTGGTTATAGTCCCAAAAGTGGTATTGCTGAGTCTTGAGGTAAATTGATTCCCAATTTTCTGAAAAACTGACGTACTGATTTCCAAAGTATCTGTACAAGTCTGCACTCTTACCAGCAGTAGAGAAGTATGCCCCTTACTCCACATACTCTCCAATGTAGGCTGCCATTAGTGTTTTTGATCTTAGCCATTCTGACAAGTATAAGATGATACCTCAGAGTCATTTTGATTTGCATTTTTATGATAGCTAAGAATGTTAAACAAATCTTTAAGTGTATCTTGGCCATTCGAGATTCTATGAAAACCTGATTTTTGACAAAGGCAAAAATATACAATGGAATAAAAGCATCATCAACAAATGGTGCTGGTATAGTTAGATAGCAACATGTAGAAGAATGCAAGTAGATCCATATCTATGCCATACATAAAACTCAAGTCCAGTGGATTAAAGACCTCAACATAAACCCAGCTACACTGAAACTCATAGAAGAGAAAGTGGGAAGTAGCCTTGAATTTATTGGCACAGTAGACTACTTCCTGAATATAACCCTAGCATCACAGACACTGAGATTGACAATTATTAAATGAGACCTCCTGATACTGAGAAGCTTCTATAAAGCAAAGGACACAGTCAACAAGACAAAATGGCAGCCTACAGAATGGGAAAAATCTTCACCAACCTCACATCTGACAGAGGACTGACCTCCAAAATATATAAAGAACTCAAAAAACTAGACATCAAAATGCAAAATAGTCCTATTAAAAATGGGATACAGATTGGATCGTGAGAAAAATTTTCATATGAAAATATTTTGCTAGTTTGATTTTAAGTATATTTGACTAATAACCTGTCTCATTTATACATCTATTCATTTACTTGTATTGAGGCGAACCATTATGCTTATTTGGAGATCAGAGGACAATTGACTGGGCTCAGTTCTGCCCTACCATGTGATAATCAAGAATGGACATCCCTACACACTGAGTTATCTTGCCAGTCCAAAACATCATCTTTACTTTTTCCATACAAATGTAAAACTAAAGAAAATACTATCTTGTGCTCAGGCAATATTGTATTATATTATATATTTCATTTATGTCAGTCTATACACAAATGCCAGAGAGCCAGTTAATAGAAACAAATCTATGGGTGTTTTTTTAAAATAAATTATTATTGGGAAGTGAAAAAGCAAACCTTGAGTGCAGATGAGCTATGTAGTCTACTCCAAGATCTGTTGTAAACTGTAATCCACCTCAGACCAATGCATTCTTTATTGATATTTGGCATCTTGTTCAAAGCAAATTCCTAAATTTACTCACTGATAAGAGAGACACTGGTCTCTCCAGAGTTATTCAAAGTGAAATTGCCTTCTCACTGGGACAACAGGAAAGTTGTGGATAATCAGCTCTTTCTGCTGAACTCATGAATATTAAGATGTATAGCAGTGATCTTTTTATTGGAATACTTTTAACATTCAATTTCTCTTGATTGTGAATGACATTGATGAAAACATTAGGGCTCAGAGGTTGGCAATCGTGTGCTAAATGAGGTTCTTTGGACCAAATAGATGGTATTGGGAGCCAATGCAGTTTTAACTGAAGACTAATGGGTGCTGTCAGTGCTATAGACTTCCCAGAACTAGAGTATTTAGCCAACATAAAACACTAGAGTTCTGATTCTGTGTACACATGAACTAGTACCAATATATCTCTTCTAAAAAAAATGAAAGCTCTGAATATTCATTTTTCTATCATGAAACCATCTTCATTATTTACTTAAATTATTTAATTAGAACTGATATGTAAAGCTCAGTGTGTACTAGAAGGGACACTAATTAAGAAAGACTAAGTATCCAGGAGGAAATGGGAAATAGGATGAAAGAATGACAAAGTACAGAGGCCAGTACATACATGAAAAATATCTGCCATCCTTATCCACCAGGGAAATGTTGGTCCANCAAGCAGGTATAGCCTCAGTTATGTCTGCTGAAATGTAGATTGGCCAGGCCACTATACAAATCAGTATGAAATAACTAAAACTATTGTATGATATTCTATATGGGGATACAGTGTGGGACAATCGTCTATATTCTGTCATTTATATTTTAAATACACATTGCTTGGCCAGTAGCCAGGCAGGAAGTATAGGCAGGAAAACCAGACAGAAAGTAGAGGTGGGGCAATGAGAACAGGAGTATTCTGGGAAAAAGGAAACCCATTCCTCCACAGTTCTGTCCAGACACCGAAGAAGCAGGATGTGACCTGCCCCACTGCAAGAGGTACTGAGCCATGGGGCTAACATATACTAGAATAATGGGCTAATGTAAGTTATAAGAGCTAATATGAAGCCTAAGCTAATGGGCCAATCAGTTTATAACTTATGGAGACTTCTGTGTGATGTGATTCTTTGGAACCTAACGACTGTGGGAACTGGGCAGGACGGAAACCCCATTCATGTTACAGAAATATATTTAAATGTATATATATATATATTACTGTATATACTATATGATATACTGTATGATCCTCGTGTACATCCTTGTTCATTGAAGCACTTCAAAATAGCCAAGGTATGGATTTTGCCTGGGCGTCCATCAAAAGAAATGAGGATCACAATATGGTATACATGCTTAAGCATAAAGATGAATAGAATAACTTTCAGGAAACAGGATGGGAGCTGAAGATCATCATATCAAAGGATATTAGGGTCAGAAAAACAAACATTATGTGTCTTCTGTCATATACAGAACCTAAATTATGGTTATGTACATATGGACATATGCATACATGCACACACATACTTATGAAAGTATGAGAGGGTTATTTTGGGGGAAAGACTAATGGTGGGGTTGGGCAGACAGCAGTGGGTCACAGGAGTTTAATGTGATCAACAGCCATGATATAACTAAATGGAAATGGCATTATGAAACTTTGAATCATAATGATATGAGGATGATTTGTTAAAGGTAAACAGAAAATTAAAGATAATGTTCAGATGGCAGAAAAATTTTGGTTCAGATTTCTTAATAAATCATTATATTGTTTAAGAAGAAAACAAAATTTCAAGGGGTTGTGCATGCCACAAAGGGACTAGCCATCTATTGTGTTGGTGATTTTGATTTTTTTAATACCTAAAAGAGAGTAAGAGATAAATGAAAGAAAACTTCCATTTACTGACCCTTTCTCCCCAGAGATTTACCTATCTTAAATTTCAATTCTGCATTAACATTCCACAGCACATACTAAAACAGTAGAATTTTTAAGTCATTTGAAGAACTTAACTCCTAATAAAGTTCATTTTTTTCCACTGCAGGATAAGAAAATATAGATGTATAATGGGAAACACATTCTACGTAGTCTTTTCTATCAGAGCTGAGTTCCAGCCTCAGAATGTTGCCATATTCAATAACCTGATTTGCCTAGACTCCCCTTTTAGATCAGTTTTTAGTTGTTGCTTTGTTTTGTTTTGCTTTTACAGAAAAGACTGTGTGAACAACAGAAAAGAGAGAAGGCAGAAGGAAATAAAGTTTTCACACTGGTACAGTATGTTCTTAAGTCAAGCTCTCAAAGATGGAAAATAGCCTAAGAAAAACAAGTATTGTAGAAGTTTATTATCCTCATATGCAACATATTATTAGCTTGGGGTATGCTCATTAAGTTTTAGGACTTCAGCCCTGTGACCCTTCTCAGACGTGGCTTCAGGACTTGACGCTAATGGCCCGTCTTTAGTACACGCAGAGATCAAAGCAGAGCCTGAAGACTTACCACAAAACATCAGACTGCATAGATGCCTGAGCACAGATCGAAGCACAGCCTGAAAATATTACTGCAAGCATCAGAACAAAGATGCCTGAGCAGAGATCGAAGCGGAGCCTAGAGATGTAGCACAAGCATCAGAATGCATAGATGCCTAAGCAGAGAGTTATACAGAGCCTAGAGATGTACCACAAGCATCAGAATGCATAGATGCTTGACAGGGCCCTTGCCTCATTATGAACAAACACAACATCATTAAGCAAATTTGAGAGTTATTGTTTAGCAAAGATGGCACACACAAATATGCTCAAGTGACACATTGACTTTCTTTTCAGAACATCTTATGCCCTACAGAGTCTCAAGGTAAGAATATACACAACACACAGCCCTATCCTGAAAGAAAAGCGGGTGGTACAGTGTGGTTCCTGAAGCTCAGTCACTCAGGTGCAGCTCTGTGCCTTCCATTCAGGGTCTGGAAAATGAAGAAACCAATGTCTCTGTATGGTCATTACAAACAAGGAAATATCATAGTTATTGAGTAGGGGCACTCAGAAAATGAAAATAAGCAGCATATAACTCACAATAATTGTAACAATTAGCTCTAAAACTCAAGATAAAAGTTTTAAGGATAGCCGGGCAGTGGTGGTGCACGCCTTTAATCCCAGCACTCGGGAGGCAGAGGCAGGTGGATCTCTGTGAGTTCGAGGCCAGCATGGTCTACAAGAGCTAGTTCCAGGACAAGAACCAAAAAGCTACGGAGAAACCCTGTCTCNAAAAAAAAAAAAAAAAAAAAAAAAAAAAAAAAGTTTTAAGGATAACATCAAAACTCAGAATTGGGGGCTAGCGAGATGGTTCAGCAGGTAGGAGCACATGCTGCTCTTTCAGAGGCCCCGAGTTTGGTTCCCAGAATGCACATTGGCAAGCTCACGACCACTCGTAATCACGGCTCCAGGGAATCCAATGCCCTTTTCTGGACTGCTCAGGCACCTGCACAGAGAATATGCATAATTTTAAAATTAAAACTCTTTTTTAAGAAAAAACTCAGAATTGAGCTATTTTCTTTTCCTACAATCTAAGTATAGGTAGCATCACAATAATAAGTTTTCTGTCAACAGGTTGTAGCATGATGTTTTCTTTAAGAAACTAGGGGAAAGTGAAACCACCATCCAATACCCATCATGAAATAGGAACAAAATGACATTCATCTAAACATTAGCAAAACAAATCTAGTATTAGATGAACAATGGCAGAGTTAGACCATAGGACTCATGGACCAGATCATGTGCAACTAGTTGAGGATGCCACACAAGTGGATTGCAAACACTAATAGCAAGCAGAGCTTCTTGCAGCCCAAAGGATGTTTTGGTACTTGGTGTCATCTGACCTGGGCTCCATTTCCATTCCTTTGGTATTCACTGAATGCTCCCCACATCAGGATGTGAGGTTTCTTCCTAGACAGCCTTTCCTCAAAGGTCCTACAGCGGTCCCAAGCCACATCTACAATCCCTGTCATCCAGGTGAGAATTTTTTTCTTTCTTCAACTTTGAATAAATGCAATGGGGTTCACTTCAATCAGAACAACTCATATCATGTGACATCCTTTATCCAATTACTATGGTCAGGGAGTCAAAATGGACAATCAGAAACTAGAGGACATGTCTGTTGTCTAGAGTGGCCTGTGCTCTGAGGAAACTATGGAATTACTTCTGGAGAAACAGCACTGATGTCCAAGAAACTCACATTTAAACAGCAGATGTGTGGCCACCTCTGTACTGACTGGTTTTGTGTGTCAGCTTGACACAAGATAGAGTCATCAGAAGGGAAGGAGCCTCAGTTGAGGAAAGGCCTCTATGAGACCCAGTGGTATGGTGTTTTCTCAATTAGTGGTGAATGGGACAGGGCCCAGACAAAAACCAGTAACTTTCTTCACCAAGATATCACAAGAAATATCTCTAAGTGACATACTAAAACTCTTCTTCTCTGTAACTGCTTGAGCAAGCACCACCCCCACACACACACCAATTCATCAAATCACATTCAACACCACTGTCTTCCATGCTCTTACTAGTAAGGCCCATTAAGCTGCACTGAGTGTTCAACAACTTTTCTAATCCACAGTCCCAAGATCCATACACCTTCAATCAAAAACATAGTCAGGCTCATCACAGCAATATTCCAGTCCCTGGTACTAACTTCTGTCTTAGGTAGGGTTTCTATTGCTATGAAAAGACACCATGACCATGGCAACTCTTATAAAGAAAAACATTTAATTGGGGTGGCTCGCTTACAGTTTCAGAGGTTCAGCCCACTGGCATCATGGAACATGGCAGCATTCAGGCAGATATGGTGCAGAGAAGTAGCTGAGAGTCCTACATCTTGCAGGCAACAGGAAGTCAACTGAGATACTGGGCAGTATTCTGAACATAGGAAACTTCAAACCCTTCTCCCCAGTGACACACTTCCTCCAACAAGGTCACACCCACTTCAACAAAGCCACATCTCCTAATAGTGCCCCTCCCTATGAGATTATGGGGGCCAATTGCATTCAAACTACCTCAAACTGAGAAGCTTTTGGATGGATTAATAGAGAGTACTCCTTCATTCAAATAGCAATTCCATTTCATTGAACATGTGACATGAAAAATATATTTTGCTTTGGTTTGGTTTGGTTTGGTTCAGTTTGGGTTTTTAGTAATTGGTGTTTTAAAACTTCATTGGATCTTCAAAAGTTTCTGAAATGGACAGAAAATCAATTGTCATTGTTTCAATGTTTTGGCAAAATTCCTTTGTAAAGTAGGCGTCTAAATATGAATTAGCTTTTTATGTATGTTCAGACTATACTTACATGAGTCTAGTTTTCTGCAAAAATATCACTGCCAATGTTTTAAAAAATTAATCCAATAAAACAAGCAACTAATTTAATCTCCTTAAGTTTAATCAAGAACCAATTACTAAAGCAGTCACATGTCTATGTCATTGACTTGGTAATAGGTGAGTTTAGGGAGGAAGAAATCACGTGTTTTCTTGAAAGATAAGTGATTTGCCATACCTCCCAACAATATAGAGACCAGGGCAGGAAAAATACAAATTCAATGACAGAGGACACCCTAGGCTATGTAGAAAGAAAATGATTAAAGGCGGACAGAACATAAATGAATTGTGTGAAATAATTGGTTGTTTCTTGCTCTTTCATTGGCCAACTTCATATTCACGTGTAGCTTCATCAGATCAACTTGTTGTTTGGGACTCACAAACCCACAATATAAATGCTAGCACTTGCCAAGAGTTAAGTATAGGATTATGCAGACAGTTTTCATATGTAAATGTGCACCGTGAAGCTCATGGAAACATTCAAAATTAGAAGCTCTTGCCCCTAAAATGTGAACATCGACTCTTAAAATTTATCTTCTTTGGCCATCTGGTCATCATGCTAAATGACCTCAGAGAAAAATTATCTCACATATCCATGTCTTGAGAGAATATAAATTGTTGTTGTTACTGGCTTGCATTAATTTTATTTTTCAAAGGAGCCAGCAGAGGGGCAGTGACATTAGCAATCCCAGGAGGAAATAATCACCGTGCATGTATATTACTTTACCCTGGAATGGATTCCTCCTAAGCACTCCCTCCTAATCTGTTTCAGCATTGTTCTCAGATGCCATGTGATTCTTTTCAAAAAATAGATTCAGAATATACAAAAAGATGTTTGTGCATCTTCTTACCGAGGATGTCCCTCAGTCCCCCTTTTATTTTCATTGTGCCATGTCATCCTCTGCCCAAATCTCTTTCCAGACAATTAATGCAAAGGACAACACGGAGTTCCTTTTATTTTTAAAACAAAATATAAGAGCATCATTTCTCCCTATGGTTTCCACACTCGCCTATCTTAAAATATTTGAATATCCTTTTCACAAATTTCTACAGGAAATTTTGCTTCTCTGTTTCAGAGAGAGAGAGATCACATGTCATTTTAGTTATAGAAAAACAGAATATGCTGACTGAGCAACTGTTGGGGCACTGACCAAAGTAATATTTTAGAAATTTCAAAATCACATCTGTATCTCTTCCTCTTTAAGTGTAGTTGTGTTTCAGATGATAATTTCAGTGGGCATCAGCCTCAGAATTCTGCAGTCAGAAAAGAAATGTTAGTTGCCAGACTTCAGGGGCAAGTGTCTCCACCATTGCGCTTCCTCCAGCTGCCTCCTCTTTCTCCAAAGAGTCAGAGGGAGACAGCACAAGGTGCCCCCAAACAAAACCCATCGTCCACCAATATTAACGTCTCTTGCTTAATTTACTTTGTAACAGGCCACAAAACAAAAGGCTGTTTCTCAAGGACAGCTTTGCTTTATATTCATGCAGAGACATATGCCAAGTCAATTTAGTAATTACATGGCCAAAGGAGTGGTCGGCTTTTTATTCTACAGAAAATGGATAACTAACCCAGAGACAGATGGCCCCAGAGAAAGCAAAGCTAATGGTTCTGCAGTCTGCAGCCACCCCAGGAGGAACACCTTTGCAGCTGGCCATCAGAAGGAAGGGGTGTTGGCCATCTGTACTGTGCACACACACACACACACACACACACACACACACATAGTGGGGGGAGGATATGATGTTTGTAATGTTGTGATGTTGTATTTGGGGGACCCTTCACAGCTCTGCAGTGATACTGTCTGCAATCATGAGATCTTAGATCCAGATCTCTGCCCCTTTCTACTCATAACCTTCAGAAAAAAAGAAGGTTACAGTAGCATGATAAAGGGACTTAAAGCACACACATCTTTGACTATTTAAGGATTGCTGCCTTCAGGATTACTAACAAGAAGCATTTGCGGTGCACTTCTCCCCATCATCCACTATGAATCTGAAGAAGTTGGAAGCGTCATTTAGAGTCATTTCTGGAGACGGCATAAATCAGATACTTCACTGCCAAGGGACTAATCAATATGGTCAGGTAATGTTAATTAGCATGATGGATCCCAGGCTTGATTCTTATAGATTTTGAATAGTAATATAACCCCTCAAAATAAGACTTCCTTCATCCACTGCAGAACCAAGATCTCCTTCAATACTGAGACACACATTTCCCTGGCTGCTATAAGCACTGGTAACTGAGAATTTTCAAGAGACCCTCGTAGCCACTTCATTCACAGGTACCCATTCTTTGCACCAGCCCATGCCCACTGATGTGACATAGTTTCAACTCTGTACCTTTATTTGGTTCACTAGGGCATCCCTGTCATTGCACCCTGTGGGTTTAGTTAATGTTCCTCTTGCGATGCTATCAGCATTCAACTTGTCCTTCTCATTTCCCAATACTCCACACCAAATCACTGAGTAGTGATTTTTTTTCTGAGAGACTAAACCTCAACTGCCTTTTTAAGAAAACAGCAGAATTTTGCTAGATCCTCCTCCATTCCCAGTCAACACTGAAATAGTCCTCTGTCTTCATATGATGGACGTTATCCATGTTTGTGTGGTATACAGATATAGCATCTTCAACAAGGGCACTTTCTCAGGTTAGTTATAAAAGGCATGATACAGAACTTTTTATTATAATATTAATACATATGATCACTTCCTATATTGTCTAAATCATCTCTAAAACCTAATGTTATAATACTCAATACAGTTTGCCAAATAAATGTCAATGACTTCCTAGCCTCAGTCTGAAATTTAAACCTCTTAATAATGGGTAAGAGTTTTACAGAAAATGTTGATATCAATTATCATAAAAATTCATGAAACAAATCTCAAGTAGAGAAAACATCCTCCTAAAAAGTACAGTTTGCCTTCAATTTTTAAAAATATTATTGTCTCTTTAGACTTCCATCTTATTAGCTCAGAACATTGACATATTTAAGGTTTTCATTCAAATAAATGGGGACAGAAGGAGTTCCCAAGCTGAGAAAACTAGCCAGATGTCCCTCTTACCCACTGTTCTGATCTCATTTCCATTGTTGTAATAAAATATCCTGACAAAAATCAACACAGAGGAGGAAAAGGTTTATTTAGCCTTGAAAATCCAGGTTACAGTCTATCAGTTCAGAGCAGTCAAGTCAGGAACTCAAGCAGCTTGTCCCTTCCTCAGTCATGAGCATAGGGAAGCAATGTCCCCATACTTACTGCTTGGTTACTCATGCCCAGCCACTATTCTTCACTTAGACGGTTGGGGACTCAGTTTATAAAATTGTGTCACCCACATTCATATAGGCTCTTTCACCTCACCTCAAGTAAGGCAATCAAGATAGATTCCTACAAAGAAGCCAGATCTAGACAATTTCCCAGTTGTAACACTCATCCCAGGTGATCCTAGGTTAAGGCGAGTTAACATATGAAACTAATGATTACAGTCTCACAGCCTCCCACTTCTATTTGTGACAATTGCACATGCTCTAGACTGGCCAAACAGTACCGCACAGGCTAAATTACTCTAATAGAGCGTCCCTGGCCATAAAGAATGCTGTGAGACTCACATCAGTCTTGACCAAAGGGGCACAGTGGCATTCCTGCTGTGCCCAAAGGTGTCAGTGCCCACTCAGTGCAGCTGTTAAACTTGGCAGTTTTTCTCACAGAGTTCCAAGAAAGCCTTGGCTGAAATAATGGTAAAAGCAGGGCTGCCACAGAGCACATGCCTTACAGAGGGTTTTGAAACATCCACCGCACATTTGATTCTTTGATCCAGCATGTCAAAGGCCCATGTAGATTACAAGTGTCAGACACAAGACACTTAAGAGCCTCTTCAATAAGTCCTCTCCAAGATTCAAGATGTCCTCAAATATACAGGAACCCAACTATGAGAATGGCTTAGGCTCAGCCTGGAGCCTTCAACATAGTCAAATGTGAGATGAGCTTTGCTCAAAAAAGGACAACGAAATAAACAACTGTCCTGAGAGTCTGTTCGTCGTTCACGGCTTGTCCTGGAAAACATTAGCTAAAATGTGCTTTGCAACCAAAATGTTCACTCATGTGGAGGCAGGCACGTTCAGCACCGTGAAATGAGCACCTCTCCACAGTCCATAAAGCAGCCCACTGTGTGTCTCCCACCGATTTTTTTCTTCATGGCATTCCCCCCGAAGCACTTCTACATCTCAGCGCATTAAAACTGGTGGTGCCTTCAGAGTCCCGGCAATAAGGATGCCATGGAGCTCCGGGGTCTTTCTGCCTTTCTCCCACTCGGGTGGCAGAGGAAACATCCTGCTCATGGATTACTAAAATTCAAAAGCCGGATAATAACGCAGTTTAAAAACAGCCTCCACAGCTCTGCCTGTACTCAATCTTCTCCCTCTGTAAAGTTATGTTCTCAGGCTGTGAGAGCACAGATTTCATGGGAGCGTTGAAGCTATGGCCCAATCCCCTGTGAAGGTCTCATTTGGAAATAAGCATTTCCTACAGAGAGAATATGGACAACCCAGAGAAAATGTGGCAGCCCTTGTCTATAATTTTAATGCATATGATTAAGAATATTCTAATCTAGGACTGACAAAACAGCAGTTTCCTTTTTTGTGATCTTGCACTAAGCGCTTCAAATGAATGCAGGAGTCTCTTTTACGACCATTTGATTCACTTTTTGGCATGCTCCAATTTCTGTATGGGATGTCTCAGAATGGTTTTATTTTATTTTTTTAATTTAAAGATAATTCTTTACCCCCATATATAATAATTAAACTTTAGAATGGTATATGTGTGGACAGGTATGTCTTAAAAACATAATGCTAAGTGATATTGGAGGGGGTATGTTTTGCTGCTCCAGCAGATAGCTGCACGTTCTCATACAAATACCTGTTCTCGCTGCATACATCAACGAGAATGTGCTGGAATTCCAGATAGTTTGGGGCATGAATATTCAGGTTATTTATGATGGAACAAGCTCATCACTCATACGGAGGCAAATGACTGTGACCTGCCAGCCCTGAGCAATAAGGAAGCTGCCAGTGAAGCACTGGGATGCAGAGCAAATGTTCCTTGGAGGGTGTATGCCTGAGCAGAAGAAAGGCTGAGGAGGCAAGAAAAGCATCTCATCCTTCCATTCTAAGAAGCGACAAGCTACCAGGGAGCTGTGATGTTCTGCCTTCCTTGGTTTGAGCACGACCTCCAGAGAGTCCCACGTAGCCGTCTTGGTCCTGGTGTGGGTGTGCTGAAGGTGATGAAATCACTAAGAAACTTAGCCTGGTGAGAAACTCTTAGGTTATGGGATTATACTCATAAAAGTGATTGTGAGGTGCCAGTCTCTAGTTTCCCATTTGGCCATGTGAGTTCTTCCAATGGAGCCTAATCCTACCATCCACTATGATGCCAACCTGTGGTCAGTGCCATCTATGTCGTTGAATCTCCAGATTTATAAACTACATAATAACCTCTTTATAAAGTTAGCCTGGCCAGGCAGTGGTGGTGCATGCCTTTAATCACAGTACTCAGGAGGCAGAGGCAGGCAAATCTCTGTGAGTTTGAGGCCAGCCTGGTCTACAAGAGCTAGTTCCAGAACAGGCTCCAAAGCTACAGAGAAACTCTATCTCGAAGAACGAAAGAAAGGAAGGAAGGAAGGAAGGAAGGAAGGAAGGAAGGAAGGAAGGAAGGAAAGAGAAAGAAAGTTAGCCTGTCTCGGGTATTTTGTTGCCATAGCGAAAACTGGACTAATGCTTAAACCAGCAGTGTTTAACAACTATCTGTATCATAAACATTTCAAAGTTCATCATCAGAAAAAGTAATGTTCTTTCACTTATAGAAACAAAGCAACACATTAAAAAATTAAATAAAAGTTCATGGTGGACTATGGCCTATGCTCAAATGTGAAGGAAAGAAAACTATTAAAAAATTAACTAATTAAATAAACTTGGTTGATATTAAATATCAACCAAACTGCCATGCAACCAACCAGAAGAACAATTCCAATGAATGTCAACTAAGCCTTCCATTTGGGATAACATTTAACAGTTTTTCCTCCCTGTCTGTTAGACATTCTATTTCCTTGGAAGGTGAAACTTTCCACCAGGACTTTTCTGCAGATAAGCCTCATTAGGAACATAAGGTGAAGATACACCAATATGGAAGTCTTGGTATTTGAAATCACTGTGTCATGCCTAAGGCAGCATCGAGGTTGATTTCTGAGCTCTTTCTGCTTCTATTTATAACAGCAGCTGACTACAGAAAAGTAAATGTGGTGAAACAAATGCAGTCAAAATGGCAGAGAAAGGAAAGGTTATTTTGAAATTCTCTTATAATCAACACACACTATGCCAAGTGATGAGCATTAAAAAAAAAAACATTAAACTAAATACAACTGCTCAAAGTTTCAGTCTTTATCTAACCACTCTATCATCATTGCTGTGGCCATTGTTAGAGGATCTTTGATGCTACATTAAAATAGGTAGGAATAATCACTGTGTATTATGTATACATACGGAAATGTCAAGGGCAAACTCAGTAAGTAAAAAATAGCCAGTCAGTGTAATAAAAAATAGACAAGAAAAAAAATGTGTTCTAAAGTTCCAGTTCCTCTTCTGCCACCTCAGTAGGACTAATAGCAGGGCTGCCATTGACTGTCTTCTTCGGGGGTGAGTAGATGCATCCAAGTCAGGTGGCTGAGCATTCCCATGTGCAATCAACACCTCCAAGGTCATGCCTTAGAGAACCGTCTCATCCAAACTCCATCTCCTAAGGAGGATGGTCCCATTGCCAGAATGAGGATAAAAGGACAATTCCTCTCTGTTCTGTTGGAATCAGCTGAAGTCCAGCTCAGCTTACTTTGCTGTTGCAATAATAAAATGCTAAGATAGATAGCAAATTGAGAAAAAAGCTTTTAGTTTTTTATTTGTTTTGTTTTGTTTTGTTTTGTTTTGTTTTGTTATTGGTTTTGGCTTACACTTTGTGAGTGTTTTATTCCAGAGCCAGAACAGGAAGCTGAGTGATCACTTCTTTATCCACATACAGGAAGCAGCGGTGAGAGTGAATTCAGTGTGGGACCTGCAGATGGAAGTTCCTGTCCCACCTGCACCCCCACCTCCGCAGTCGTTCAGTCCCAAAGAAATACACAGAGACTTATACTAATTATAAACTGTTTGGCCTGTTGCTCAGGATTATTACTAACTAGATCTTACAACTTAAATTAACCCATAATTCTTGTCTATGTTTAGCCACAGGCCTTGGCACCCTTTCTCAGTGAGGCAATCTCATCTTGTTTCTTCTGCGTTTCACTTGGTGACAAACTCTCTGCCTTTCCTCATCCCAGAATTCTCTTAGTCTGGTGACAAATCCTTACAGTGTACAAGAGCATTATCCCACAGCAGGAACAGGGCTATAAAATTTCCAAGATGGCTGCTCCAGCAAGGCTTTGTGTTTCAAGAGCTGCACAATGTCTCCTAAGCAATGCCACCAACCAGGAAGCAACTCTTCAAATATGTGAGCCTAGGGTTGACATTTCTCATTTAAAATGTCACAGTAGTTTAACTTTCTTACCACTGTGTTTTCCAAGATCATTCCTCAATAAGCCTACTTCTGTCTGCAACTCCTCATCTCAGAATCTCTTTGAAGAACCCCAAACTTACTGAACTGATTTCAGAAGCACGTCCAGAAAGAAGATGCTAAACTAAGATGTTGAACTTGATCTCCTGTCACCTAGCCAACAATGAGATCCCAACACCCACAGCAACTGGAGTACAGAGGAAACCTGGCATGCTCCAGTGGAGACAGTATGGCAACATTCCTCCATGGTACACTAGGGCAGTATCCCAATGGGTGTAGCAGCACTAGCTACTGCCATGCTCCTGGCTTAGAGGAGAAATGAGAGGGAAGTACAGAAGTAGAGCTGGGTGGTTGAGCATCATTGTTTCACCTAAAGGCTTAATCACTAAGGGGTTGGGAGCCGGTAGCATGAATAATAGGTTCAATCCAAAAACCAGAAGAAGCAAAGCAGCCAAGCCAGTAGAGAAGACTTACCTCTACCAAGGTGGGGTGACCACAGACTAAGTAGTCTAAACCTCTCTCTCCTCCCATTTTATATTCCTTAGAGTGCTAAGATTAAAGGTGTGACTCTGTAGCAATGGAATTAAAGGTGTGAGCCACCACCACCTGGATTTGTTTCTGCACTGATCTTGTGTAGCCCAGGGTAGCCTTGAACTCACAGAGATCCTTCTGCCTCTGTCTCCCAAACCCTGGGATTGAAGGTGTGTGTCGCCATCACCTGACCTTTAGTAGATTTACCTTTGCTCTGATCTTCAGGCAAGATTTACTTATTAAGATACAAATAATATACCTTGATAAGAGCCAATCAAAGAAAAAAGTAAAATTATGTGTGGCACTGAGAATCTGACTGACACACGGTGGTAGGGATTTGGTAAGCGCTTCTACAAATAGAATCTTAGAGAGAGTGGGGCACCACATGGGAGAGGAGGGGTATGCACAGTCGGACTATGAAGGGTTTATGAGGATAGGAGGACTGCCTCAAGGCTCCCACTGAACATGGCACATGATCAATAAGCCTGTGGACATAGTATTTGCACACTACTAAGGAGTCTAAAAGCTGAAGCAAAGCCACAGCCCACATGAAATAAAGTAGCTCCATCAGCAAGAAACTACCAGAGGGAGGGCTCTTAAAGACTGAGTCAGGAAACAGCCAATAGGAGACGGTTCCTAGATGCAAAGCCACTCCTCTTCTAAATCTCAAGAGAACAGCTGGTCTCTGGGTCATGCTGAGGCTCACTACGATGCGTTGTTCCTAAATTACAAACCTCTGAGCTGTTGAAGCAACAACTGGAGGATACTTTACTCATGGGGTACAGATCTTTAAAGGCAAATTAAGAAACACTGGGTAAAATCGAAGAGTGAGGTTCCCTGCTTCGGGTAATTGGCTAAGTAGCTGTCCGAGTGTCTAATGGATGTCAGCAAGGGTGTGTGTTAATGTGTCTCTTCGAGTTGTACAATAAATACAGTTGGACATTTTCCTGACCAAGAAAAAGAGGAAGAGGGGGAAGAGAATAAAGAGGAAGGGAAGAAGGAGAAGCAGTTGTGGTCTGGTTTGGCTGGATTATTTGGCAGTAACAACTGGCTGTGCTCCTCAGGTAATGCGGTAAGACACACACACACACACCGAATGAGCTAAATGCAGGTACCACAGCTGTGCGAGCTAGATAAAAGGCTTTGGTATACATATATGTAAAGGCCTATGCAGGAAAATAATAATAAGCATCCTTTGTGCTTGAATTCTTTGTACCTAATTAAATTTGTGTGACCTGCCAGCTTAAAATTCGTGGTTGCCCACCTCTTAAAATTCTTTCAACAGCTTTTAGTGAATGGGAAAAACAGAAAGAGAAAATTATTCTAGCACCCCACAGTAGAATGCATCTTAGACCTGGAAGGAATGTTGTTACCTGACACAATTTTTTTTTTCTTTTGAGAGAGAGCGGGAAACAGGAATGAGATGGCTTGCAACCAATTTATGCTGGAGCTAGAACAGCAGCCTGAGTGTCCTGGTTTCCTATAGGTGTTTCTGTTTGATACATTTATTTCCTAAAATTCTGCCCTCCCCTGCCTTCTTGTAGTGATAACAGAACCTCTCATGCAGAAGACAGGTACTGGTTAAATGAGTGAACAATTCTCTGCGAAAGAAAATTATCAGGTTAGGCAAAAAGTGTGCCCTTGAGGAAATCTAGCTGAGACACCTAGGCAAAGATTTGTCACGATGCTATCCTGATTGGCCATGGGTTTCTTCATAGTGCCAGGCCAGCTACTGAACTGAAAGATAAATTTTACCTGAGCCACACATGGTGACCACATCTGTCTCCTAAAAAGTGCATTCTTCGAACTTACCCAGTTGCCTTCTTACACTGCCAGACTTCAGCCCGACACCCAGTGGCTTCCCAATATGTCTCCCTTTCAGACTTAATTAGCAAGATGTCCTAGAGTGTTCTGCAAGCCCCAAACAGAGCTTTATTAGGCCCTGAGCATGGCTCACAGACAGTGAGATTGTATCACCATTTGGGCCAAGAAATAACTAACTTCTCTGTGACATTGATGTTTTTTTTTTTTTTTTTTATATCAGAGGAGGTATTGTTTTGGAACTTGGTTCTAGAGATTGACCCCAGGGTCCACTAGTCTAAGTGTGTGAGCAGTCAATGAACTATATCCCCAAACTCTGTCCTTATTTATGTGTCTCCCTTCCTTTTGGGTGATTGAGGGGTCTGGAGCTTTGTTTTGTTATTCTAAAGAATTTGTATTTCTTTTTTATTCTAGGTGGAGGTGTTTAGCTGTTTATACCCAGAGGAGTGTGGAAGACATGAACAGGCTTGGCAAGTGTGTAAGGGTGTGTTAAATTCCATTGACTTTCATTTGCATGACTGTAGTGCTATGTAGATTAACCTGAAAAGCGTATTTTAATAGCAAAAGAAACACCCATATTAAAGAGCACATGACCACAGTGGAATATTCCATAAGCAAAGCACAAGCGCTGAGATGACTCACAGTGAAAATCACCAAGAAAAGCTGGGCGGCCATTAATTCTACGCAGATGACATTAACAGATGAGGAATCAATACTTTTTTAATTGGAATGCTGTTCTTTCTTGGTACCTACATAGCACAGTTCATTAAGGAGAATGTATAACGTTTCCTTTTTCATAGCTTACAGTTCGGGGCTGGAGAAGAGCTCTTGCTTCAATCCGGCCCTTTGTTCCTTCCTCTCCCTACTATCATGTAGCTGTGAAATAAACCTAAAGGAACAGCTCTCCTGACATCCGAGATCCCAGGTCTAAAGGCATCCTTGCCTCTGCCCATATAAATTCTTCCTCCACGTAAGCCTGTCCTCTACCTCCATCAGTTCAGGTGAATGAAAGGTGAAAATGGCCCTTCTTCAGAGATCACACATTGAAAACTCTATCACCCAGAGTGAGAGCATCCAGGTTTCATTCCGATACAGCCCTGCCAAGCCACTGACTTCGCTACATCTTACGGACATCATCTCTAAGATGAGGATAATGACATTCACTTCCTCAAGATTGTGATAAGGGTGTTGTGAAGAAGAAGGACTCCATAGCATAAAACAGTATGACAGCAGTATTTACTCTCCTGCAGGAATAGTCTGTATTAGACCCTTGACTGCTCCCCTATTGTTCACAATAGAAAAGCCATGAGGTTTTAGGGGAAGTTTCCACAGAGAGCTCATTGTCACCAGCTGTTCATGGGCTGAACGGCCTCCAAATTTCACATCCTTCTCCTGGCTACTCACAGGTAAAAGTCCACTGTGGAGACTACGCTGAACCGAGTCAAACCTCCTTCCTGATCCAGATAAAGTGGAAGACGGACAGGTGAGATGCTGCCCTGGATGTCTGCGAGGGGGAGGGGCGATGGTAAGTGCCAGAGAAGCTGGCTGTGCTGCCTGTCCTGCTTCTAGAGAGAATCCGAAAGCTGACACTCTCAACAAAACCACTCGTCTCTCTGGACCTGCATTCAGAGGAGAGATGTGAGAGGAAAAGCCCCTTAAAAGGATAAGTTGCAGCAAAATTGTGAAAGCCTTGAAGATGAGAGGATAAATGCCAGAGAAGGAAAGTCAGCGCGTGGGACAGCCGAATGCATCATCCATTCTGACGGGTGAATTTCACAGGGAGCAGACCTTGACAGCTCTCCTCCCTGTCTTTTGGAAACTACGTCCCTGGCAGCCAGTTACTAAGCGGCAGCAGTCATACCACACAGCAGGTGTACTCTCTGCTGTCACATCCCTCTCCATGAGGCTAATTTATTCAGATAATAGTGCAGATGGAGGCTGGGGGACTGAGTAGGACTCTGCAGAGTTAGGGTCCCACAGGATGGGTCGCCAACACCACATCTTCCTCTTACATTCAGGGCTTCAAACTGATATATTTTGTCCATCATTAAGAGGCTATGGGGTAGCAATGAGTTGGAGTGTTCATCTGAGGGTACTCTTTTTATTACTTCTGTAATGGTAAGTAGGAGAACAAACAAACCAATTCACTATAAGGCGATGCTGTCTTATAAACACTACAGAATGGCCAGCAGCCTGATGGCTTCGTTTCTCACAGTGGGAGTTCTATATACTTAAGAGGTGATAGAAGAGACAGTACAGAGGAGGGCTAAAAATAGATGGCAAATGCACTGCAATGCTTCCAATAAGATTGTGTAACATATGATATGTGTACATGTGTATTCATACATTTTATAATATTGTGCAACATAAAGAATGCATACGTGTGTATTTACACATCCACACAATACAAAAGCACTGTAGAGAAAAGGCTTTTATTTTTAAAACCAACCATGTTGGGGATACAGAGACAGAACTCCATAATTTTTCATAAATATTTACTTAATATGGTTACTTGATGGAGGAAGGCCATTGGTAATAAACAAACTGCCTTGGCCCATTTTGATAGGCCATCCCTTAGGTGGGTGGAGTAGGCAGAACAGAATGCTGGGAGGAAGAGGAAGTGAGCTCAGACTCAACAGCTCTGCTTTCTGGAGCAGAGGCCATGCTCCCCTCTCCCGGGCAGACGCAATGAACTCTGACCCAGGATGGACGTAGGCTAGAATCTTCCCGGTAAGCGCACCTTGGGGGTGCTACACACATTATTAGAAATGGGCTAGTCCAGGTGTGAGAGTTAGCCGAGGAGAGGCTAGATATAATGGGCCAAGCAGTGTTTAAAAGAATACAGTTTGTGTGTTGTTATTTCTGGTGGAAAGCTAGCTGTGCGGGAGCTGGGCAGGATGAAAAGCAGGCCTGCCTGCAGCTCCCACTACAGTTACTCACAGTCAAGAATGGTCAAAGCCACAGAAAATTTGGCTGGTAGCTGGAAGAAATACCACAAATATGTGTTGATTCGATTCCAAGTCACTACAGGTACAAACCAGTTCCATTCCATTTGCAACAGTAACAATGAGATATTTTTCCATTGGCGTGTATGTTTCTACTTCAGGCTGAAAAGCACCATCACTGTCTTGACCAGGGATGACCTGGAAGTCAATCAGATGTCACTTCGAAAATCTCAGTCCTCGGATTTCTTAAATGACCATGACTCTCTCAGTTGTAAACTTTTCTTGCTAAAATATAAATGTTAGGTTGGTATATTCTCCAAATAAGTTCCCAAAATTACATGCTTTGCTTCAAATTTCATCTTTTTCCCAGGATGACTTATTTAGTTAACAGATGTTATATGAAAGGCATAGTAAGAGAGAAAGAAAGAAAGAAGAAAGGAAGGAAGAGAGAGGGGGAGAAACGGAGGAAAAGGAAAGAAGGAAGGAAGGAAGGAAGGAAGGAAGGAAGGAAGGAAAAATTTAAACTGTGAACTTTCCCTTCATATCATTCTCTATAAGTCAGGAAAGTGACTGAAATATTGACATAGGAAATACTATTAAAATAAACATGTCAGAAAGTACTGCAGTGAATCAGATGAGAGATTATTTCTCTATAATTCTAAAGAAAATTTTGCAATTACATTTAAGCTAGATTTTGAAGAAAAAGTAAAGCTCAGAAGAATTGAGTCGTGAAGCAGAGAAAAGCAGAAAAATCAAGAATTGCACTTCACGTAAGGATAACAAATAGTTATCTAGTTGGTTTTGATGAAAGAAGTGAGGAAAAATAAAACTGGAAAGTATGGAAGTTCTCACAAGCTAAGATAAAGATTTTCAGTGACTGGAGAGAGACTGAAGAAGACACTAGAATATGGAACGACCTCCCATGCATAATCATCATCATTAAGCATGCACGGGCAGCCTGTTTATGGCGGTTCTCCAATTGTTCCTATCCTGTGCAGTTCTAGATGCTTGTGTTATTGTCACACCCAAGGCTCCACAGTCTTCCTTTATGCTCTCCATCCAATGTTTTTTGGGGCCTTACTCTTCACTTTTTCCCACGCATTCCTCCAAGCAGTGCTATCTTCGGGTATCTGCCATCATTCATTCTCACAAACTTGGCCAAAGTATCTCAAGTGGTGTTCTCTAGTATGTGGGTATGAAAGTAAACCTCGAGAAGACTGAGATCCAACACATGGGAAGGGCACACAAGGAATTTAACATTGTAATATAGAATCAGAACCTCAAGCAAACAGTCAGCCTTATCTATCTGAGAGGAAACTTCAGCTCAAAGGAGAGAAAATCTGAAATATCAGACATCAAGAAGTAGATAGGAATAGCAAGGGCTGCATTCCAGGTACTAGGAAAGGTTTGGTCAGCAAGAGACATAACAACAAGATTACAAATATGAGACACTTGTCTTGAGCTGCCTTCTTTACAACTCCGAAACCTGGACAATGAAACACTCCTCAGAAGAATAGCTGAATGTCTTTGAGAGGGCATGTCTCAGGAGGATTCTAGGCGGCACACAAAATATAGGCTGCACAGTGATGACCTTAAGAAATATCCCCATCGACAGAAGGAAGTAAACTATAGGATACTGTAATGGCGCTTGACATCCCATGCTCATTGGCAGAATTAATATTGCAAAAATACCTATATTACTAAAAGCAATCTACAGTTTCAATTTAATCTCCATCAAAATAGTAATGACATTCTTCGTAGAGCATTTTAATCTTAAAATCCATAAAAAAGCCCAAAAGGCCCTGAAGAACGAAAGCAACGCAATTCAGAAAGTCCAATGTTGTACATTGTTATATGAGGCCGCTTGTTTGTTTCCAGCTGTTCAGCTCTGAAATAATCACACAGAAACCATATTACTTGCAATACAGCTTGGCCAATAGCTTAAGCATATTTCTGGATAACTCACATCTTAAATTAACCCATCTCCATTAATCTGTCTGTCACCACAAGGCTGTGGTTTATGGGCAAGGTTCTGGCATCTGTTTCCAGCAGGGCTACACCCTGACTCTGCCTTCCTTCTCCCAGCATTCAGTTTAGTTTTCCCTGGCCAGCTCTGTTCTGCCCTACTCTGCTCAAAACAATTTCTTTATTAATCAATGGTATTCACAGAGGGGAAGCCCACATGAGTATAGCTCGTGACACCTGATCTCAGATTACACTAAAGAGCCACAGTACCAGAAAGCATGGTGTTGGTACCAAAGCAGACACAGAGACTAATAGAATAAAGGACACATAAATAGACTCACACATCGACATCAATCCAATTTTTGATAAAACTATCAAAACAATCTGGGAAAGGGATATCACATGTAAAAGAATGAAAATAGATTGATATGTCTCAACCTGCATAAAAACAAATTCAAAACGGACCAAAGACCTTAAAGAAAAACCCATAGCTTTGAAATTGCTCGAGAAATTGTCTAAGTCGATCACTTCAAGAAATAGTCGTAGGTAAGGGTTTCTGAAAAGGACATCAATAGCTCAGGAAATAACTTTGAAATTTGGCAAGTACTGTTGCATACATGTATGAAGCTTCCACCTTGGGGGTGGGGAACAGTCTTGCAAAGAGGTAGTCTGAAGAACAAGGAAGATATTTGCCATCTCTGACAGGTAATTAATGTCCAGAATCTAGAAAGAACTGACTGCCAAACTCTGACAATTCAGGCATTCAGTAAATGAGCAAGTGATGTGGATAGTTCTCAAACCAGGACATACAAATGGCCAAAAACACATGGAAATGTTTTCAACACCTTTAGTCAGCAGAGAACTAAAAGTTAAAGCTATATTGAAATTCCAGCCCATTCATGTCAGAATGACTATTAGCAAAAATGCAAACAATAGACACTAATGAGGGCGGTGAGGGATGAACCCTTACATGTGCTAGAGGTGATGGATCTGTTCAGTCACTGGAGACACCAGAATGAATATCTATCAAAAACATGAATAGAGCTGCCACAGGATCCAACTATAAAGATATTAAGTCAGGAGACTACAGAGAAACCTGCATGTCCATTTTTATTAATATGCTATTCATGATAGCCAAGGCACAGAATCAACCTAGAAGTCACATCCGATGTGTGTATAAACAAAGTGGTGCTAATATGTACCACAGAATTTTACTCAGCCCTGAAAAGAAGAAAATGATGTCATTTACAAGAAAATTAATGGAATAAGAGAACATCATGTTAAACAAAATAAAATAGACTCAAAAACAGATATCACAAGCCTTCTTTCATGTGTGAAATCTCGATTTAAACTATATATACATATATGCATATATATAGTTGTATGCATGAAAATAGAATTGCGACTATCTGGGAGAAAGATGTCTGGTATCTAAGGTAGAAATGGGAGGAAAAGAAGACAAACATTCTATTCTCTCTTATATGTGTAATCTAGATTTAAATAATTGCAAAATTCTATAAAGGATATAATGCTATAGAGTGTTTTTTCCTTCTATATTCTCTTTCTCTTTTTAAGATAGCAATACCAGTGGGAGTTTGACAAAGTGTTAAAATATGTACTATGAGAACACTGAAAGACTAGTGAGGTTAAGGTCAAGCCAGGCTGCATAGTTAGACTGTGTTAAAAGAAAAAAATATATTTCTTTAAACAGAATATGATGCTGTGCCCAGTAATTTTCCAAACCTCCACCACTTCATCATTGGGCAAATTAAAATAACTGGATGGCATCACCTCTCATTAAGAATAAGAACTTGTATGCACACATGCTTATAAGCAACACATACACACACACACACACACACACACACACACACAAGTTGAGTTGTAGAAACAAAAACAACAAATTCATAGCCACATTTTCCAAGCAAGATTTTCCAGAGGTCAGGCAAAGAGAGTTGCTGCTTTTTTACTTTCTTTTTTTAAGTGATAGATTGGCAACATAACCCAAAATTGCTGAGGAACAGTCTCAGTAGACAAGTAAAATATATAGACCAGAGCTATAGCTCTAGATTTCATTGGCTGCTTCTCAGTAGACAAATAAAACATACCAACATTGGGTTTTCCCCAGAAAAATCTCCAGAATAAATCCAAGGTCAAAATCAGTGAAGAGGAAGAAGGTAATTCAGGCAATGTTAGATAATGGACTAAAAAATTGCACCAGCAAGACAGTAACCCCAATTCTCATTAGTCACCATATTGGGGGACTGAGAGAACTGGGACACTTAGACTACAAGAGTAACTAGAGAACAGATGTGGGGGGCTGTCTTTAGGCAAAGAAGCATCAGGGGCTTCATTGTCCAGTCAAGTCCCTTCTCATACCCCCAGCCTCATTCCCATCTTCATCTTGAGTCATTAGGGAGAGTTAAGAGTATCCAGCAGCTGCCAGACAAATAGAGATCCAAATATGAACACAGAAAATACATTCTCAAAGAAACTTAGATCTAAAGAAAAGAACTTTAACCTAGATGCTCCATCATAAATAGGAGCAAACATGAGGGCATACATATTTAAGAGATCTACCATTGCAAAACAAACTCCATGAACTCAAAAAAATAGTTATTACATGAAAGTGAAAGGACTTTAAAATGTTAGTAGAAAATAATTGGTGCAAGTATATTAGTGTTCGTCTGTAGCTGTGAGGTGCAGCTAAATGGGAAAGTACACCCTTAGCATGTGTGAGGTCTTGAGTTGAATCTCTAATGCCTCAGCACCAGAAAACCTGACTGTGTTGGTTAATTTTCATTCATAATTTGGCACAGTCTAGAATCACATGGGAAGAGGAACGATCAGCTGAGGAACCATTCATACCAGATGGGCCTATGGCCATATCTGTGATGGATTATTGTGATTGATGATTAATGGAGAAAGGCCCAGCCCATTGTGAGTGGGACCAGCCCTATGCAGGTGAGCCTAGTCTGTATGCAAAAGCCAAGTGAGCCAAAGAGAAGCAGTGAGCAGCCTTCCTCCATGGTTTCTGCCTGTGCTCCCCCTTGGGCTCTATCTGATTTCCCTTAGTGATGGACTGTGACCTGAAAGTGTATGCCAGATACACCTTTCCTCTCTCTTCTAAATAGCTTTGGATCCGAATGTATTATCACAGCAACAGAGTGAAAATGGGACATTGTCCGTCTATAATACCCAAGAGACTCCACTAGCAAACAAAGCAAACACGGTTTAGTTAGGAGGACACAAGATCAACCCAGGAAAATTCGTAACTTTGCTTAATAGCATCAGAATTTTTCAAAGATCACATGATAGCAGAAAAACTATAATGTATATATAATTAAAGACAGAAAATGGTGGATAATAATTACATTTCTAATAAGAATTGTACAATAAAAGAATGCTATAAAATCTAACAAAAGAAAATTAAAATATCTAAATTATTAGAAGGGCAAGCCTACATGGGAAGAGTCAATAAATAAGGATATTATATAAGCATTCTCCAAACGTATGCATGACTTTGCTGTAATTCAAATTCTAAAAACTTGTCTGGAAGTGAAATGCGGGAAAACAGGAAGAAATATCCTGACTAACTTTAGAAGGGGAAGTAGTGTGGAAGAACACGTCTGGGTGTGCACTGACACAAACACAGAGAAAGGGATCGATATGGAACTATAATGAGAAGATAGATCAGACCTGAGAGGAGGGACAGACTTTTCAGGAAACTGTTAAAATAACAGGCTTGCTATTTACAACCAGAATAAAAAATAAAGTTCGGTAAGTTTTTCTTCAAAAAGTATGTTACAGTCTCATTGATAATAACCTGTTCTTCATTTATCTTTATTAAGAATCATAACTTTTTATTGGAATATTTCATATTACACTGGAATTTAAGCATATTTAAAATATTTGTTGACGTTCTGTTAATTTCTTGGTCAATTTTCCTGTATTTTAGTATTTACATTGTGGTACAGAGGATGAGATCTAGGACCTCACAGGTGTTCTACCACTCAGCTTTTTCCCTAGATCCAACTGTTGACTATTTTAAGCTGTCATTTTTCTGGTTCTTTTGGATTTCTAGAAGTCCTTTACCTTGATTGTTAACTATTTACCTATTTAAAATGCTGGATCCAAGCGTGGTGCACACACTTCTAACTCCAGTACAAAGAATGCTGAAGCAGAGAGAATATGGGTTCATGAGTTCAAGGTTCAAGACTAGCTTGGGTTCTAAAGTGAAACTTACTGTCAAAAAAATAAATAAACAACGAAATAAATAAATAAATAAGGTCCTGGAAACAATTTATTTATAACCAAAAAATATTGAAACTGTTTGATCAACCCTCAGTTATGACTAGGTGGTAGAGTGTTTGGTAACTGCACAGGGCCCTGGGGTCAATCCTCAATTCTACAAAACAAACAAGCAAAATCCCACTAGGGAAATGTTGATTACTAGGATTTCATCACTACTCTTGAACAAGTGTGTCAGGTTATTCCAGTGTGTCCATAAATATGTACAACCAAAGTGAGTTTTAATCTTGGTATTTGGAGATAGAATGTATAGAACCTTCTTTCTTTCTTTCTTTCTTTCTTTCTTTCTTTCTTTCTTTCTTTCCTTCTTCCTTCCTTCCTTCCTTTTTATAGTTTTTGAAACAGGGTTTCTCTGTGCGAAAGCTCTAACTATCCTGGAACTAGCTCTTGTAGTCCAAGCTGTCTTCAAACTCACAGAGATTTGCCTACCTCTGTCTCCCGAGTGCTGGGATTAAAGGTGTGCGCCACCACCACCCCACAGAACCTTATCTTATATCTTAATGTAGAAAACACACTCATAGCAAAAAGCATAATAGTCTTGAAGTTAAAATATTTGCAACATAAAAGTTTAAATTTTTTTAATATTTATTTATTTATTATGTATACAATATTCTGTCTGCATGTATGTCTGCAGGCCAGAGGAGGGCCCCAGACCTCATTACAGATGGTTGTGAGCCACCATGTGGTTGCTGAGAATTGAACTCAGGACCTTTGGAAGAGCAGGCAATGCTCTTAACCACTGAGCCATCTCTCCAGCCCAAAAAGTTTAAATTTTTAATAATGAAAAGTATATAAATAAAGAAAATTCAGAGCTGAAAGACTGAAGCCACTATAACGTCAAAAGCAGTAGATAGGCCAGCCATAGCATAAAACACTACACGCCAAGGCTGGTAGCACAGAGCTAATACTTAGGAGGCTAGAGCATGAAGGCCCCATGTTTACGGCCAACATGGACTATATAAAGTGACCCTGTCTCAAAAAAAAATATGTCAAAGTAGCTTCATAATAAAATAAAAAATGAAGTGGCATAGAATGGTCATCAAGATATATTAGTGGAAATAAAAACATTATGAAAAACTGGAAATGACAAGAAGTGCAGGTATTACCTCGTTTTGTGGTAATAGACTCCTGAGAACGAGGCAAAGTATTAGAAGGGAGTAAAGCCTGGTCCTTGTTTTAATAGTTTAAAATTTTATTGTATGATTTTTTTGTTAATAAAAAAAGAAAAATTAACATATGTAGGAGAAGAAATGATACACTCTGGAATTTGACAGCAGTAGCTTATGACTTTCAACTAAAATAAAATGACCAATTTTTGTCATTTATATTAGGGTTATATACTTGGTGGTAGAGCGCATAAACCCCTGGAGCTTCCCTTGTGGTTGATAGAGTAAAGAGGAATAAAGGGTGTTTGTTTGCATGGCCAACCTTCTTCTAAATAGGACCAACTGCCTCACCTAACACCCTGTCAACTGTCAACAGCTTTTCATGCTGAAGTTTGACTGGCTTGATCTTGCACAAGCCTTGTCCAGACAACCACAAATGCTGTGAGTTCATCAGTGCAGAGGCCCTGTCAAATGCTGAAGACATCATCTCTGCCCAGGCTTCCCCAGCCTCTCGCTCTCACGCTCTTTCCTGTTCATCATCCACAGTGGTCTCTGAATGTAGCTAAGGGGGTATGTCACAAGTGTCCTATTTATACCTGAGCCTTCTACACACACACACAGCTTAAAGAAAAAACAGTCTCTTACAGAATCTGGAGATCAGAATAAGAAAACTGACAGTGTGCCAGTCTCCTAACCTTTTAAAATTGAGTTTAAAGACATCATCTGTTCCTGAAGCTCTGAGTGGCCTCCTAGTAATTGCCTCTGTCAGAAAAGGCTCTATTGTCCAGTCCCTAAAGACACACCGCTGGTAGTTAGCTATTTCAGTTTTTCTACATCTGAGGTCTTTATTTTACCTTCAGTTTTTGAGGGATGTTTTCGCTGGAAATCAAATTGTAGGATGATTTTTTTTTTTTTTTTTTTTTTTTTTTTTGCTTTCAGGGCTGTACAAATGCGGTTCCACATTTTTTTTTCTGATCTTCACAGCTTCCATGAGAAATGCAAAGTCATTAGAGTCATGTTTTCCCTTGTAAGTAATGAGCTGAGTTTCTATAGCTACTTTCAAGAGTTCTTCCTTTTTTTTTTTCAGTTTTCAACAGCTTGTCTTTGATGTGTCTTGACGTTTTAGTTTGTTTTGTGTTGTTATAATGGACCCCTGCTGTATTCGCCCACTTTTCATTGCTATAACAAAATATCAAGGCAGGCTATTTCTGAAGAAAGTCTAAACAGCAGCGTGCCAGCAAGGCCCATGGAAAACAGCGCATGGAGCGGCAGGAGCATGGAAGGAAGGAGGAAATCGCGTTGCCGTTTGGGGAGCCAGAGAGAGAGGGCATTGGACCAGGTTCAGGATTTTCTTTGAAGAAATAAGCAAAGTCTCGTGAGAATTACCTTAATCCCTTCCACGTGAGGCCGTGAGCCCTGGGAGGAGAGAAAAGGAGTCACAATGATCCCATTTGGAGTTGTTTTATTATGTGGCTATTTGCCCCCAGCAGTGTTCCCATTTCTCTGTAAAACAGGCTGTGATGGGTCTCTCTGCCCCTATTACACCACAAGGGAAAGAAGAGGTGCGGTCCATTAGAGCTCTAACAAAGCAACTGGCTTCTACCCACGCACTAAGGCAAAGGACCCCTCACAGTTGCTTCTGGACTCACACACCATGAAGGACCTATTGCAATTATTCCCATGCTCATGGACAAAAGCAGAGTCCCAGACCCTGTACGGAAAGGAACACAGGAACACATCAGGATCAACAGAAGGTAAAACGGAGGGGGAATCACCTCGTCAGACACCTGAAACCCACATAAAACCCAAGGTTCTCCACTCCCTTCCCCCAGGCAACGGCACCTGCTTTTCTACCTGGGAAGTCTACATGTAATGCTTGCTGATAAACCTCACGTTCACTATACTCTGAGATATTTTCCTGTCTTTAATTCCTTCATTGAGAGAGAAAAACAACTCAGGAGGCAGAGGTAGACAGATCTCTGTGGGTTTAAGGCAAACTTGATCTACAGAGTGATCAGGACAGACAGGGCTGTAGAGAGAGACCAAATCTTAAAAACACAAAATGAAACAAAACAATTAATATCTTCATATTATTTAATTAAATGCCTCCACAAATTTTTGCTTGCCTTCTCCAGGTTTGTTTTTTTGTTTGTTTTGGTGTTTGTTTGTTTATATTAGTCTTGTTTCCAAACATTTGTAATACTGTTCAGATGCCATGTGTGTGTGTGTGTGCATGCGTGTGTGTGTGTGTGTGTGTGTGTGTGTGTGTCTGTGAAACTGCATTTTCTAGGAGCCAATCCTCAGCCTAGGTAATAACTCTAGGGCAGAGTTCAGGTTGCAAGGTCTTTGATGTGTTTGGGATCAGCCTCACACTTGGATAGCTAAAAAGTAAATCTGAGACATTTAAGGGGTTAATTTCCTGAGAACTTCCCTTTTCCTAACTTCTTTGGCACTGCTCTGTCTTCACAAGTTGCCCTTTCTGTCCTCTGGGCTCTCATCATCCTGCTCCCACATACTTTACCAGTGACTACACCACATCTGAGGCCAGCTGGTTCAACAAAAGGAAAACAGAAACAAACACCATTTATCACTCATTGGGGTCCAATTCCTTCTTCACTTCTGGAAGCCACTACTGTCATTAGCACAGGATTGCCTAGTGCTGAGGGTACAGGATTACAGAACATAAAGAAAGATTAAAGCAAAAAGGAGAGAAAGAAGTAGAAAGGAAAGAAAAAGGAGGGGAAAGGAGATTAAAAGAGAGAAGGGAGTAGATTTCCTACACCATACTTGAAGGTTTGAGATGCTCTTCTGCCTCCCTGAGTGATGTGGGATTCCCCCCTGTATGCTGTGAATACCATCGGTTAATAAGGAAACTGGACTGGCCTGATAGGGCAGAATTTATGTAGGCTGAGAAGACTAGGCTGAATGCCGAGAGAAAAGATGTGGAGAGAGAGAGAGAAAAAAAAAAAAACCATGTAGCCTCACTGGAGATAGACGCTGGAACTCTTCCCAGTAAGCCACAGCCTCGTGGCTATACAAAGATTAATAGAAATGGGTTAAATTAATATGTAAAACAATAAGAAGTTAGAGCTAATGGGCCAAGCAGTTGTTTAATTAATACAGTTTCTATGTGGTTATTTCTGGGTTGAGCTGCTGGGCAGCCAGGAAACAAACAAGCAGCCCCTTTACAACACCTAAGCTAAAGCTTGAGAATCTCTCTTTGTTTCATACTCATGTTTATGGCCATGTGTAGAGACAAAATTTCAAATAGCTTTTAATCTAAGCTCAGGAGTAATTAGATAGATGATAGATAGATAGATAGATAGATAGATAGATAGATAGATAGATAGATGATAGAGATATCACATATATGTATGCATATATATCCTATTTATATGATAAATATGTCTATATATACATATATGTATTATATGCCCATATTGACAGGAGGACCAATGAAGTCTTATGTTCATATCTCAGCACCCACAAGTGTTTGTGTAAGTTTTACCACTGTGTTCAATATATATTTGATGATGGAACAGTATGCTTATTCTTAATTATACCCAAACCGGAAGCTTAGAACATACTTTTTAAAGTTTATAAATATATACATATTTATATATAAGTAATACACATATTTAAAGTATTAAATATAACCAATAGAATGGCAACATGCAGACTTGAAGGTTTTCAAATTATAAAAAGGTAAAAACATCTCATGAAATTAGTAGAAAACAAATTAGACCCTTGTTGTGCAACTATTTCCTCCAGATGACAATATTCCCTCCTGTAGGGAGGGGGAGGAGCTTGTAAAGCTCGGAAAACTAAGGAAATTCATCGTGGAAAGTTATAAGATTTACACTCTCCCAAGCTTAGAGAAAGAAGTATAAACAAATGCTTGAAGGGGAGATCTTCTGCTGGCAGAAAGACCTGCAAGTTCTTCTGGAGCTCCAGAGAAGCATCTTGTGTGAGTCCTCATCAAAGCCTAATGTAGCTGTCTTCAAGTCACTAGTCCTCTTGTGAGTGCTCCCAGTAAACTGATTGGTTCACCAAACTAGGCTGGAGTAGACTTTTTTTCTTTGGTCTTAACCAATGCCCTCTCTGAGGTGAATAGACATTTGTTCACATCTTCCCAGAAAAGAAAAAAAAGGCATAGAACAGTCCATACCTTATAAAATTTAACAGCACTGAATAATCACGGAGGATTTAGTTTTAGCAATGTAAGTTGCTTTAGCATTGGAAAACCAATAGAGTCACCATATGAATACAACAGAACTAAACAACTGTATGATCATTTCAATAAACATAAACACTAACAAAATGAAATACTCAATTTTGATTAAACCAAAAACATTTGCAGCAGACAACGGAAACATCCAACATAGGGCATCTATGAGAAAGTTAAAGACAATATTGTAGTTAACAGGAAAAGTAATTTTTTTTTTCTCTAAACAAGCAAAAAAGTTACAGATTGCAAAGCAAATTAATCTGTCTTTATGCATGGACATTATTACCCATGCAAGAAAATTTTGAGGAAACCACAAATTACCTACTGGAACTGAAGGGTAGTGATGTGGGATTCCACTTTGTACGCTGTGGATACCTTTGGTTAATAAAGAAACTGTGTTGGCCTATTGATAAGCCTGAACTTAAGTAGGCAGGGAAAACTAAACTGAATGCTGGGAGGAAGAAGGAAGAATCAGAGAGTAGCCGTGTAACCCCACTGGACACAGACACCAGAACTTTACTTGGTAAGCCACAGCCATGTGGAGACACATAGACTACTAGAAGTGGTTTAAATTAAGATATAAGTGTTAGTCAACAAGAAGCTAGAGCTAATGGGCCAAGCAGTGTTTTAAATAATAGTTTCTGTGTGATTATTTTGTGGCTAAGCAGCCTGGAACCAACAAGCAGCCTTTCACAATAATTGGCGCCAACGTGGCCAACTAAAATCCACTTAAAAACCTAAGAGAACTTAAAAATAAATTCTAGACAAAAAAAAAAGAGTTTAACACAGCTTCTTGCTCTTTGCTGCAACTCCTTTAAGAGAGGCTTTCCTGACTCACCGGTACCAGAACAAAAGCCACGTGGCTTTGAAATACTGGCTTTCTGGACTGTGCTGCCAGCATGACCTCTGGCTCTTTCAGGAGGCTGAGCATTTATGGGGTATGTAAGCAGTGTGTTACAAGCTGCTTAATGGCTCAACATATACTCACTGATACTTGGAACTGGGGCAGTGTGCACGGCTTAGAGGCAGTAAATGGACCTCTTCCACCATGTCAGACTGGGCTGGGCAAACAGGAAGTGCCATACATACCCTAGCAATGCTGCAGCTTAAGTTTTTAAGAAACACTTAGCATTTTAAGAAGTGCTCCTGGACAGTAAAGAATTACAGATACACAATAGGACAGATTCAAATATAAAAGACCTCTAAATGGGTCACAGTGTTTCAAAAATGTACTTAAGCTTAGAACAGAGGGGGGAAATGGTAAAGTCTTTAAAGAGACAAAGTGCAGACAGTCATAGATTAAGAGGAGTAAAGAAAAATAAGCCACATAAAGATGGAAAATTTACAGAGAGTCTGGATTATATATATTATTGTGTTTTCTTTGAATTATTGGCTATAAAAGAATAAGTAATCAACATATATACTTTAAACATATTTCGTCTTCAAAATATGGATCTAAGGATATGTTGCTTTGGAAAAGAGGTTCCTCTTTTGTTTCCACAGTAGATGCGGACCTGTGGATTTCTTTTAGAATAACATGATTTGCTGGAAAAAGACCCCCAAAAGATCACCTTGAACACCCCTCAAAAAATTGCTTTTCCCAATAAACAGCAGGAAGCCCTATGGAGAGAACTATGCCCAAATTCCCAAATATTACTTGGAAGTGTTTCTTTACATTTAAATGGGGATATGCTATAGAGATTTACATTGGTATAAATCTTGTTCTATTGATACAAATTTAAGGTCAATTTTGTTTTATGTATATTTCTGCTCTTGATTAAGGTATTATATGTGCTACTCATTTAAATGTAGTGTAGTTGATAATCAACTATAATAATCAAGTGTATAGTCATGTTAGGTTTTGTAGATATATATATATTTCAGGTAGATAGATATTCTTCAAATCTTTCAGAGACCTTCAGAATATGGCATTTAAAATGTTTAAGAATTTAGGACTTTTCATGACACTGAGACACATCTGCTCCTGGCAGCACCAGTTACTTCAAGAGGAAAGTGGGCATTGAAGAGGTTCCTCATGGAGTTTGTTAGGGGCACAAAACTGATCTTGCCAGGACTGCTTAACTGGACATGCAGGACCCACAGAGAAATGACTGCTCAATTTGCCTAAAGGTGAGACAGTCCTTCAGGGTTTCTGCTTCATGAAAGAGACTGCCAGACATTATTCAGGACACAAAAGAAAATGACTGACAAATTGCCAATATAGGCAGAACTGTTTTTGAAATTTCTTGCTTCATGGAAAAGTCTGCCAAACACTATGGGCCTGTAGGCTCAAGATGGGTGTTCCAACAATACAGAAGAACTTTGGGTGACTGTTCAGGCAGTGAGATGCCTCTGAAAATTCTATAGTTTTGGAACTTGCTTACAATGCATTTCCTGTTTACTTAGGTAATATCATATTCTTCTGGAGTCTTTGATAGAATAGAAGAATTTGTAGTTTTAGTTATAGTTTTCCTTAGTTATGATAAAGGATAAAGTAGATATAAATATTGTAACTATAATTCTTGCTTAATACCTGTCTTGTTATCAGTAATTTTGCTATGTTAAAGTTAAAACCTTCCTTTTTATTTAAACAGAAAGGGGGAGGTGATGTGGGATTTACCTTTGTATGTGGTGAATACCATTGGTGAATAAGGAAACTACCTTAGCCTATTGATAAGACAGTACTTTGGTAGCTGGGGAAAACTAAACTGAATGCTGGGAGGAAGAAGGTGGAGTCATAGAGAAGCCATGTAACCCCACCAGACACAGACACCTGAACTTTACCTGGTAAGCCATAACCATGTAGAGATACACAGATTACTAGAAATGAGTTAAATTAAGTATGAGTGTTAGCTAATAAGAAGCTAGAGGTAATTGGCCAAGCAGTGTTTTAAATAATATAGTTCCTGTGTAATTATTTTGGGGCTGAGCAACCAGGAACCAACAAGCAGCCTCTCACAACAGGGAAGTTCATGAGATTCAAGGTCAATGTCACAAAATTGATAGAATTTTTACATTTAAACAGTGAACACTTAGAAACTAAACCTAAACACTGTTGTGGAATATTCCATTACACTGTGTGAGGATGTGTCACCATAACTGGTTTAATAAAAAGCTAAACAGCCAATAGCTAGACAGGAGGTATAGGCTGAACTTCTAGACAGAGAGAGGGCTGAAAAGAAGAGTCACCAGCCAGACTCTGAGAAACCAGGATGGACAATACAGAGATGAGGTCATAAAGCCATGAGGCAGAAAGTAAATTAATTTAAAAAATGGGTTAATTTAAGTTATAAGAGTTAGTTAGAAACAAGCCTAAACTAAGGTCAAGCTTTCATGATTGATTTAAGTCTCCATGTCGGTTTTTTTTTTTTTTTTTGCTTTTTTTTTTCTGAAAGGCCACAAGAAAAATCTATCTTGACATGGATTTCCTTGGGAAAGGGAAATAGAAGAGATCTTCTGCATAACCTGGGGTGGTAGAGGCAAGGAGGTAAGCTGGGAGTAAGGGAGCACAGGAGTTTGGTTGGGTGTGTTGGGGGCAGGATAGACATGGAGAATAAAAGAGATATCTTGATAGGAAGCCATTGTGGGGTTAGGGAGACACCTGGTACCAGGCAAACTCCCAGGAATCCATCATAAGCATGACCCAAGCTAAGACTCCTACCAAAGACAGACAAATGAAAAGGTTTATCATTCATGAATCAAAAAAATCAAAATTAATTATCTGTTCTCACCAAATTTATCTTGGGCCTAAAATCTCAGTATTCTTTTTTGGAGAAAATATAAGAATATTCTAAAGTTTGGAGCTAGAATAGTTGGAGAAAAAGAATTAAGAGTCTCTGAAAAACAGAAGACAAAAAGTTAGAAGTCATATATTCAGCTTAACATAAAACTTATAAGATAGACTTAGCATAAAGCTAAAGTAACCAAGATAAATTAATATTGACATATGGATCAATAGAACATAATAGTGAGTCCAGAAATAGTTTTCCACATACATAGTTCATTGATTACCAACAATGATGCCAATGTACTTCAATGTGGAAAGGTTACTCTTTTGCCATTTAGTACAAGGAAATACAATACTAATGTTCATCAAGCATTAAGAGAGAACTTTGTTTCAATTTCATACAATGAGTGAATGACTACCAATCCCAGCCATTTGTTTGCATTCTGTCCTAACTGCACATGGCCCTGGCGTCTCCCAGTGGCTGGAGTATACATGTTAGGAGAGATAAATTGAAGGGGGTTCCTTCCATATAGCTGTGTGGAATACATCCTACACACTGGATTGAAGACTTACTCATGTGGCCACCTTCAGGTCAGTCATGCTCTTGCCAGTAACACCTCATCTATGCTCTTTAAGTAAGCACAATCTATTTATAGATTCCCCTGTGTAATAATGGTCTTTGGTGGACTTGATGAGGAGAGGATAGAAGAGAAGCAAATTATTAGAAATATACATATAAAAAATAAAAGTTTAAGAACATCTAAGAGTAGCTGGAGACATGTCTCAGTAGTTAAGAGTATTTGCTGCTCTTTCAAAGGACCCAGGTTCGATTTTCAGCACCCACGTGGTCACTTTGAACTGTCTATACCTACAGTTCTAGAGGCAGGCTGATTGAGTAACACATATAAATGGTAAATAAGCACATGCAGAAATGCCCAGGAAGACTGATTATTGGGGAAATGCAAATTAAAACATTAAGACTGCCCAGAAAGCCCACTAGAATACAATTTTAATCAACAGAGTGGACTTTAGAAATAATCCCAAGTATATACACTTAATTTTGTATATGCGTATACATGTTCATCCATGTGTTTTTGCAAACAGGCTGTACACATGTGTAAGCTAGAAAACAACATTAGATAACTCCCCAATCACTCTCCACCTTACTTTTTTTTACTGAATCTTACTAATTCAGCTAGGTTACCTGGCTACCCAGCCCCTGTGACCCTCCTGTCTCTGCCACCCAGTTTGGGATTATAGGTGAATGACTGGGCTTTTATACTTGGGTGTTCAACCTCATGCTTGCAAAATCAGAACTTTACCAACTGAACCATCTTCCTTTTCCCAGTGTTCTAATCTTTAATAAGATGCATAAGATATTTCATGTCAGTGTATGAGACACAGGTTAATATAGGACACCAGGATAACTTTCACACTTTTGAAAGATATAAGTTTGCATGTATATTTCATTCCCCAAGTCAAAATAAATTCCATTTACATCAAATATTTATATGCTAAAATAAAGCCATAAAGTTAGGAGAAAATATGGGTTTTTTTATTATCAAGGTTTGGGAAGCTCTAGTGAAGCATGCATAAAATTCAAAATTCAGGAAAATAAGAACATAAATTTGACTACATAAAAATTTTAACTGTCTGATTCAAAAATATTCTTGAGTAAATTCAAGTGATTCATGGTGATATAAAAATCTACTTCAGTAAATTCAATTGAGATTTGCAAATATAAACAAATTTGCAACCTAAATGACTAAGGGCTAATATTCCTAAAATTAGTAAAAGTTAAAGAAAGACAACAAACTTCTATAAACTCTCTCAAACAAAAGTAACAAGTGAAGAGAAAATGTAAAAGCATACCATACAACAGATAATTAACCCGATCTGTAATATAAGGAATTAATGCTATGTAGAGGAAGGGAACCATTTCTTACGCAGACAAGAAGCAAAGTTTAGTTAATATGTGATCTGTTCATGGTACACTATCTGTTTCAAGAAGAAATAATAAAAACTATATAACCACAGGGAGTTAGGGTTGTCCTATATGGAGTTAAGCACTCCACCAAATGTTAATGTGATCCCACCCCTTAATGACACACGATGCATAGTCCTGGATACTAAACCAAATCTAAAACAAAGAATGTCACCTTCATTTAACAAAACTTAGCAACTGCCAAAGTCACCTAGAGAAATCACTAAATCCAGATTGTTGGTCTATGCCTCTAATGTAGATTCAGGAAATCTAGGATGAGATCTGAAAAAAATGCATTTTTAACAAGACCTTCCATGATACTGATGCTCCTGGTCCAGGGAGCCAAAGAACAGCAGGCACACTTTACACATTCTCCTTGTGGCTTTAATGATAAACATTGATCAGAGACCCCTTCTTCAAAGTCAAGCCTCAAATCTTCCAAGCCAATACAGCTTCTGTCATTTGTCAGAACATACAGCTACAGCTTAAACGTGTCCTCCAGTCTTCTTGTGTGGGGAACTTAATCCTCAACATAGCAATGCTGGAAAGGGAGGCAAAGCCCTCGGGATAGATTCGTGCTGTTTGAGAGTGAGTTCGTTATAAAAAGTGAGTTTTCCAGCTGTACCTGGAGAAATCTAAGTAAGCACGCCAGAGATTCCTGAGTGTTTACATACATTATGGCACTACCAACTGTAGCCAGAGTAGGGGACCACTCTAGGTATCTATCAACATATGAATGGATGGCACTCTCCCTCTCTCTGTGTCTCTGTCTGTCTCTGTCTCTCTTTCTCTCTCTTACACACATACAATGTAGTATTATTCAACCATAAAGGAAAATAAAAATATATTCCTTTCTGGGAAATAAAAGAAGCTGAAGATCATAATGGAAAAACAAATACCATGTGTTTTCTGTCATATGTGGAAAGTGGATTGTGGTGTGTGTGTCTGTGTGTGTATGACTGTAGGGTGTGTGTGTGTGCTTGTGTATGGTATATCTGTGGTGTGTGTGTGTGTGTGTCTGTGTGTGTGATGTGAAGGTATAAGGTAGACCGTGTGGGGAAAGGAAGAGGATTAGAGTGGGGAACAAGAAAGCATAAGAAGGAGGAAGAAAGAAAAGGTATCTCAGGGTATTTCTCCTATACACAATCCAGATTAATACAGATATTATGTATTAGATATACATATATATGACATTAAAGTACAAGGGGAACTGTGGATGATACAAGGAGTCAGCATGAATTAAGAGAAAGGTAACAGAGGATTATCAAGATGAGTATGGGCAAAGAGCAATGATGCACATAAATAAGATGACATAATGAACCCATTATTGAGTATGGAAAACTAAAAAACGAAGTATTTCAGGTAATTTATTGTCATAACAATGTCCATTTGCCCCTACTGCCCTCTGTCATGGTCTTTCACCATGTGATACTTTCCCCGGCTATGATGCTGCAAATATTTCTGCCATAACCTTTGCTCAGTCAGCCAGCTTTCGCTCTTACAAATGACCCTACCCCAGGCCTTGTGTCAGGGCACAGAATGCACAGCCATTCACCAAAATTGGGAAGATGTGGATAATAAAATGGCTTCTTCAAGTGCTCCTGGGGAGAGAAGCCCTATTCAGTTTGACAGCTGTTCTTGAATTCCGTATGTATACACTCTTGCCTTACAAATTCCATTTCTAGATATTTCTCCTGATATGCATACTATCTCCAAATTTGCAAATATTATGTGCACAGAGAAGTTTATTGTGTCAATACAATAATAGATGAACACTGGAAACAATTTAAGAGCCAGACACTTGGGAGTTCTTTAAGTGAATCAGGTTCTATCTCGGGGGAATATTTAACAGCCATTAGAATGAAAGCAATAGATTTATCACACTGAAAGAGAAATGCATATAATGCACACGGCATAAAAAGTAGATTTCAGAGCAGTACACACATATTAATTAATTTTATCAAGATTCAAAAGGCACGCCTGTATATAAGATTCAACATATGATGCCCTTAACATGATCTCGCTGGTCTGAATGTCACATGCTCCCTGTTTCAAATGAGAAATTTATTCCCGAAAGTAATAGGTGGAGGAAGCAGGACCTTTGGGAACTGAGGGGTCACAAAGAGCAGCCTTCAGGAATGAAAAAGTGCCAGGACAAGAGTCACCCCTGTGATCCCCTTTGTCCTTTCTACTCCCCAAGGATATGCCAGGAGCCGGACATCTCTAAATCAGGAAGCAGGTCCTCCCTAGAATTAACCAGTGCCTAAATCTCACATCTTCCTCTCGCTAGAATTGTGGAGGTAAATTTCGATTTTATTTATACTATCTGGTCTATTGTGTTTTGTCCAGACAGCTCATGACGCTGACAAAATAGACACATAAGGCTGGCAGCTCTGCAGAGTGTGCATACAGAGGAGCACTTGAAAATCTCTTAACAGAGCTGATGGAAGGAAGGGGAACCTAGAATTACGCTCATGACAAAGATATACCTGAAATTACCTTTACTTAAGAGAAATTAGGAAAATGCCAACTCGTAAAAGAAAATGAGTGGGTTTTGCTGAGTGCTTGACATTCAGGACATTCAGACAGCTGGGTAAAGCTGGCATTTTGATATGCAAACCTTCTGCAATAAAGTAAAAGGCCAGCTCTCAAGGGACAGAGGGTGAGATGTGCAATCCATTCTTAAATTTTTCTTTAAAGTCATAAAACCTTAAACCATGAGATAAATATTTATATGCTCTGGTTTTCTTAAGTAAAAAAAAAAAAATCAAAAACTCTCTAATGGAGCAACATCTCAAATTATTCCTTAACCTGAAAGAGCAAAATCAAACTTAGAACTCCTAACAATGACATGGGTTTTTTTTTTTTTTTCACTCTTGAAAAGACACACGAGAGAGGCCCCACCGCCATCTCTCAGGAGCTCCACAAAGGGCAGCTATTGCTCTACTGTGTGAAGGTACTGTTATTCGGGAGAAAATTTCAGTTAAACTGAATCATTCGTGTCAAAATATGACCCAAATTTTATCTAGCCAACAGCGTGAACTAAGAAGTGTTTTATATCCTGGTTGTCCTTTTTCCTTAGCATGACAGAAGGACCATGTGTCACTGATCCTGTGTCAAAAGACATCTAAACATTTGATCATACCCCTAACTTATTTTGTTCACATTTCTCCACCAAAACCACATTCGTGTTTTCTTCAGTCATTTGAAGAAGATCTGAAACTGTTCTCACTTTTCTAATTTTCTGTACGTCGTGTGTGTGTGTGTGTGTGTGTGTGTGTGTGTGCGCGCGCGCGCGTGCGCATGCATGGGGATGCATACATTATTACACATGTAGAGGTCAGAGGTCAAGGTAATGTGTCTTCCTCAATTGGTTTCCACCTATTCTATTTTTTTACTGCAAGGTCTCTCACTGGCCCTGGAGTTCCCTGGTTGACCAGACTAGCTGACTAGAAAGCTAATGCTTTCCTCCACAGTGCTGGATTTGTAAGCGGGTCTCCGGGTCTTGGGGGATCTTCAGTGCCTGTGAAAACACTTTACTGAAGGGGCTGTCTCCCCAGTATTTATTTCTATCTTTACCGGTCAATCTAGCCCTTCATTTAAAATGCATCACAGAGTGCCATTGCATCTTGCAGGTGCATTTATGGAACCTCCTGGAACGTGAAAAACCCAAACCAAACCAACAACAGAATCAGACACTCATGTAATGTAGAAAGACAGATTAGCAATTCCAGTTTCCGGCTTTCCCTTTGGAACTCCGAGCTCTTTACATCCATTCACAGACAGTTTAGATGTAGTAAATATATTAGACATTAATGGTTTGGATAAACTACGACACCAAAAAAACTAAGTGATAACCAAATATTGCAGAACGAACCAGGATTCGTGTAGAAAGTTGTTCATGATGACTTTGGTCAGGCCAGCAGCCCAAGATGAATAAAGCGCTTTTGTTTGTCTGCTTTAAATTTTTCATGTAATAGGAACTAGAAAGGAGTGTAATCTTCTCTTTATTGACCAGCTTTTGGTTAGTTTTCTTTTTATTCCTTCTCATTTCCATCAAAAAAAAATGGAACTGACACTAGTGATGTGTGGCTAACACTCTATCTCACAAAGTGTTTTAGATTCATGGTCTCTTCTAAATCAGCAAATCGCATCTTGCATTCTTTATTTTTTTTAATTCTTGACCTCAGCTGGCCTGAGGTTGTCCAAAGGCACCATACGTGAAAGGCAGAAGGAGGGTGGGATTTCCTTTCGGCCATCATTTTCATTACAGAGCCCTGGAGTATGCCATCTTCTGTTCTTTTGTTTGGCAAGTGTGTGCATCAGGACCACTGTATGCAATATAATGCTAAGCGCTAAGAATAGAGTGATAATTAAGATAGAGTCCCTGATGTAAAAACTAAGGTCTAAACATGGAAATGCATTATAACTATCTCAGGTGCCTTGGCTGAGGTATAAATAGAATGTTCTCAGAATGTCAATGAGGGAGAATATGCTCTGCTTTGAGGAGCTTTTAAAAAAAAAGGCAATGGTACCAAATTATCTCCATCCATCTCCTTCCATAATAGTTTGCCTGTACCTGAAGTAGCTAAACTCTGGGCACAGTAACACCCGTGCTTTCTTGCTTACATTTTTTTTCTTTTGTTAGATTTGGCAGTGAGTGGACCTAGCAAGAGATCAGAGAGCATGCACACATAGGGCAGCATGTTTATTTCCTCAAATATTTCTCTGCTTAGTGACAGTTGAGGAGTACCTCTATTCCTTTACCAAAGGCCAACACTCCTGTCCTAAAAAATAAAATCACAAGTCACTCTACTCATTGGTCACTTGTTACTTTAGACTTAGGAATGGTAGTCTCCTTCCATATTTTCCCCAGACAATTTGATCATCCTTTCCCTTTTAAAAGTAACATCTCCATTAAGATTTTAAGGGGTTGTGGAGATAAGCCAGTTGTAAAGCCCTTGCTTCAGAACCTAAAGAACTGAGCTGGCTCTCCAGCATACAGGTGAGAAGTCCAATGCAGCATTATAGCCCTGTACTTACTGGGATATAAATGCTTCAGGATCCCCGGGTCTTGCTGGCCACCTAGTCTACTCCAATCAGTGAGATCCACATTCACTGAAAAACTATTCTAGAACAGCAATATGAAGAGCAATAAAGGACAATGCCTAATATCAACCTCTGTCTTCCACACATGTATACATGGGCTAAACACACACACACACACACACACACAAGAAATGTTTTTAAGGAGTATCCAATTTGGGGAGAAAGGGAGGTGATAGATACATACATTTTGACAAATATAAAGGTTCAAGTGACTTTTAAGTTTTTCCATTTATTGATCTATTAGGTCTTTGTAAGACAATCAGTCCCATTCTTTGAGGAAAAGTGTAATAAAAGAGATACAAAATCTTAATCTAAGGCAGCATGAATTTTCTGGAAGCCCTCAAGAAAAACTCAGTATGTAAAATGTGCAACTGATGAAAAATGAGGAATATACAAAAATGTGTTTAGTTTTTTTTAATATAATGTTTCTATTAACACTTGTATCTTTGTGTATTGTATGCAAGTCTGGTACACACAGAACGCAGAAAAGGGTGTCAAATCCCCTGAAACTGGAATTACAGATCACTGTGAACCATCATGTGGGTGATGAGAACTGAACCCAGGTCCTATGCAAAAGTGGCCAGTGTTATGAACTGCCGAGCCATCTCACCAGTTCCAGTGTGTTGTGAATATTGATGGCATAATTCACAATTAATAAAAACTATATATTCTAAAATTCCACAACATAGAATCAGGGGGAGGGGGGATTGACAAGCACATGGGCCTGTCAGGCATATGGAGCTGGAGATCAACATATATTAGAAGAAAGGTCACTGGAAGCTTACCCTTAAATAGTATATCCTCAGCAACCCTACCCTGACCGCTGCTTCCTGATACCCTAGAAAGAACTGAGCCACATGACCATGGATCTCTGAAACTATGAACCAGATAAATCTTTCCTTCCTTCAGTTGATTACATAATGACCATGTTTCTGTAATGTTACTATAGTAAGCATAGTAAACCTTGACTCTGTGGAATGAATGGCCTGCTTATGCTATTCTGCTCAGCTGTCACCAGACCACCAACACTCCAGACAATGAAAACCATCAAGAAATGCTTCAATAGAATTGGGGAGTGTAGCTCAGTGGATTTCTGTTATTTTTCTATCACCATGACAAAATCCCATGGCCAAGGCAACTTATAAACTAAAATTTAATTTGGGGGCCATCCATGATCATGGTGAGGAACATGGCAGCAATGAGGCAGGCATGGTGCTGGAGAAGTAGCTGAGAGCTTACATCCTTATCCTCAAGTAGGAGACAGAAAGAGTACACTCTGGGGATGAGGTGAGCTTTTGAAACCACAAAGCCTACTCCAGTAACATGCCTATTCCAACAAGGCCATACCTCCTAATCCTTCTGAACAGTTCCGTCAATGGAGTACCAAGTGTCCAGATCCATGAGACTACGAGAACGACTTTCAGTCAAACATGTAGTGGGCAAGTTCATACTTGGCATATACTAGGCTCTGATTTAATCCCTTTTCCATAACATGAGAACGAATAGGAAGGGACCTGCAGGAGGGAAATAGTGAACGTTTAATTAGTGCTCACAACCCAGAAGCCAACCCCATCCTTGGAGCATCTCTTAAACTTCCTATCTATTCCACTGCTTGTTATTCCTTCATGTTTGGGGCTGTTTTGTTTTCGTTTTTTTTTTGTTTGTTTGTTTGTTTGTTTTTGTTTTCCCCTGAAAGAATCTATTCACTCTAAGAATCTTAAAGCCCTTTCACGATTCTTTCATTTGAAATCTAGATTCATCACAGCCTTTGATCACACTCACGTGAGAATTTACGGTAGTACACCCTTTAGAAGGAATGAATGTAAATCTTGTTTTATATTTGAATCATTGCCAGGTTATTAGAGATAAAATTATTGCAGGTAGAAAAATAACATAAAGTTGACTCAATATATCTTCTTAGGCTCTCTAGAGATGACTGTGTGTGTGATGTAGCAAACCATTAGTTCAGAAGCACAGATCCAGTGCTATGGTACTGTCTCCCTCCTCAAGGTGAATTTGTCTCTGGAGATCTTTGTGTTCTTTCTCATCTACAGCAAAGGTTTTCTTAACATTGACTTTTGAAAAGCAAGATCAGAGTCTCTTTCAGAAGGTGTTCTAGCATCATATGCAAATTATTCCCCCATCACCACCACCTGATTCTGCATCCTGAGAGAAAGGTCAAACTTCAAGAGTGACGCAGACCTTTAAAAATCACTCAGATCGAAAACATGTGTTTACATCTTCTGTTCTTTCTAAAACAAAGATTCGTCTTTTTAAAAGATAAATCACCTTCAGGTGGATGAGTGAGACATGTAATCAAGCATGAAGGTCAGAAAATAGCTGCAGTCCAGAGAGAGGAAGTCGGGTCCCATCTCTGGGTCTTCTGACAAAATTGTGGATGCTAAAAGATAATAAAGCAGTTTTGCCAAGAGCCAGGGGAAAACTTCCAACCAAGAATTCTATATTTGAGTCAAACTCTTAGAATATGAGGCTATGAAAAAGGTTTTTTTCAGACATGTAAAGTTTCCAAAACTCTTACCTCCTACACAGCATTTCTCAGGAAGCTACCAGAATAGGTGCTCTTGCAAAAGAAAGTTCACTGAGGAAGCAAAAGACAGAAAGAACCCGAGGGTCCGAGGACCTTTTGACAGTACTCGGAGTAAAAGAAGCACATGGCACCTCTTATTCAATTCCATTAAAAATATCTTGATGGATAAACTCAATCACATGGCAAAAAATGTCAAGATAAAGGCTATTATTTTCTACAATGAATAAACACTAATAAGAAATTCAAACATGATGGCAACATAAAAACACTGAGCCAAATGCATAGTCCTTCTATGTACAGTGGCACAGACCACAAACCCATGAAACTACCCAGGTCCAGGGTCTTAAAGAAGCTGAAGAGAAATCTGGTGCATTGACCTTTTCTGGAAAATCATAAGCAAAAGTCTACGCACCCTAGAGAGAAAATCAACCAAGCTAACAATTCTGCTAACATCCTAACTCTGAGAACCTGCAATTTGGGGGTTTACACAGGAGTATGAATAAAGGGCTATTTACAGGAGCATGGATAACCCAAAGGAGTTGCTTCATCAAAAAGCCCACCCCAGCCTAGGTGAAGGACTCAGAAAAGCTGCATCCTTAGAGATCACTGCACAACTTACAAGTAACTCCACTGTCTGAGAGTCTCCTCTCCTTAGCAGTTATTACTGCTTGCAAAATCTGGGCATGGTAAAGTAACTTTTGGATCTTGTGAGATTCAGGAACTTCCTGAAACTTAGGAGTTTAGTTCTTGAACCTTATAAGTTTCATTTACTTCCTGAGTCTTAATAGCTATCCTCCTAGAAGGAATGTTTCAATTTAGAGGAAATCACTGAACAAAAAGAAATCTCAGGACAAGAATCATGCTGCAAGTTTATGGAGCTGCTCTGGTGGCTCCAAAGGAAAGAACAGCATGGTGGTTATTCAGCTAATTACAATGTCTTCATGAGATATTTGTTGAGGAAACACATGAAAGAATTATGCCATACATAGTTACAGCAACTGTCCAAACAACTGGATAACTGGCAAGTGTGGCAATTTTTGGTTTTGTTTTGTGTATACGTGGTGTATATAAGTATATGCACATGTGTGTCTCAGTGTGCTCACTTATGCATGAAAATATCTGCCAGAGATAAACATTGGGCATCTTCTACTGCTACTCACCTTGTTTTTTGAATACATACACACATATATATATTTAATATTCATATATAAATACATATATTAGTTCTTTAAGAAATTTTCATATAATCTATTTTGATAATGTTTAGCTTTATTTCCTCCCAAGTCCACCCTAACTCTGTGTTTTCTTTTTCATATATATTTAATAACCCGTCAATTCCAAGTTATGTTGTTCATATGCTTCTAGACATGGAACTACCTATTGGATTGTGGTCACCCCCCCAGTAGCCATAGCACTAAAGAACTCTCCCTCTTCTAGAATACATCAGCTGTTCATAGCTCTTCAGCTAGGGATGGGGGGTCATGAACCCCTTCCCATTTCCTGCTAGAGCATTGACTGGCTTGACCTTGTGCAGGCATGAGCAGCTGTGGGTTCCTGAGTGTAGCCACCCTGTCATGTCTCAAAGACACTGCATTGCCCTGGTTCTCCTGAATTCTGAGTTTCTTTGTGCGGTGGGTGGTGGTTAACTCAGACACTCACAACTGAGCAAAGTGCAGAGAATCAATGTCTGAGGGGAACTCACCCAGAAGCAGCACTTCTATACTGCACCTTCTCCCCAGGGTTCAGGGACCCTGTCGGAGATGGGGCTGATTCTAAGCTCTATCTTGATTTCTTGAAACAGTGTTTCTCACTGAACCTGAAGCTTGCTGTTTCGGCATTGCTAGCCAGCATGATGTCCATATGTCTGTGCCACCCACTGTTTGGGTTACTGAAAAACACCAAAATGCTAATTTTTTTTCTTCTACATTGGTGTTAGAGATCCAAACTCAGCTTCTTACATTTGTTTGGCTGGCATGTTACCCACTGTTCAACTGGCCCTTCTAAAAATAAGACAGCTTCTTTAAGTTGTATTTCAACTTTTGTTTTGTCAGCTTCTCGAAGACATGGACTCATACAGACATGCATAGAAATGTCTGAAAAGACAAGCAACAAAACATTTAAGAATTTTCTGTAAGTTTTTTAAGATACCAAAATTTTCTTTTTTGTGCTCTTCTTGATAAACTAAATTGTTCACCATTGAAATAAAGAATTAAATTTGCATCAGATATTTTTTCCCTGTGGTGTGGGGGTGGGGCAGGGAGCACATTCAGCACAGAGTTCAGCACAGTGTAAGCTACAGAAGTGGGAGGTACAAGTGAGAAGGGCATCAAGAGGCAATCACACCACACTGAGATAAAAGAGAACCTTTCTCCTGTGATTGGCTTAGCTCCTTCTCTGTTGGCCTTTTATGATTAAACCACTAAGCCTACATGCAGTGCCTTCATTCATTCTGTCAACCAACAAGCATTGAGCATTAAGGATATGACCAAGGCTGTTATGTGGCAAGATAAGAAGGAAACAGATATCCAGGCCATCACATGATTATGGGATTCAAGGATGCACAGCTTAACCAACCTTAGCAAGGTGGTGGGATCTGATGTAGAATGAGATCTTCTGTCCCACGTGCAAACCTATGAATATGGACGTGATCATCACCTAGTTATGAAGTAGACCGACCGACCACTCTAGACTTTAACCGATGATGGGTGCAGAATTGGAAAATGGCCTCAGGTTCTCCTTCATTGATGTGGGATTCCCCTCTGTATGCTGTAAATACCATTGGTGAATAAAGAAACTGTCTTAGGCCTATAGCAAAGCAGAACTTAGCTAGGCAGGGAAAACTAAACTGAATGCTGGGAGAAAGAGGGCAGTCAGGGGAGAAGTCAAGAAGCCCCACCGGAGACAGATGCAGGAAGTTTACCTGGTAAACCACAGCCTCATGGAAATACACAGATTAACAGAAATGGGTTAAATTAATATGTAAGAGCTAGCTGATAAGAAGCTAGAGCTAATAGGCCAAGCAGTGATTTAAATAATATAGTTTCTGTGTGATTATTTCAGAAGTCTGAGTGGCCAAAAGCCAAACAAGTAGCCTCTCTCAACATTTCATCACCCCCCAAATTTCCTTTCAAAGACAGATGTGCTAAAATGTCCACTGGCAACCAGCTCCTGTCTGGGGTCCCATTAAGACTTGTAAAACCAGCATGTTTCATTTGGTGCCTATTGATTTAAGTGCATTGATCTAATTTATTTGCTGTAATTAAACCTGTGTAATTATTGCAGGGAAATCAATACAAACAGTCCCATATATTTCTTGTTTCACAAGCTTCCCATATTGATGTCATTTATTCAGATTCTTCTATAGCTTGAAGGCAAGAATGCAGGGTCCTAGTGCTAGGATCCTCAGCAGTAAGGGAAGTAGGCAACATGAATGTTTCAGGACAGAATTCTTTCTCCCTGAATGCAGATTTATTGATGTTTCTCATGATACATGCTTGTTTTCTTTCTAATATTTTAATATAAGAGAGGCCATCAAGAGGACTTGGTGGTAAAAGCACTTACTACCAAACCTTCAGGGACCAGCATTTACAATGAGAAATTCAACTCCAGCAAATTGTTTTCTGACTTCCACATGTATACCATGGTTTACAAGTGCACATCTCAAGTATGCAGACAGAGAGAGAGACAGAGAGAAAGAGAGAGATTTTGAAAGCATTTTTAAAGGCAAGTTTATTAGCCATCAATGAAATATCATGCTTGGTGTACATTTTCTAAAATGGCTACAATCAAAAGATTGGGCCAGTTTTGGTGACAATCATGATTACAGTGGGATCACAGGTTGGCGGCTATTCTGTACTACACCTTTGAGGGTAGAGAGATAGCTCAGAAGTTAATTACTTCCTGCTGATCTTCAGAGGACCTGCGTTAAGTTCCCAGCATCCATGTCAAACAGCTCACAGTTGCCTGTGTTTTCAGTTCTAGGGATCTGATGCCTTCTGCTAACCTCTGTAGGTGCACACACACACACACATACACACACACACACAGCATATGCACACAGAGACACACATGTACACATTGTTTAAAACTTGATCTTTAAAAAAAGAGTGCTGCTGAGGGTCTGGGAAAAGTGGAGTTCTCATATGTTGCTGATGAGACTGTAAATTAGTATATTTTAGAAAGTGACCTGACATTTTTTTCAAACAGAATTTGAAGGTGAAAGCAAATAGAATAATCGCACACTAGCTCAGAATTAAGTATAATAAAGGAGTACTTTATTTAGGGAGGACTTACAGATCACAGGCCTCTGTACAAACCAGTCACAGGAACTGAACCCAGCATCCAGGTGAGAGAGAGGAGTGAGAAAGACAGTGAGCAGATGGCCCAGTACCTTTTTGGTACCCAAGGCCATGCCCAACCTGGTCCAGCCTCACAAAGGCCATTGGCTGAAGGGGGTTCTCTATCACTTCCCCTTTTTGTCTAAATAAGAGAGTTCCAAACCCAATATAAAACTATATTCAAAAAGAACAAATATCAAGTATAAAAATTAGAATTACAACTAACATAAAAATATTAAGAAAAAAACATATGTTAAATGTTTTAATAATTATTTTAAGGACTCTAAGTCTTATATTAAAAATGGCTTATATTAGAAATGGCTTGGGTAAGTCATAAGAGGAAAGTAACTACTACTATCTAGTCTTTAACCCCATTGGAGACCTAGGAAGGGAGATATTACTTGAGTAGGCAGGAAGTGCAATCAAGTACTTCTAAAATGTGTAGTAAATGACAGAGACAACAGACTACCTGGGGAACTACCCAAAGTCTCATTTGCAGTGTTAGAGCAACCAATTTTGGCTAAGGCCTAGAGTAACTAACAGACCAATTTTAGAAGTAGGAAACATTTTAAAACCATCTTTCCCTGTCTTGGCAAGGTTTGGTAGTCTTTGTCTTTTTATTTTGCTTGTCCAGTCCAGACACCATGTATTTTGTCAGTGGTCAATGCATGGGCAGTTTCTTACCCAAAGGCCAGTTTTACCAAGAAGAAAGCAAGCTCTAAGTGTCTTTAGTGCTCAACATTTTGAGGGGCAATAGATCAATGCCATCAGGAGCAAATGTGTCTCATGTCAACAGAACCTTAAGTTATTTCAATGTCATATTTTACAGCTTTTTAAAGGGGTTGCAGATTACCTACGTATGCAGAATATAATTTCTATGTATCTTAATAAACCTGATTAGTCTAACTATAAGCGCGACAAGCATGGATGACTATTGACTTATAATTCTTAATAATAATTTATATAGCTCAAAGACTAAAACTTTATATTAGACAATCTTTAAACAACTGTGCAGTAAATAAGAACAATGGCCTTAAAATGTAAACAATGTGTAAGTATTTTGATCGGAGGTAGAAATGTATAATGCAATATGATAAATATATCCTAAAATTGTATTACTATACAAATGTCTTAAAGAGAGGTAGAAATATGCATGCAAATAAAATGACAAAATAACTTTGTGTAGGTGTACAAATATTATAAAAAGGAATAGGAGCATATTTTTAATATAGTATATAATTTAAATTTGCATCAATATATAAGAATCTATAGGAATGTAAATTCTCTATAAATAATAGCTCACAAATACTTGTTTTATAATTTATTATTATTATTAGTGTGAGTAAGCTCATATTAACCTACATATTATCCCATCGAATTTTTTAAGTGACATCTTTGAGCCTACAAAACTTCCACCCCAACCCCCAACCCAATATTGATGTTAACCCATCAACCCTAATTGATGTCCCTAACCCTGAGGACAAACATTATTGGGAGAAGGGCTTTTGTCTTTTAAAATAACTTTTAGCTGTCATAGGGGTGATGTTTTTTTTTTTTTTATGGGATTCTTAAAGCTAATATGGTGGTTAAGTTTTAAGATTACTAACTAGTATAATTGTAAATAGGCTCTGAGTAGTTGGTAAGGTTTTTTGAAGATTTCATTTGGAGCTTTTGCCAGAATGCTGTAAGAAAGTGCACAATTTTAGCTAAGCAAGATGGAACCATCTTGAGCAGCTGCTACCCAAAACCAGTCTTATAGTTGCACTATTAGTATCATGACATCATAGCAACAAGGTGTAGTAGTTATTGTGGGACTCAGTCTTCTTTTTGGAAACTTTAAAGATTACTGCAGGAAAATTTATTGTTTGTTGTGGAAAACAAACATTATTTATATAGACATATTTAATGAAAGGTACAATATAGACAAAAGTTGATATGAAGAAAAGTAAATTTTTCTTGTCCCATATTAAATGGCTCCTGACATGAGACAAAAACTCTGATATTTTTTAACAATATGTTTGGATTTAGAGAAGGATAGTCATTCTCTAACTCCAAAGACAGCTTTGATTTTTAACTGAGTTTACTATTTTATTGGTTAGTAGAGATAAATATATATATATGTGTGTGTGTGTGTGTGTGTGTGTGTGTGTGTGTTTAGAGGCTTTATCCTATCTTTATAAGGCTTTTATCTTTACATCTAAATTTCTAGGGTCTCTTGACTTTTTGTAAAATTTTTTTGTAAAGATAAGAACAGAACCCTGTCGCAACCCTTATGAGGTTTTTTTTTTCACCTGTATGATTGTCGCCTCTGTGGATGAACTATCATTTCTCTTTTTTAAGAAGTTATTTTTTAATTGAATCTTTATTAATTTTGATGGTATTCATAGTTTTTTTTTTTTGTGGAAACAAGAGCAGAACCCCTTTCCCAACGTAGCATATCTCCTGGTTTTCATTCTGAGGTCAACACATCCTTGAAATACACCAGCTGATTTAATTCAGAAATTTTTTCTATTATTCAATGTCTCTCTGCTGCCATTGTTACTTTCTCATTAGCATGAAGAAAATTTAAGGTTAAGAAACTCAACTCCTAGCTCCATGGCTGAAAGAATTGGAGCCAAGAACCTCAACTGACATTTGTAAGCCAAGAAGCATTGCAGCATTGCTCACAGCAATCTATAGATAAAAGATGCCGGATGTCTGCCAACAGATGAATGTATAAACGAAGTGGGGAGGATATACTCAATGGGGTGTTTATCACTGACTCTTAATAAACTTAGTGCTCAGTCAAAAAAGCTGGGCTCTAAGGAGCGTACATTATATGACTTCACTTGTATTAAATATCCAGAATGAGCAGTTTCAAATCAAGAGAACAAATGTGTAGAGACCTGAAAGAGATTACAGGTATGGGGATTAGGCAAAGAGTAGAAAGGAAATGTTGCTTAATATATCCAGTTCATGGTAAAGAAGACTTAAAAATGTGTAGATAGATCGATAGATGATAGATAGATAGATAGATAGATAGATAGATAGATAGATAGATAGATGATAGATATATGATAGATAGATAGATAGATGATAGATAGATAGATAGATAGATAGATAGATAGATAGATAGATAGATGATAGATAGATGATAGATAGATAGATAGATAGATAGATAGATAGATAGATAGACAGATAGATAGAGAGCAACAGAGAGGGAGGGAGGAAGGGAGAGAAGGAGAGATAGCATGGTGACGGCTGTATGACACTGACTTCAATTGACATCACAGAAGTAAACAGTTAAAAACAGAGTAACAAATTTGATAATATGCACTTTCTTTACAAAAAAGTAAAAGAACAACAAAAACAACCAAGAAAATTGCAGTAGATATTCCAAGTAAGTAATCATATAGTGTGTGAATGCTATCTCAGTAAGTCTGAGTTTTCTTTGCTTGTTTTTTAAATTATTTTTATTTTATCTATATGGGTGTATCATCACCATTAGCATGAAATGATGACCATGAAAACCAGGAGAGAGACCATACCCCTAGGACTGAAGTTCCGTTATGAGCCACCATGTGAATGTTGGGAATTAAACACAGATCCTCTGGAAAAGCAATCACTAAGCTATCCTCTCCAGCCCCAATCTTTCTTCTTGTCTGTCTGTCTTTCTTTCTTTCTTTCTTTCTTTCTTTCTTTCTTTCTTTCTTTCTTTCTTTCTCTTTCTTTCTTCCTTCCTTCCTTCCTTCCTTCCTTCTTTACTTTCTTTTTCATGGATCTCTCTAAAAGTGGTATTCCGTGTGCTGAATATCTATTTGATTGTTTTTATTTTAACAATGTAAAGATTCATTAAGAATCCATGTTGACAAGTATTTTGTAAGTACTTATATTCTTGAAGTTGGTGCAAAATTCCACAGATGGCATTCTTCACACCAAAAGAGAAGTCCAATTCTGAACATACTGGCAGTCTAACAGGTTGAATTAATTTTATTTATCCCAGGATAAACATGACAGGAAAGGGCAGTGCAAAGAAATTCCTTGAATTTGCAAAACTTCTGATGTGCGTTACAAACCTGGTCTCAGGTAATCTATCACACCCATTTTCCAACGTTAGAGCTATGTTTCTTCAAGGCCACATAATCAGCTGTCTCACTGGGAATCGGTGGTTCTAGGTACAGAATGCTAATCCATCCTAAGTCCCCTCTGGAGAGGACTGGTCACACAGTTATGACCCATACATAATAGGGAGTTGTGGCAGTGCCTCTGCACTTCCTAGGGTCCAAAAGCTTGTCACTGCAATATCGCTGACATGAGCCACCAATGCCTCTGGGAAGCTGGAGCTGTCAAAATTCACATTTCATTCATGGCTTCTGGGAGATGGTGCAGAAAATTTACCAGCACAAACATAAATATTTCCGAGGTCCATCAAACGCTTCTGTGGGGTGAATTAAGCTCACCTGGGTCATAAGGAAAGCATTTAAACAGCCCCCTGTAGCCACAGCCCTGATTTAGAATACATATATCCTGGGAGCGATGCCACCCAGACCAGGAGAGATCAAAGTCACAAAACAAAGGACATGGTCATCAGAAGGTTCCATGATTAACATACCTGGAAAATTAACCATTTGGTTGAGTTGAACAATACATCCCACAGAATTGTGACTAGTGGCATAATACAACAATTAGTTTATTTGAAAAGGACCCTAGAGCTTACACTACTCAAGCCTTTGACTTTAAGGATGAGAAAACTAAAGTCTTGACATTTTTAATAGCTAGTCATTTTGGTCATTTCCAGGGAGGATTCTAAAACCTAGCTTGTGCGGTCTTTCCTTCCCACTCTGAAAAACCTTCACGGTCAGTTTCAATGCCAAGGACTGAGTCTGTGAACTTAATGTTTTCCAGTTTCTATGCAGCACTGGGAATTGTTCAACTCTAACTCCCCTTAGCTATGAAGACTGGACGAGAACACAATTCTCAGTGCTGCTCATGTTTTCAAGTCACACGTCCTCAAGTCGCTAAAAACGTCTGGCCTGTGAAGCAGGATATGAAATACCAGGGCGTTGTTTCTGATGATACAGAAAGCAGGGGAGTAAATGTAGTTATGTTGGCAAAGCCTAGTGCTGAGAGTGGGAAATTGCTAGTGATGAAATTTGGCGATACCGAGCATGGATGGAAATTCCACTTGCCCTTGTGATATGTGATACGTGTATCTTTATGTGATAGTATTTCCCTTTAGACTCTAATATTTTCAAATTAAACTCCTGGCTTATTTCTAAATTACTTGTAAACATGGGGACATCATTGTGACCTGGCAACAAAAGGCAAAGAAAGCTACATATGGAGTTCAGCAAAGTTTTGTTGTCTGTTTCATCTATGCTGTCCCGCATTTAGATGTAATTATTTAATACATTTAGTCTTTAAATTATTCTAGAAATAGGTATGTTTAGAAATCATACTTGAGTTAACTTTCCAGAGGGAAACCTTAGTTTTAGAACTGCAAATTTACTCAATATAAAATCTAAAATATTGCAGCAATAGGTCAAAACATGGAAAGATTCATGAGACTTGTAGAAATATACTTTCAGTGTTTCAGTCTTTGCCAGTCTTGCGCCACAATAGCAAAAACTTAAGCATGCCTAAGAAATAAGGAGTATACTGAAAACATCAGTGTATACTACATTTATACAGACATGCAAAATTCCGTTTCACTCTCTAATGTGCACAGTGGTCAGACACAGTTATCTGAGAATACTCCAAAATTCAAGCAACTGAAATTAAATGAAAATCTGGGAATAGTGGGGTTCACCTTCAATCCCAGCACTTTAGAAGCTGATACTGATGACTCTAAATGAGTTCATCACCAGTCTGATATACCTAAGTGAGTTCCCGACCATCCAGTGATACACAGAGAAACCTTGTCTCAAAAGGAAAAAGGAAAAGAAAATTAAATGAAAAGGTAGGTTCAATGTGCATGCTGAATATACATAATGAATTTTATATGTATTACATATAAACTTATTGATGCAAAATTTGATGCAAGTATCTGTCCTAGTTAAAGTTTCTATTGCTGTGAAGAAACGCTATGACCATGGCAACTCTTGTAAAGAAAACATTTAATTGAGGTGGCTATCTTACAGTTGCAGAGGTTCAGTGTGTTATCATCATGATGGGGAGCATAGAGGCATGCAGAGAGATGTAGAGCTGAAATAGTAGCTAAACGTCCTACATCTTGTAGGCAACAAGAAAGACTGTGACAAAGAGTAAAGCTTAAGCCAATACCCCAAAGCCCACCTCTACAGTGGCACACTTGCTCCAACAAGGCAATACCTTCTCCAACTAAGCCACACCTCCTAATAGTAGCACTCTTTTGGGGGTCATTTTCTTTCAAATCACCACAGTAATCTTTATTTGAGAAATATATGTATGTTTCTATTTACAAAAATCAAACAAGTAACTATATATCTATATGTGTATATTAAATTAAGCAAAACCGGACACCTGTTTTCCATTGAATTAATGGAATGGGCATTTGTTCTTACAGCTACGGATCAACGCAAGTCTATGCTGTGGTTTAACTATACAACAACATGTTATATTGTCATTTCATTTTCCTTTATCTTGCCCCTGGTTCCCTGAGAGATCCCTTCTGGGTGGGCATTTTATGTTGGATTTTTCCAAGTTTTTGTTATTTTACTAGTTAAGTCTCTGCCATTGTTTGTTGACCTGGTGTGATGTGACCTGGGGCTCTGCTTCTTCTTCGGGATCATGGGGACAGGTCCACGTGGGTGGAGGAAACAGAAGTGGGGGAACAGGGTTCAGACGACTGTGGATACAATGGAGACAACCCTCCAGGAGACAACTTCAATGAATCAGATCAGCTTTGTTCCAAAGTATGGGAAATATACAGGATTGGGGAGCCTGGGGACAAACCCTAATTTGGATTAAGTGGCACTCTCCTCTCATAGGCTTCATACATGGCAGCAGGTTCCTAAAAACTGTGCCAAGGGTCACGCTAGAGATAAATCAGGCATCCAGGATTGGAGACAACTTTCAGGTAAGGTCAATCCTCTGGCCTAGAGAGTCTCCCGATAAGGGCACGTATAGAGCAGGAAGACCTCTCTGCAGTCATAGGGGAGTCCTCTGCGTTGTCAAGCTTAGAGAAAGGTGACAGTAGACTACGGTAGAGTGCAACCTCTGACCAGCAGGGCCTCCCAACACTGATCTACAGCTAGTCTTCAGTCAGCTGGAGAATGTGTCATCTGGAGACAGGGGGTGCAAACAGCAGTAAAGGCCGTCAGGATCCACCAAAAACAGAGGTTTTCATATTTTCAGTTAAACTGTCTTTTTTTGATGGGTTTTTAGAAGTCTTGTTACTTAAACCAAGGAGAATAAATAACAAATTATTTCTTAACTGGCTCTTGTTTTCAGCCAATCGCTTTCCACTACACATGGTTAATAACCACTTCAAAGTGCTAGCAGAAGAGAAACTACTCCTGTCTGATCGCCTGCCAAGACTCATAAAGCTCTGCCTCACCAGCGACTCATTGGCTGCTGATATCATAACTCTACTTGGTATTTTCTTGCTCTCATTTTTCCCTCATATTGTTGCTCACTTTCCATAGTTTTTAACAACCACACTTTGAATATCCAATTTTTAGTAGATTGTGTGCAAGCTTTCCTCAGTAAGTGGGTTTTTCTCCTTCTGGACACCACACACATACATACACATGCAGATACACACACAAATACATACACATATGCATGTAAGGTCTGACTGTATTCTCTTCCCAGTAATTTATCACATTAGGTACACTTGTTTCCACATGGATCTATCTTGCTGTGTATGTAAGCATACATGCATGTATGTGCAGATGTGTGTGATGTGAGTTGTGTATGCGCACATGTATGGGACTGACTGCATGTGGAGGACAGAAGTCTACATTGAGTATCTTCCTCAGTCACTACTCCATGTGGGGAAATAGGATCTCTCATTGAATCCAGAACTTACCAACTTGCGTAGACTAAGCAGTGAGCTCCTGGGGTCCCTTCTACCCTCTCACTGGTGTCGCACCCGCATGAACAGGTTGGCTTTTGTGTGGGTCCTGAAGAGCTGAACTCGGATCCTCAGGTTTACACAGCACCACTTCATGGCCTCAGTCATCTCCCCCAGCCCCCTACATTGTATTTTAAAGCTACTTCAAAAACTCCTCTTTAGGTGACAAATTGTGATCCAATCATTTCTTCTCAGAATGCCAAGATTTTTACAAGATCACAGCTAATGAGTTAGTTTCCAGCATGGTGTCGGGAGGCTCTGTTCCCAGAACCAAATTAAATCTGCCAGCCCCTTTCACAGTAACACTCCACTTCTCTGTCGGTCGAGCGTCATACTGTGGCCAGCTTCAGGCGGTGGGAATCAGCCCCTCTTCAGAACAAACACCTCCATCACACTCCCTGACAACTCCGCCGCACGTGAAGAAAAAGTATTCACACCTGCCATGGAAGTGGAGATTTATTTTTTGCTTGCTGCACACCAATTACTTGGACATTCTCTCCAGGGAGGCCTGGTGTGAAAAACTGTCCTTTTTGCAGCAATCCAATTGTCCTCCCCTACCCCTGTGTAGACTATAGCAGCAGCATTCTTTCATACACACAGATGGAGAGAATGTTCAAGAAATGATGGGAGACTACACCTGAAGGAAAGACGTTTTCCTTCCTGACTTTGTTCATTTTTAGCACAGCAAGCGTGGCCATCTATCTTCAGACAGGTCTCAAGACTCACTCCTCTCAATAGCACTTTATGGAAGACCTAGAGAAGGGAAGAAGTATTTCCCCTGAGGACTATCTAACCTGAAACTGAGCTAAGAAACAAATCATTATACAGAAACAAGCCCCGTGTAGCTACAGGCTTCTGCATAGAGCACTGTTTACACTTAATACTGACTGAAAATGGTCCCTTGGATCATTCTCCATAAAATATCAAAGACAGAGTGACTACAGTTGCCTTTAAAATATGTACTCGAGGTTTCTAAAACTTGTGTAAAGTACGGGTATGTACTGAATATAAATCTTGTCTGTGTCGATCTCACAGACCTAAAAACCATGAATGATTCAGAAAAGGAATCATTTGTCTGTCAGATTGCTAACCTCTACACCCCAAACAAGTCTTCCTGAGTACTGCAGCTGACACTTCAGGCAAAGTTACTGAGTCTACCACATTCTTCCTATTATGAGAATGTCTTCATTTTTCCTGATGTTGCTTTATGAAGAGTTTGATTGCTGGGAAGCTAATCTTACTTCTGTGAAGCCAACACATGGTGTTTATGAAGGTGAAGTACCTTAGGAAGAGAAGAGTTTGAGACCTAGCCACTGTGAGTTTTTCCAAACAGGGAGATGAGGATGGAGAAATGGAATAACACTGAGATGAAAAGATGTGTCTCAGCTATTATTTTTTTTACTGTGATTAAAAAAAAAAGAGACCAAGCCAACTTATAAAATCTTGTGGTTTCAGAGGGTCAGGGTCCATGATTTTGAAGGGAAAAAAAAAACACATCTTCAAGGCAGAGAGACTGGGAATTTCATGTCTTTTGAAATATCAAAGTTACTCCAAGTGACATACCTCTTCTAAGAAGACCATACCTCCTAATCCTTCCCAAATAGTTCCACCTACAAAGGACCAAGAATTGAAATATATGAACATATGGGGGCCGTTCGCATTCACACCACCACAAGCAGTCTTAGGGATGAGGAGAAAGCAATGATGGGACATAAAGATGGCTCATCAGGTAGAGGACTAATATACACTTACACATGTATAAAATACACTTACACATGTATAGCTCAAGAATAGATGTGTAAGCAGTTTAGAATTAAGGAACTATCTTCTCTCAACTTCTTACTAAAAGATAAAGTGAAACAAAATCTCAATATGTCTAAGACATATACACAAGTTAAAAGATGATTACGTACATGCATTTGTCAATGTCAAATTGCTTTCATAGACTCTGGAAACTGGCTTGCAACAGTTCATATAAGACATATGAAGCAATTTATAGGTCTACTGCCTCATCTCTCAAATGAAACCTATCCCATGTTGGCCCAATGACAAAATTTTAGGATCTGAGTTTTCAGTCTTTTTACCAGTTACGGCCTCCTGAGAGCTACCTCTCTACCATAGGCTAGTACATTTCATATCCACAACAACCCTGTCATCCCTGCAGAGTCCAGAAACCATCATTCTCAGAGGAGAAAATCTTTCTCACTCTTTGCCTGAGGATCCTACCCAAACATTGCCACGCTTTCTTTCTCCCATCCACGGTCTCAGTGGTCCTAATGCCAAGGGTACTGTTTTTATCTCCTGGCTAGTAAAACTTCCAAAAATTGTCTTTTCTCTGTTAACAACTGGTCTAACTCTCAGAGATGTTCAGGCTCTCTGTACTTTTAGACACACTGAAATGCCTAATGATATATAGAATAAGACAAAGGCCACCATGATCTAAACGATTTATAACACTTTAGGCTTTCAGTATGTTTCACAGTGGATCCTTGGCCCAGCCTGAGTCTTCTGCTCACTGGGAGTTTGTGGTTTGAGAAATGTTACTTTTCAGTTCATTGACAGAGCTAAGGTTTGCATATACAACTACATCCCTGATGACCTTGGCTAGCCCAAGTGTCTAATTTCACTCCAAATTGTTGGATGATAATTGTGGTCACTTATGATATTAGTAGTAAAAGTTACTATCAAGAAATGTTACCTACTCAGGCATGCTGATCCTGCATTAGCATGGTGACCACACAGCTGCTCTCTCACTTCTGCTTTGGAAGAAGAGGGACGATTTATGAACTTGGAGGGGGATTCTTGCCTGACTCTGGATGACTGACTAGACAAAATCAGGTGAGATTTATTTTCTCACTGGCCCTCATTTGTGCAAGCTCAGTCATCTGCAGCCCAGCTAATTGAAAAGGTACCTTTTGAGTGAAGCAGAAAAATATGCCTGGGCCAGACTGGAAATATCTCTGTGAATGATGGCTATGCCACAGTGAACTGCGGGAAGATGTAGTCATGCTCACACAAAAGGTTTAAGGCAATGAACACTGCCACTAGGAGGTTACTGGAGTGTAGGCTTTGTGCAGAATGCTCAGCATAGTGGCTGGGACCACATGTTAACCTTTGCACATGGAGAGGATGGACAAATGAACAAAGGAAAATTACAATAACAATATATTGAAGTATGGAATATTCTTATCTCAAAATTGACTATATCTTGACCCACCAAGAGACAGAGTCCTCTATTTCCTCCATTGAATGGAGAGCAATATACATTTTTGAGATTGTTTGTGTCCTAGCCACATCTTCTATATCATGGGAATGATGAAAATATTGTCCTCATTCTATAAGTGGGTAAGTGCAAGATCTACAGATATTAAATATGATCGAGATTATATAACCCACAAGTGGGAAAACTGGAATCAACATCTAGATCCAAAGCCATTTTCTAAATGCCAACTACACCCCCAGAAGACCAGTAATGTTCTCATGTCACTCAAAGGACTATGCATTATATTCCTAATATTCCTACTTTAAATTCTATTCATCTGTCAAAATTAAAGAATAATATGATGGCTTTGGGATTGAGTTGTAATTAAAGAAACAGGGCATTCCCTGGCACACTCATTTTATAATATCTCACATAAACAATGCACAAACACTTAGATGTCAGCAGACATTTGCATGGAATTTTCTTTTACTGGATTGCATTCCAGTGTGCAAACTTAGGTATTCTTCTTAGCACCTTTATTTGTCTTTAAGAATTTGATTAAAAAATACTGAATTATTTTAGAACATAACAGAACTTGAAAATAAGAGGGAATCATGCCACATATGAGGTCAGAACCCTTTGTGTGAGTCTGTCACTGCTGATGTGACTCTTGTTTTATCTTTAATTTTAAAAAACTCTATCAAAAATATCTCAGTTCACTTGTGTCACAGACTCAAAGCTTTACCTTCATCTCCAAATGTCTGTTCTGACAAAGCCCTACAGATCAGCATCTGCCTTAGTGACCACTAAACTGGATTAAGTCTTGCCATAGTCAGTCCCAAGGAGTTCTTTGCTGAACACTGACATTTACAAGCATGACTGTGAACATTCTACTGACAAAAGTGTTTGCAGCCTTGTGTTTAATCAGACTTCTCTCAAAAGATAGCCACAAATAGAAGAATTCTGTCTTTATGTTCTATTTTCTACACCTTCAGCACGTTGGGTGTCAAGAAAGCTTCTCCACTGTTCAGAAGCACAACTGTGGAATGGGACCAAAGTAACTTGTCCTCTTTCCTATGATCTAGATTATTCTCTTTTCCCATCATCCTACCGTTAGACATTGAGCCAGAATCCTAGCATCTACACAGTGGCATTAGTTTTTAAAAGTCTTTTATATTCATTTTGATTATGTGTATTGTATGTCTGTGGTTTATGAGCATGGGTACAAGGGCCAACAGAGGCCAGGGGTATTAGATCCTTTGGGTTTGGAACTACAGGAAGTTAGGAGATGTTAAATATGGGTGCTTGGAATGAGACTTGAGTCCTGTACAAGAGCAATGCATGCTTTTAACCACAGAGCCCATCCCTCCAGTCCCAGTGACACAATTTTAATGCTATCTATTCAAAGGAACAAGAGAATTAATATTTTATCTAGGAACAAAACTATAGCTGACAGGCTGATTTTGTCTAGAATCTCACACATAGCAAAATAAAGCTAATGAATAAAGTTAAAATGACAATGTCAAGTGATAGAGAAACTCAAGGACATTCCTTTCTGTTAGAGAGGATGTAGACTTAATTAATCAGCAATCTCCTGCCTTTGTTGACAATGGAATGTCACGGAGAAATGTAGTCAACTACTGTGAAGCTCTCAGCCCTGAGCCGTACATCTAACACACACACACACACACACACACACACACACACACACACACACACACCCCTCCAAGGCTCAGAGAACATTTGGAAGAGGCAGAAGAAAGCAAGAGCCAGTACTGCAAAATGGCGTCTTTCAAATACGCCATGGACAATGCACTTGTGAACTCATGGTGGCTGTGGTTGCCTGCACAAAGTTAGAATCGTCATCATTCTCTCATGGAAGGGGGAAGGTGACAAGACCCATGCCCTCCCTGGGGGACTACTGAGAAATTACTGTTGCCTAGGGAAGGAATAGTGCTTCAGCCACTGATGGGGTGTCCAGCTCACCCCTACTTCTGGAGGCAATCTTACTAAAACTTAGACAGACGGACACACACACACACACAACATGGAAATAGAAGAGGGAGTTGCTGGGGGGAAGGGTTTTAGTGAAGAAATGAAATGGATGTGGCAAGAAAACGGGTAGTAAAAATTCATTAAATACTTATTCAAAAATGCCAAAGAATAAGCAAACTTTAAAAAGTATATTAAATCATCACTATATATAATAAACAAAAGAAAGATTCAGCTAGCTAATATAACTTCAGAATCAACATTACACATCTGAGACTGTAAATACTTTTATATGTATAAAGGAAAATTCAGAATAAGGTTAAGAATACAAAATATAATTGAAATTAAAGATAAGCATCATGGGTTGAAGGTATTGCTTACTAGTAGAGTCTAACATGCAAGAAAACCTGGGTCCAATCTCCAGAAGCACAAACATAAATAAAATAAACATCATAACAAAAGACATCCAGAATAAATATGAGCTTCCATGGAGGTTACAGTACACAGCTCTAGTTTAAAGCCGGCTCCTATATCATCAGGACAGACACAGCAGCAGCACAGTACTCTCAGGGGGAAGCAGAAAACAGATCTGCTCATGAGACTTTCAGCCAGATGCACAGAAATCCATCTTAGAGCATCCTTGATGGCCTCACAGTGTCTGCTGTGGAGGACCTGGATGTACAATGAAATAGAAGAAATTTGGGATAAAGATAAAGGGGAATGTGAGAAGATCTGGACCTGTCATTAATTACTTCTCTTTGTTTTGTCTTATGAATTAGAGTCTCCGGTTGCAGCCAGTGCTAGGTTTATATTCCTCATCCTCTGCCCACGTGATTACAGGCATGTGATACAAACCTGGTTTAACTGATTGGTGTTGTTATAATTGTTTGAGTAGTATCACTAGAATTGTTTATTTTCTTCAGTACCATAGTATTTTAACAAGGACTATGATATACAAGACATTCTAAAATGCAAGGACTATTTCTAACAATAGAAACTACAGGTGCTATACCGAGAGATGCAGAAAGATATTGGTGAGCGAGGCCAAGCTTATAAACTCTAGAAGAAAAATCTTACCTTGTCATCTGCTGTTCCCAACATGTCCAATAAACCTTACAATTATTTTGACAGGAGGCTCAGCACACGATCTGGGTTCAGCAGCAATGGCCTTAATTATCACCTAGGGCAAAGACCAGAAGCAGGATTCCTGGTGGAAAGAGGTCAGTCGGAAGAGAAGTCATGTGTTGATTACCTTCCTCAGCTAGTGTGACAAAAAGCCTGACAGAAGCCACTCAGAGACGGAAGAGCATATTTGGGACTCACGGTCTGATGATAGGGTCTGTCATGGCAGAGGGTGTTGAAGTGTGGCAGGAATGTGAAGCAGGCGGTCACAGTGCAACCACAGTCAGGAAGCAGAGAGCTGAATGCTGGTGTTCGTCTGCCTTTTGCTTTTTACTTTTTTCTTTAGTCAGGGACCCCAGTTCATGGGCCAGCACTGCCCACATTTAAATCAGTCCTTCCTTAATTAGTTAAAGCTTCTTAGAAACACTTTTGTAGTTATACCCAGAAGTGGGCCTTCATGGGGATTCTAAATTCTATCAAGCTGACAACCAAAATTAGCTAGCAAAAAGTTAAAATGTAACTCAATTAAATTGCAAAGTCTGAATATTGGCCTTATAGGAAAATTCATTTGTATTTTCTGAAGAGATCATATATGCTTTTAAAGAGTTAAACAACAACAAAAAAAATCATGGAATTTCCTACAGTTTCTCACTGCCAGCATTACATGAGTCCCTGGAAAATAGGGATGTATGCATTATATGTCTCCCAAGTAAAGAAACATCTTGATCTCAAAATTAACACAGTGGTATTAACAATGGTCCTGCCTGTCAAGCACTGTTCCGCTGAAACCAACCACTACACTCCTCAGTTCTTCGGTGCATTAATACATGGTGGTTCTACCTTTGCCTCAGCCCTTTCTTCTCTGCTGGTCCATTGGACACAATGTTGTTGCAATCCATTTTGTGATATTATAATAGAAAATTTGATAGTGGTAAATTTATAAAGAACAGAACCTTAGTTATTACAGTTCTAGAAGGTGGGAATATAAGTTGAAGAGTCCATATGTGATAAGGATGTTATTTACCTATCATCTGTGGTGGAAGGCACAAGGTCAAGGAAGCATGGTAGAGAGAGGGCAAGTACAGGGAGAGGCAGAGGAAAGGGAAATAGGAGGAAAGAAAGCTAGAGACAAAATAAAGATCGTGGCATGCTGTGGGAAAATGGTCTGTGCCCTGTCACTCGTATTTCAAATAAACGCTGATTTGCCAGTAGCCAGACAGGAAGTATAGGCAGGGCAACCAGGCAGGAAATAGAGAAAGGGCAATGAGAATTCTGGGAAGAGGGAAGTTTTCATCTACAGTCATCACCCAGACACAGAGGAAGCCAGTCACAGAGTGAGCAAGAAGTGACTGCCTCACTGAAAAAGGCACCAAGCCACATGGTAACACAGACAAGAATTATGGGCTAATGTAAGTTATAAGAATTAGTTAATAAGAAGCCTGAGATAATGGGCCAATCCGTTTATAATTAATGTAGACCTCTGTGTGATTCTTTGAGACTTAACAGCTGTGGGATCAGGCAGGACAGAAATCTCTGTGAACAAAAACCTCAGTCAACAAAAAAACAAAAATTCACATTTTGATAAAGAGCCCACTTCTACTGTAGCACCATTAATGGTTTCACTTCTTAGCACTGTTGCACTGGAGCTATGTTCTCAAAACATGAACTGGTGGCGGGGGCGGGGCAGATAAATTTGAACCATAGCAAAGCATATCAGCAAGACTATGCAGAAAGTGGGGTGAGGGTGCAAGCAAGAGCCATTGACCTATATACAAGCCCTGTGCAAGTCTCAGCCATCTGTAGCAGAGGAACAGATCTTGTGTATTGAATGCATTTTTTCAATAAATGAGTAATTGACATCTAATCAACTTAGAAGCCCAAAGGACCATTGCATAAATAACTAAAATTCTAAAATCAGGCTAGATTTATTGACAGCTTGGTTGGGCTTCTGATAACTCCAAGTGTAAGAATTGTTAAACATGTTTGGGAGACTTGAGGAAAAGTACGGTGGAGCAGAGTAGAGACTATTGGAAACCCAGAGTCCCTGGTGGCTTACCCCCAAAAAGACATATATTAGAGAATTAATTCCACAGCTTCATCCTTCTGTCCTGTGCCCCAAGCCATATGGACTCTCAGTGCATGGGTGGCAGGCATTCTGTCCTAGCTTTATTTAAATAGCATTTCTTGTCAAGGTCATTATCTCAGGGTAAAGAGAACGACCAAGCCCATTCCAGACTAAATCAGACCTCTCCATTAATGTTTTGTCATAGCATTTTTGCTTTTTCAGTCCCAAAGAGAGTTAATGAATAAGATTTCTTGGCATGCTTCTTGATTAATATCCACTTCTCGCATGTGGAATCATTAAGTTAGAGAACATAACTGTTAATCGCACTACTGTGTCAATTCAGTAGAGGGTCTGATGCATGAAAAAGCTAAATAAATATCTGGTGTGTTAATTAAGAGTGATAAGTAGAAGCCAAGCCACATTTTCTGACACCAAATCTAGTGTCTATCTCACTATCAAAGAGATGTCTTTGTTTAAATATTGCCTGGGGATTCTGTGAAAATACATGAGCTCTGGGCAGGGAAGAAGGTAAGAGTGCTGACTCTGTAAGCATGAGGACCTGGGTCCCAATCCCCAGGACCCAGGGAAAGGCTGGCATCACCCTTTGTGTTTATAATCCTACCACAGGAATGAGGAGACAAGCAGATCCCTGACCTTGAAAGGCATCCAGTTTAGCCAGAATGATAGCTTCTGATTTAGTGAGAGGCCCTGCCTCAGGGAATTATAATGTGGAATGATAGAGCAGGAAACACAATGTTCTCCTTTGTCCTCTGCAGGCATATGCACAGGCAGATCCACATGCATGTGCATGTATGCACACACAGACACATACATGCACACAATACCTTCAATCATCAAATCAGAAAATCTAACTTTTCTAAATTGAATAACTATATTTTAAAGTTGCAACTGGCTCAAAGATCAGTTATAGGACCAACTATAGTGTATACACAAACACACACACAAGCTCCCACAGTTATAATCGCAAACACTGCGCTTCTACAGATAACCCAGAATATTGGTGTTTTGATTGCTTGCCCTCTGCCCCATCACATATTGTACTAAGGAAGCAGAGATCAAAAGCAACTTTTGTGTCTTCTCTTAGCACATTCCCTATGGAAGCCTTTCCAGGAAAGATAAATCACATGAAATTTCAAAACAGAATTTGACAGTATATAGGTTGATCAAGGGTGGAATATTTTTCATGCCTGCACAATGCCTAGGCTCAGTCTTCAGCACTGAAAGATAGACAGATTAAAATGGATGGAAGATAGATAGAAAAATAGATAGATAATAGATAGATGATAGATAGATAGATAGATAGATAGATGATAGATAGATAGATAAATAATAAGATAGATAGATAGATAGATAGATAGATAGATAGATAGATAGATAGATGATAGATAAGATAGGTAGATGACAGATAGATAGATAGATAGATAGATAGATAGATAGATAGATAGATAGATAGATAGATAGAATCTTTAAAAGAACGTGAAACTGTAAGGTATATCGTTAATTTTAAAAAGCTGGTCTGAAATTGTGATTTCATCAGCATTATGTGATTTGCCAAAGAGGGTGTTCACCTTACCACTACAGCATTTTGAAGTAAAAATTTTTTGGTCATTCATACTTGATTGTTTTGGTGGTTTGAAAGAAAATAGACCTCAAAAAGAGCAGCACTATTTGGAGATGTGGCTTTGTTGGAGTAGGTTTGGCCTTGTTGGAGGAAGTCACTGTGAAGTCAGGCTTGGATGTCTCATGTATGCCCAAGCTTCACCCAGTATCTCAGACCACTTCCTGTTGTCTGCAAGTCAAGATGTAGGACTCTCAGCTCCTTCTCCAACACCATGCCTACCTGCATGCCACCACATTTCCTGCATGATGATAATAGGATAAACTTCTGGACTTTAAATGAACCATCACAATTAAATATCTTCCTATAGAAGAGTTGCCATGGTCATGGTATCTCTTCACAGCAACAGAAACCCTAACTAAGACAGATGTCTTGCAAAAATATATGGAAAGCAAAGAGCAGAGTAGTAAACATGATTTAACCAAAAAAGAAACAAGAAAAAAGTGGGTCTGAAAAGATTGCATACTATACAATTGTAACCATCTGATATTTAAAATTTAGAAAATATGAAAATACATATAGCAAAATTGCCAGTGGTTTCTAGGTAAAAAGAGGGAGAGAAAGCACATAACAGTCACATAGAGTGACACATTTTTTCTGAATGAAACTATAGCATGGTAAAGGAGAAGAGAATTTTTTTTTATTCTCTAATGTTATGTATGGAGCCTGAAAATTAAGCCAAAAAAATACAGACAGATTATTATGAGCAGAGGCATAAAAAGGGGATAGTTTACCTTCTCATGTGAGCAGGGGCTCCACAGAACACACACCTAAGATTGTTGGTGAGGCACACCAATGTGTGTAATATTGAGATAAAGAGAGAAGTGACCAATGCTGTGGGGTAATGATCTTGTATGCTGTAAAGATTTGTCATTAATACTGATTGAATACCATGCTGATTGGCCAGTAGCCAGACAGGAAGTATAGGCAGGGCAATCAGACTAACAGAATTCTGGGAAGAGGAAAGGCAGAGAGTGAGTGAGTCATCAGCTAGATACAGAGGAAGCAAGATAAGAATGCTGCGCTGAGAAAAGATACCAAGCCATATGGCAAAACACAGACAATAATTATGGGTTAATTCAAGTTGTAAGAGCTAGTTATCAATAAGCCTGAACCAATAGGCCAACCAGTTTATAATTAGTATAAGCCTCTGTGTCTTTCTTTGGGACTGAACAGTTGAAAGAGAGGGTGAAAAGGAAACTTCTGTCTATAGACAACAACAAAAGAATAGAGGGACTTTGTTGTAGAGAACTGCTTGTTGGTTCCGGGCCACTTAGCCCCGAAATAATCACACAGAAACTGTATTAATTAAATCACAGCTTGGCCCATTAGCTCTAGCTTCTTATTGGCTAACTCTTACATATTAACTTAACCCATTTCTATTAGTTTGTGTATCACCATGTGGTTGTGTCTTACTGGCTAAAGTTTCGACATCTGTCTCCAGCAGAGCAACACGGCTTTTCTCCAACTCTGCCCTTTTTTTCTTCCAACATTCAGTTTAGTTTTCCATGCCTACCTAAGATCAGCATTATCAACAGGCCACGGCAGTCTCTTTATTCACCAATGGTATTCACTGCTTACAAAGGAGAATCCCACATCAGGACTTCGATCCCAAAAGGAGGCAAGTTATGGTAAAGAGATTAAAAATAATATATCAGGTCCTCTAGTGAAATTTGTTAAAAAATTCAAGTCCTCTCCATTGTAAAAATCAAGAATTATTCTCCTTTTCATTTAGGGAAAGAAAAAACCTCAACAAGTGAGATTACTGTGTGTAGGCAAAAAATGGGACAGTGAGAAGATTTTTTCCAAGACTGCTTCAGCTCAGGATAATCTCTATGCTGAAGTAACACATTTTAGAGTTGCATATCCTGAACCTTTCTGAGGGCACTGGTGATTATGCCTTTGTCAAAACTCCCAGCACAACACAACACAAAGAATGAAGCCTAATGGAAATGGCAGACTGTTGTAATAGGACCACTAGTTAGTTCCTGACCACTTAGCCCAGAAATAATAACACATACACTGTATTAATTAAATCACTGTTTGGCCCATTATCTCTGGCTTCTTACTGGCTAACTCTTATAATATTAATTTAACCCATTTCTATTTATCTCTGTGACTAAAGTTCCGCCATCTGTCTCAGGCTGGGCTACATGGCTTCTCCCCCACTCTACCTCCTTTTTTCCAGCATTCAGTTTAGTTTTCCCCACCTAGCTCTGTTCTATTCTGCGATAGGTCCAAAGCAGTCCTTTATTTTATTTATTTATTTATTTATTTATTTATTTATTTATTAAGATTTCTGTCTCTTCCCCGCCACTGCCTCCCATTTCCCTCCCCCTCCCCCAATCAAGTCCCCCTCCCTCGTCAGCCCAAAGAGCAATCAGGGTTCCCTGCCCTGTGGGAAGTCCAAGGACCTCCCACCTCCATCCAGGTCTAGTAAGGTGAGCATCCAAATTGCCTAGGCTCCCACAAAGCCAGTACGTACAGTAGGATCAAAAACCCATTGCCATTGTTCTTGAGTTCTCAGTCGTCCTCATTGTCCGCTATATTCAGCAAGTCCGGTTTTATCCCAGGCTTTTTCATACCCAGGCCAGCTGGTCTTGGTGTGTTCCCAATAGAACATTCCCATTGTCTCAGTGTGTGGGTGCACCCCTCGCGGTCCTGAATTCCTTGCTCATGCTCTCTCTCCTTCTGCTCCTGATTTGGACCTTGAGATTTCAGTCCGGTGCTCCAATGTGGGTCTCTGTCTCTGTCTCCTTTCATCGCCTGCTGAAGGTTAATATTTAGGAGGATGCCTATATGTTTTTCTTTGGGTTCACCTTCTTATTTAGCTTCTTTAGGATCGCGAATTATAGGCTCAATGTCCTTTATTTATGGCTAGAAACCAA